>NC_061510.1:410802713-410845538 GCF_022539505.1 Lolium rigidum
ACGGACCGAAAAATCGTCGTAGGACTTTGCCTGACGCAGTTTCGACAACAGAACCCATATCGTCGGGTTAGGCCCATAGGCGACGAAAAATACCCCTTAGCGGACGATTTTGAGACGTTGTCTATCAGAACTTTTCTTGTAGTGCGTGGTGCTCAAAACGTTTTTGAAGATCGGCTTCCAGACTGCATAGGATGGCACACTGAACTTGAGAGTACCAAGTTTTCCGAGTCGCGTAAACATTCTTTACTTCATCGGTTTCAGTTTCTGCAGTGGGTCACCTAGCGGTGCATCGAGCACATATTGCAGGTTTCCACCAGCGAGGAAAATCCTCACATGACGGAACCAGTCGGTGAAGTTGCTACCATTGCTCTTAAGCTTTTCTTTCTCTAGGAACTGGTTAAAATTGATTGATGGGGACACCATAATCTACAACATATATTTGCAATAGTTTAGACTAAGTTGATGACAAAATTGAGTTCAAATTTTAATTCAACAAAATTAAAAACTAGGTGAACTCCCACTCAAAACAATATCCCTCGCATTGTCTTAGTGATCACACGAACCAAATCCACTACACCAAGCCAGATCATCACGAGACAAGATGTAACTTCAATGGCGAACACTCAAAGTGTTCATCATATCAATCATATGATTCATGCTCTACCTTTCAGTATCCCGTGTTCCGAGACCATGTCTGTACATGCTAGTCTCGTCAAGGCAACCTTAGTATCCGCGTGTGCAAATCTGGCTTGCACCCGTTGTATGCACATGTTGAATCTATCACACCCGATCATCACGAGATGTTTCGAAACGACAAGTCTTGGCAACGGTGCTACTAAGGATGAACACTTTATTATCTTGATATTTTAGTGAGAGGGATCATCTTATAATGCTACCGTCGCGATCTAAGCAAAATAAGATGCATAAAAGGATTAACATCACATGCAATTCATATGTGATATGATATGGCCCCTTTGTCTTTGCGCCTTTGATCTTCATCTCCAAAGCACGGACATGATCTCGATCATCAACGGGCATGATCTCCATCATCGTCGGCGTAGCGTCAAGGTCAATGGCGCCGTCTTCATGATTGCTCTCCCATGTAGCAACTATTACAACTTCTTTGAAATACTACTCAACATGAAATTTAAAGACAACCATAAGGCTCCTGCCGGTTGCCACAATACAATAATGATCATCTCATACATATTCATCATCACATCACCAAACCCTGCAAAAACAAGTTAGACGTTTCTAATTTGGTTTGCATATTTTACGTGGTTTAGGGTTTTCGAGTGAGATCTAATCTACCTACGAACATGAACCACAACGGTGATACTAGTGTTGTCAATAGAAGAGTAAATTGAATCTTCACTATAGTAGGAGAGACAGACACCCGCAAAGCCACTTATGCAATACAAGTTGCATGTCGAGCGTGGAGCAAATCTCATGAACGCGGTCATGTAAAGTTAGCCCGAGCCGCTTCATCCCACTATGCCACAAAGATGCAAAGTACTCAAACTAAAAACAACAAAGCATCAATGCCCACAAAACAATTGTGTTCTACTCGTGCAACCAATCTATGCATAGACACGACTCTGATACCACTGTAGGGATTCGTAGCATAGAAAACAAAAAAATTCCTACCGCGAGAACGCAATCCAAACCAAGATGCAATCTAGAAGACGGTAGCAACGAGGGGATGAACGAGACTAACCCTTGAAGATTTCCAAAGCCTACGAGATTAGATCTCGTTGTTGCGTAAGATGATCACTTGCCGCTTTCAAAAGCGCGTAGAAGATCTTGACGGTGCCACAATCGGGCAGCACCTCCGTACTCGGTCACACGTTCGGTGTTGATGAAGACGACGTCCTTCTCCCCGTTCCAGCCGGGCAGCGGAAGTAGTAGATCCTCCTTGGAATCCCGGCAGCACGACGGCGTGGTGGCGGTGTCGATGGAGATCTCCGGCGGAGCTTCGCTAAGCGTATGCGGGAGAGGTGCTGGAGGAGGGGCGGCTAGGGTTTGGGAGAGGGGGGCGCCGGCCACTATAGGGTGCGGCCAACTTGTGGTCTTAGGGTGGCCGGCCCCCTCCCCTTGCTCCTCCTTATATAGGTGGAAGCCCCAAGTCTAGTCTCCCAAGTCTTCGAATAAGACCCCAACTCCAAAACCTACCTTTGGTGGGAAACCTACTAAAGGGGGGAGTCCTACTCAAGGTGGGACTCCCACCTTTCCTTGAGGTGGGGTGGCCGGACACCCTTGGTGGAGCCCACCTGGGACTCCTTCCCTTAGGGTTGGCCGGCCATGGTTGTGGAGTCCTTCCGGGACTCCACCTTCCATAGTGCGTTTCTTCCGGACTTTTCTAGAACCTTCTAGAACCTTCCATAAATGCACCGGATCATTTCCAAACTTGGAATACGACTTCCTATATATGAATCTTATTCTCCAGACCATTCCGGAACTCCTCGTGATGTCCTGGATCCCATCCGAGACTCCGAACAAAACTTCGAACTCCATTCCATATTCCATATCTACTTAAACGACATCAAACCTTAAGTGTGTCACCCTACGGTTCGTGAACTATGTAGACATGGTTTGAGACCTCTCTCCAACCAATAACCAATAGCGGGATCTGGAGATCCATAATGGCTCCAACATATTCAACGATGACTTAGTGATCGAATGAACCATTCACATACGATACCGATTCCCTTTGTCACGCGATATTTTACTTGTCCGAGGTTTGATCATCGGTATCTCTATACCTTGTTCAACCTCGTCTCCTGACAAGTACTCTTTACTTGTACAGTGGTATGTGGTTGATACGTCTCCGACGTATCGATAATTTCTTATGTTCCATGCCACATTATTGATGATATCTACATGTTTTATGCACACTTTATGTCATATTCGTGCATTTTCTGGAACTAACCTATTAACAAGATGCCGAAGTGCCGCTTGCTGTTTTCTCGCTGTTTTTGGTTCCGGAAAGGCTGTTCGGGCAATATTCTCGAATTGGACGAAATCAACGCCAAACCTCCTATTTTTCCCGGAAGGCTCCGAACACCGAAGAAGAGTCGGAGAGAGGCCGGGGGCCACCACACCATAAGGCGGCGCGGGCCGGACCCCGGCCGCGCCGGCCTAGGGTGGGGCCACCCCGTCAGCCCTCCCGCGCCGCCTCTTCGCCTATATAACCCCTTTTGACCTAAAAACGCAGTACCTCTTGACGAAACTCCGTAAAGACTCCGTGGGCGCCGCCACATCGCGAAACTCCAATTCGGGGACGAAGTCTCGTTCCGGCACCTCGCCGGGACGGGGAATTGCCCCGGAGCCATCTCCACCGCCGTCTCCACCGCCATCTTCACCGCCATCGCTGCCTCCATGATGAGGAGGGAGTAATCCACCCCCGAGGCCGAGGGCTCCGCTGTAGCTATGTGGTTAATCTCTCTCCCATGTACTTCAATACAATGATCTCATGAGCTGCTTTACATGATTGAGATCCATATGATGAGCTTTGTATCGCTACTAGTTGTGTGCTACGCATGTGATGTTATTAAAGTAGTCTATTCCTCCTGCATGGTGTAAAGGTGACTAGTGTGTGCACCGTGTGGTTCTTGTCGTAGGCTATGATCATGATCTCTTGTAGATTGTGGAGTTAATTATCATTATGATAGTATTGATGTGATCTATTCCTCCTTCATAGTGTAATGTGGACAGTGTGTGCACTATGTTAGTTCTTGGTTTATTTTGCAATGATCTATTATGCTCTAAGGTTATTTAAATATGAACATTGAATTGTGGAGCTTGTTAACTCCGGCATTGAGGGTTCGTGTAATCCTACGCAATGTGTTCATCATCCAACAAAAGAGTGTATGTAGCACTGATGGCGTGTATTTCACACGTTCGTTGGGCAACCCCAAGAGGAAGGTATGATGCGCACAGCAGCAAGTTTTCCCTCAGAAAGAAACCAAGGTTTATCGAACCAGGAGGAGCCAAGAAGCACGTTGAAGGTTGATGGCGGCGGGATGTAGTGCGACGCAACACCGGAGATTCCGGCGCCAACGTGGAACCCGCACAACACAACCAAAGTACTTTGCCCCAACGAAACAAGTGAGGTTGTCAATCTCACCGGCTTGCTGTAACAAAGGATTAACCGTATTGTGTGGAAGATGATTGTTTGCAGAGAAAATAGTAAAACAAGTATTGCAAGCAGATTTGTATTTCAGTATTGAAGAATGGACCGGGGTCCACAGCTCACTAGAGGTGTCTCTCCCATAAGATAAAAGCATGTTGGGTGAACAAATTACGAGTCGGGCAATTGACAAATAGAGAGGGCATAACAATGCACATACATGACATGATAAATATAGTGAGATTTAATTGGGCATTACGACAAAGTACATAGACCGCCATCCAACCGCATCTATGCCTAAAAAGTCCACCTTCAGAGTTATCATCCGAACCCCTCCAGTATTAAGTTGCAAAGCAACAGACAATTGCATTAAGTATGGTGCATAATGTAATCAATAACTACATCCTCGGACATAGCATCAATGTTTTATCCCTAGTGGCAACAAGCACAACACAACCTTAGGGGTTTCGTCACTCCCCAGGTGTCAATGCGCATGAACCCACTATCGAGCATAAATACTCCCTCTTGGAGTTAAAAGTAAAAACTTGGCCAGAGCCTCTACTAGTAACGGAGAGCATGCAAGATCATAAACAACACATATGTAATAACTTGATAATTAACATGACATGGTATTCTCTATCCATCGGATCCCGACAAACACAACATATAGAATTACGAGATAGATGATCTTGATCATGTTAGGCAGCTCACAAGATCCAACAATGAAGCACAATGAGGAGAAGACAACCATCTAGCTACTGCTATGGACCCATAGTCCAGGGGTGAACTACTCACTCATCACTCCGGAGGCGACCATGGCGGTGTAGAGTCCTCCGGGAGATGAATCCCCTCTCCGGCGAGGTGCCGGAGGAGATCTCCGTAATCCCCCGAGATGGGATCGGCGGCGGCGGCGTCTCGCAAGGTTTTCCGTATCGTGGTTTTTCGCCTCGGGGTTTTCGCGACGGAGGCTTTAAGTAGGCGGAAGGGCAGAGTCGGGGCCGGACGAGGGGGCCACACCATAGGCGGCGCGGGCCCCCCGGGCCGCGCCGCCTTGTGGTGTCGCCACCTCGTGGCCCCACTTCGTATGTTCTTCGGTCTTCCGGAAGCTCCGTGGAAAAATAGGCCCCCGGGTCTTTGTTTCGTCCAATTCCGAGAATATTTCGTTACTAGGATTTCCGAAACCAAAAACAGCAGAAAACGAGAACCGGCACTTCGGCATCTTGTTAATAGGTTAGTTCCGGAAAATGCACGAATATGACATAAAGTGTGCATAAAACATGTAGGTATCATCAATAATATGGCATAGAACATAAGAAATTATCGATACGTCGGAGACGTATCAGCATCCCCAAGCTTAGTTCTGCTCGTCCCGAGCAGGTAAAACGATAACAAAGATAATTTCTGAAGTGATATGCCATCATAACCTTGATCATACTATTTGTAAACATATGTAGTGAATGCAGCGATCAAAACAATGGTAATGACATGAGTAAAAAAGTGAATCATATAGCAAAGACTTTTCATGAATAGTACTTCAAGACAAGTATTAATAAGTCTTGCATAAGAGTTAACTCATAAAGCAATAAATCAAAGTAAAGGTATTGAAGCAACACAAAGGAAGATTAAGTTTCAGCGGTTGCTTTCAACTTGTAACATGTATATCTCATGGATAATAGTCAACATAGAGTAATATAACAAGTACAATATGCAAGTATGTAAGAATCAATGCACAGTTCACACAAGTGTTTGCTTCTTGAGGTGGAGAGAGATAGGTGAACTGACTCAACATAAAAGTAAAGAGAATGGTCCTTCAAAGAGGAAAGCATCGATTGCTATATTTGTGCTAGAGCTTTTATTTTGAAAACATGAAACAATTTTGTCAACGGTAGTAATAAAGCATATGAGTTATGTACATTATATCTTACAAGTTGCAAGTCTCATGCATAGTATACTAATAGTGCCCGCACCTTGTCCTAATTAACTTGGACTACCGGATCTTTGCAATGCACATGTTTTGACCAAGTGTCACAATGGGGTACCTCCATGCCGCATGTACAAAGGTCTAAGGAGAAAGCTCGCATTTTGGATTTCTCGCTTTTGATTATTCTCAACTTAGACATCCATACCGGGACAACATGGACAACAGATAATGGACTCCTCTTTAATGCATAAGCATGTGACAACAATTATTATTCTCATATGAGATTGAGGATATATGTCCAAAACTGAAACTTCCACCATGAATCATGGCTTTAGTTAGCGGCCCAAAGTTCTTCTCTAACAATATACATGCTCCAACCATAAAGGTGGTAGATCTTTCTTACTTCAGACAAGACGGACATGCATAGCAACTCACATGATATTCAACAAAGAATAGTTGATGGCGTCCCCAGAAGCATGGTTATCGCACAACAAGCAACTTAATAAGAGATAAAGTGCATAAGTACATATTCAATACCACAATAGTTTTTAAGCTATTTGTCCCATGAGCTATATATTGCAAAGGTGAATGATGGAATTTAAAGGTAGCACTCAAGCAATTTACTTTGGAATGGCGGATAAATACCATGTAGTAGGTAGGTATGGTGGACACAAATGGCATAGTGGTTGGCTCAAGTATTTGGGATGCATGAGAAGTATTCCCTCTCGATACAAGGTTTAGGCTAGCAAGGTTATTTGAAACAAACACAAGGATGAACGGTACAGCAAAACTCACATAAAAGACATATGGTAAACATTATAAGACTCCATACCATCTTCCTTGTTGTTCAAAACTCAATACTAGATGTTATCTAGACTCTAGAGAAACCAAATATGCAAACCAAATTAGCAAGCTCTAAGTATTTCTTCATTAATGGGTGCAAAGTATATGATGCAAGAGCTTAAACATGAGCACAACAATTGCCAAGTATCAAATTATCCAAGACATTTTAGAATTACTACATGTAGTATTTTCCAATTCCAACCATATAACAATTTAACGAAGAAGAAACTTCGCCATGAATACTATGAGTAGAGCCTAAGGACATATTTGTCCATATGCTACAGCGGAGCGTGTCTCTCTCCCATAAAGTGAATGCTAGGATCCATTTTATTCAAACAAAACAAAAACAAAAACAAACCGACGCTCCAAGCAAAGTGCATAAGATGTGACGGAATAAAAATATAGTTTCGAGGGAGGAACCCGATAATGTTGTCGATGAAGAAGGGGATGCCTTGGGCATCCCCAAGATTAGACGCTTGAGTCTTCTTAGAATATGCAGGGGTGAACCACCGGGGCATCCCCAAGCTTAGAGCTTTCACTCTCCTTGATCATATTGCATCATACTCCTCTCTTGATCCTTGAAAACTTCCTCCACACCAAACTCGAAACAACTCATTAGAGGGTTAGTGCATAATAAAAATTCACATGTTCAGAGGTGACACAATCATTCTTAACACTTCTGGACATTGCATAAAGCTACTGGACATTAGTGGATCAAAGAAATTCATCCAACATAGCAAAAGAGGCAATGCGAAATAAAAGACAGAATCTGTCAAAACAGAACAGTCCGTAAAGATGGATTTTATTAGGCCACCAGACTTGCTCAAACGAAAATGCTCAAATTGAATGAAAGTTGCGTACATATCTGAGGATCATGCTCGTAAATTGGCTTAATTTTCTGAGCTACCTACAGGGAGATAGACCCAGATTCGTGACAGCAAAGAAATCTGGAACTGCGCAGTAATCCAAATCTAGTACTTACTTTTCTATCAAAGACTTTACTTGGCACAACAAAACATAAAACTAAGATAAGGAGAGGTTGCTACAGTAGTAAACAACTTCCAAGACACAAATAAAAAAAATACTGTAGTAAAAACATGGGTTGTCTCCCATAAGCGCTTTTTTAACGCCTTTCAGCCTAGGCGCGTAAAGTGTATCTCAAGTATTATCAAAGGGTGGTGCACCTACAGCGGGGTTTGGAGTTTTCTCAACCATGCATAGTATATTGGATACATAAGTTTCAGCGTCTCCCTTCTCATTAGTCTTGGGCTTGCTACTCTCATCGAACAAATTTTCAGGAACAAGCCAAGCATAGTTATTTTCTAGTGCATCATTCATAGCTAGGAGTTTACATGGTATTGGTGCTTTGATCTCTCCACCATCATTAGTATTTTTAGTGTACCTTATTCTATCCATATCCATTTTTTCAAGGAGACTAACAAAATTAGTATGAGAACCAAGCATATTAAATTTAGCAAAGACCTTTCTAGCCTCTCTTGCTAGACCACCAAATTCTCTAAGAAGGGTTTCTAAAACAAAATCTTTCTTTTCCCCCTCTTCCATATCACCAAGTGTAAGAAACATGTGTTGGATTATAGGATTGAGATTAACAAATTTAGTTTCCAACATGCGAACTAAAGCAAGCGGCAGCAATTTCATAAGTGGGAGCAAGTTCTACCAAGTGTCTATCTTCAAAATCTTCGATGGTACTCGACATGAGTGAAAAATTCTTCTATATTGTTTCTCCCAATTATAGACCCGCGTCCTACCGGTATGTCTTTTGTGGTAAAATTAAAAGGAAACATGTTGCAATAAGTAAAATAAATGCAAGTAACTAATTTTTTTGTGTTTTTGATATAGCAAACAAGATAGTAAATAAAGTAAAGCTAGCAACTAATTTTTTTTGTGTTTTGATATAATGCAGCAAACAAAGTAGTAAATAAAAAAAAACAAAGTAAAGAGATTGAGAAGTGGAGACTCCCCTTGCAGCGTGTCTTGATCTCCCCGGCAACGGCGCCAGAAAATGTGCTTGATGGCGTGTATTTCACACGTTCGTTGGGCAACCCCAAGAGGAAGGTATGATGCGCACAGCAGCAA
The DNA here is from genome assembly GCF_022539505.1 of Lolium rigidum. Taxonomy (NCBI): domain Eukaryota; kingdom Viridiplantae; phylum Streptophyta; class Magnoliopsida; order Poales; family Poaceae; genus Lolium; species Lolium rigidum. The sequence goes on from NC_061510.1 coordinate 410,811,704, forward strand.
GTTTTCCCTCAGCAAGAAACCAAGGTTTATCGAACCAGGAGGAGCCAAGAAGCACGTTGAAGGTTGATGGCGGCGGGATGTAGTGCGGCGCAACACCGTAGATTCCGGCGCCAACGTGGAACCCGCACAACACAACCAAAGTACTTTGCCCCAACGAAACAGATGAGGTTGTCAATCTCACCGGCTTGCCGTAACAAAGGATTAACCGTATTGTGTGGAAGATGATTGTTTGCAGAGAAAATAGTAAAACAAGTATTGCAGCAGATTTGTATTTCAGTATTGAAGAATGGACCGGGGTCCACAGTTCACTAGAGGTGTCTCTCCCATAAGATAAAAGCATGTTGGGAGAACAAATTACAGTCGGGCAATTGACAAATAGAGAGGGCATAACAATGCACATACATGACATGATAAATATAGTGAGATTTAATTGGGCATTACGACAAAGTACATAGACCGCCATCCAACCGCATCTATGCCTAAAAAGTCCACCTTCAGGTTATCATCCGAACCCCTCCAAGTATTAAGTTGCAAAGCAACAGTACAATTGCATTAAGTATGGTGCATAATGTAATCAATAACTACATCCTCGGACATAGCATCAATGTTTTATCCCTAGTGGCAACAGCACAACACAACCTTAGGGGTTTCTGTCACTCCCCCAGGTGTCAATGCAGGCATGAACCCACTATCGAGCATAAATACTCCCTCTTGGAGTTAAAAGTAAAAACTTGGCCAGAGCCTCTACTAGTAACGGAGAGCATGCAAGATCATAAACAACACATATGTAATAACTTGATAATTAACATGACATGGTATTCTCTATCCATCGGATCCCGACAAACACAACATATAGAATTACGGATAGATGATCTTGATCATGTTAGGCAGCTCACAAGATCCAACAATGAAGCACAATGAGGAGAAGACAACCATCTAGCTACCGCTATGGACCCATAGTCCAGGGGTGAACTACTCACTCATCACTCCGGAGGCGACCATGGCGGTGTAGAGTCCTCCGGGAGATGAATCCCCTCTCCGGCAGGGTGCCGGAGGAGATCTCCGTAATCCCCCGAGATGGGATCGGCGGCGGCGTCTCAGTAAGGTTTTCCGTATCGTGGTTTTTCGCCTCAGGGTTTTCGCGACGGAGGCTTTAAGTAGGCGGAAGGGCAGAGTCGGGGGCCAGACGAGGGGGCCACACCATAGGGCGGCGCGGGCCCCCCCTGGGCCGCGCCGCCTTGTGGTGTCGCCACCTCGTGGCCCCACTTCGTATGTTCTTCGGTCTTCCGGAAGCTCCGTGGAAAAATAGGCCCCCGGGTCTTTGTTTCGTCCAATTCCGAGAATATTTCGTTACTAGGATTTCTGAAACCAAAAACAGCAGAAAACAGAACCGGCACTTCGGCATCTTGTTAATAGGTTAGTTCCAGAAAATGCACGAATATGACATAAAGTGTGCATAAAACATGTAGGTATCATCAATAATATGGCATAGAACATAAGAAATTATCGATACGTCGGAGACGTATCAAGCACATATGAGAAAGAGTTATCTATTATGCGATCAATGTTGAGAGTGTCCACTAGTGAAAGTATGATCCCTAGGCCTTGTTCCTAAATACTGCTATCGCTGCTTGTTTACTCGTTTCTATCGCGTTACTACCGCTGCGTTACTACTCGCTTGTTTATCGTCCCGGGCAAAGCACTTTTCCGGTGCCGTTGCCACTGCTCATACTTATTTATACCACCCGTATTTCACTATCTCTTCGCCGAACTAGTGCACCTATTAGGTGTGTTGGGGACACAAGAGACTTCTTGCTTTGTGGTTGCAGGGTTGCATGAGAGGGATATCTTTGACCTCTTCCTCCCTGAGTTCGATAAACCTTGGGTGATCCACTTAAGGGAAAACTGCTGCTGTTCTACAAACCTCTACTCTTGGAGGCCCAACACTGTCTACAAGAATAGAAGCACCCGTAGACATCAAGCTATTTTCTGGCGCCGTTGCCGGGGAGGAAAGGTAAAAGGTACTCACACTCCGGATCTCGGCTACTAAGCTATTTTCGTCGTTGTAAGTACTCGAAGCTATTTCCTTTAGATCCTGCAATTGCATCTTTTTGTTTCTTGTTTTTATTTTCACTAGTTAGGCATAATGGAAAACAACAAAAATTTTGGTGAGCTTTTTAATCTTTTTCCTAATTTATAATTGTTTGATGCGAAAATTAAAAAACCTATGGAACCTTATTTGCATGATAGTAGCAATGTTATTAGTATGAATGCAATTATCGCTAATGCTATGGAGAAGTCTAAGCTTGGGGAAGCTAGTTTTTGTGATATTTTTAGCTTCCCATCTTTAGGGGAGAAAATTTGCTCTGATAATACTTTATCTCCCATATGCGATAACTCTAATGATGCTTGTGATATTTTAAATGCACCTACTGAAAGTATTCCATATAAAATACCTATGAAAATTATTGAACGTGTTATGGATAACCACTATGAAGGGGGTGGAATTGTCCATCCTGGAGATCATTTACTGTTTTTGCATGAATTATGCGGGTTATTCAAGTGTGCAGGTATCTCTATGGATGAAGTGAAGAAGAAATTATTCTCTATGTCGTTGTCTGGTAAAGCGGTGTATTGGCATAAACTGCTGAAGGATGAGCATTCTCTTGATTGGAAGGATATTGTGCCACTATTTTATTCTAAATTCTATCCTCCAAGTGAAATTCACAAAGACCGAAACCGAATATATAATTTCTGGCCTCATGATGGAGAGAGTATTGCCCAAGCATGGGAGATATTGAAGTCTTTAATGCTCAAATGCCCCAATCATGAGCTTCCGGGTAATATCATCATTGATAATTTCTATGCAAGACTTTCTTTTCAAGATAAGACCTTGCTGGATACTACTTGTTCTGGATCATTCACGCGCAACAAAGAAGAGTTTAAAAGGGACCTTCTTGATCGGATTAAGGAGAACGCTCGAAGATTGGGAGAACGACAAAGGTAAAGAGTCGGTATAAATTATGATTATGAATGCATTGAAACTTTTATGGATACCGATAAATTTCGAAATATGAGTGCTACTTATGGTCTTGACTCTCAAGTTGCTGCAAATCTTTATAAAGCCTTTGCTTCTCATTTTGAATTGCCTAAGAAGAATTTTGATAAGTATCATGAACCTTTTAAAGAGGCTTGCATGAAGAATGAAATTGTTGTTAATGATTGCAATAAGCATGCTCAAACTCCTAAGAATGCTATTTCCTATAAGCACGTTAATTTTTGTGGAATGCATAGACCTTGTGGAATTAATCAAATTAAAGATGAATATTGTATCCATCATAGTAATGAAAAAACTAGAAATTGGTTTAGGGCTCTAGATGATCTTGGTAAAAAAGTTTGTGCCCTCTATCCTTTTATTTGTGAAGTTTGCCATGAAGTGGGTCATTTTAATTTTCAATGCTCCTCCAATGATAATTTGAACCCAATGAGTGCTGCAAATTTGTATTGTGATGATGAAATTACTCCTAATAAGCATGATGAACTTACTTTATTTTTGGGGTGTGAAGAACTGTCAAGAAAAATCTCTTTGTTACATATGAGTGATCTTTATATTGATGATGTCCTGCATGGGTGTTTTTCTTATTGCATTGATAATAGCCATACAAATACTTACATACAAAATATTTTAGAAGATGACACCTTGCCAAAATATGATAGGACCGCTGTGTGTTTTCAACTAATTAATGAAAAGGAGGGATCCTCCCAAGTTTCTTCTATTGTTTCTGAAAGTAAATCAGGTTATGCGGACAAGCCACCCTTCGAGCCTCTTCCTCCTAAAGAAGGGAACGAGGAGAAGGAAGAGAAGAAGAAGAAGAAGGGAACGAAGAAGAAAAAGAAGAAGAAGAAGAAGAAGGAGAATAAAAAGAAAGAGGTAACGGCGTATCCCCGCGTGAATGAGATAACGCTAGGTAACCGTAAGTATGTTGCTCCTAATGATTATTGTGATAATGAATCTGAATACGATGATCTTCCTATGCCCTTTACATACATTAGTGATCATGATTTGAATGAGCACGCTACTTTTGATATTACAAATCTCTGGGAAACTAATTCTGAAAATGATGATAATAATTGCCATAGTGTAGTGCTATCCATGCTTCCTCCCATAATGATATAGAAAGCTCTAAGCTCGGGGAAGAGGTGTTTGAAAATCCTTTTGCTACTGGTCATTATGTTCTTGATACATCTCCTTCTAATAACAATGATGGTATGGACACAGATAAACCGACTGTGAAAGATAACTATTCTATTTCTTATGATGACACCGTGCCTCCGATCTTTGATGATTATTATAAAGAATGCTATGATATAGGTTATAACTATCCTTATGAAACTTGTCATAGTCATGATTGGATTACCAAAAACAATTCCCTTAATATGCAACTTGTTTACCATATTCAAATTCTTGATAATAATCTTGCTCCAATTACTATTAGTGAGAAGAACTCTTCTTATGCCAAAATTAATGATACTTCTATGCATATGAACCATGATAAGAATGTTTTAAGTGATGGGTATATTGTGGATTTCATCAATGATGCTACTGAAAGTTATTATGAGAGAGGGAAATATGGTTATATGCATCTTAATAATATTAAGTTTCCCCTCTTTATGTTGAGAATCTTGAAGTTACTCGTGTTTTATCCTCTTATGCTTGTCACTTTGTTCTTCATGAATTCATTTGTGTACAAGATTCCTCTTCATAGGAAGCATGTTAGACTTAAATGTGTTTTGAATTTGCCTCTTGATGCTCTCTTTTGCTTCAAATACTATTTCGGCGAGTGCATCATTAAAACTGCTGAGCCCATCTTAATGGCTAAAAAGAAAGAACTTCTTGGGAGATAACCCATGTGTTATTTTGCTACAGTACTTTGTTTTATATTTGTGTCTTGTAAGTTGTTTACTACTGTAGCAACCTCTCATTATCCTAGTTTTGTGTTTTGTTGTGCCAAGTAAAGTCGTTGATAGAAAGGTTGATACTAGATTTGGATTACTGCGCAGAAACAGATTTCTTTGCTGTCACGAATCTGGGTCTAATTCTCTGTAGGTAACTCAGAAAATTATGCCAATTTACGTGAGTGATCCTCAGATATGTACGCAACTTTCATTCAATTTGAGCATTTTCATTTGAGCAATTCTGGTGCCCTTTTAAAATTCGTCTTTACGGACTGTTCTGTTTTGACAGATTCTGCCTTTTATTTCGCATTGCTTCTTTTGCTATGTGGGATGGATTTCTTTGTTCCATTGACTTCCAGTAGCTTTGGGCAATGTCCAGAAGTGTTAAGAATGATTGTGTCACCTCTGAACATGTGAGTTTTTGATTATGCACTAACCCTCTAATGAGTTTGTTGCGAGTTTGGTGTGAAGGAAGTTTTCAAGGGTCAAGAGAGGAGGATGATATACTATGATCAAGAAGAGTGAAAAGTCTAAGCTTGGGGATGCCCCGGTGGTTCATCCCTGCATATTTCAAGAAGACTCAAACATCTAAGCTTGGGGATGCCCAAGGCATCCCCTTCTTCGTCGATAAATTATCAGGTTCCTTCTCTTGAAACTATATTTTTATTCGGTCACATCTTATGTACTTTACTTGGAGCGTCTGTATGTTTATTGTTTTTATTTTTGTTTGAATAAATGCTTGTGTGGGAGAGAGACACGCTCCGCTGGTTCGTATGAACACATGTGTTCTTAGCTTTTAATTTTCATGGCAAAGGATGAAACTGCTTCGTTAATTGTCATATGGTTGGAAACGGAAAATGCTACATGTAATAACTGGTATGATGTCTTGAATAACTTGATACTTGGCAATTGTTGTGCTCATGTTTAAGCTCTTGCATCATATACTTTGCACCTATTAGTGAAGAAATACATAGAGCTTGTTAAAATTTGGTTTGCATGAGTGGTTTCTCTAGAGTCTAGATATTTTCTAGTGAGGTGTTTGAACAACAGAGGAAGACAATGTATAGTCTTATAATGCTTGTAATATGTCTTTTATGCAAGTTTTGATGTACTAGTTTATGCTTGTGTTTGCTTCAAACAACCTTGCTAGCCTAAGCCTTGTATCGAGAGGGAGTACTTCTCATGCATCCAAAATCCTTGAGCCAACCACTATGCCATTTGTGTCCACCATACCTACCTACTACATGGTATTTCTCCGCCATTCCAAAGTAAATTGCTTGAAGTGCTACCTTTAAATTTCTATCCTCTACCTTTACAATATATAGCTCATGGGACAAATAGCTTAAAAACTATTGTTGCTTGTTGTGCGATAACCATGTTCCTGGGGACGCCATCAACTACTCTTTGTTGAAAATCATGTGAGTTGCTATGCATGTTCGTCTTGTCTGAAGTAAGGGCGATCTACCACTTTATGGTTAGAGCGTGCATATTGTTAGAGAAGAGCATTGGGCCGCTAACTAAAGCCATGATCCATGGTGGAAGTTTCAGTTTTGGACATATATCCTCAATCTCATATGAGAAAATTAATTGTTGCTACACGCTTATGCATAAAAGAGGAGTCCATTATCTCGTTGTCTATGTTGTCCCGGTATGGATGTCTAAGTTGAGAATAATCAATAGCGAGAAATCCAATGCGAGCTTTCTCCTTAGACCTTTGTACAGGCGGCATAGAGGTACCCCTTTGCGACACTTGGTTAAAACATGTGCATTGAGATAATCCCGGTAGTCCAAGCTAATTAGGACAAGGTGAGGGCACTATTAGTATACTATGCATGAGGCTTGCAACTTGTAGGATATAATTTACATGATACATATGCTTTATTACTACCATTGACAAAATTGTTTCTTGCTTTCAAAACCAAAGCTCTAGCACAAATATAGCAATCAATGCTTCCCTCTGCGAAGGGCCATTCTTTTACTTTTATGTTGAGTCAGTTCACCTATTTCTCTCCACCTCAAGAAGCAAACACTTGTGTGAACTGTGCATTGATTCCTACATACTTGCATATTGCACTTATTATATTACTCTATGTTGATAATTATCCATGAGATATACATGTTACAAGTTGAAAGCAACCGCTGAAACTTAATCTTCCATTGTGTTGCTTCAATACCTTTACTAAGAATTTATTGCTTTATGAGTTAACTCTTATGCAAGACTTATTGATGCTTGTCTTTAAGTACTATTCATGAAAAGTTTTTGCTATATGATTCACTTGTTTACTCATGTCATATACATTGTTTTGATCGCTGCATTCACTACATATGCTTTACAAATAGTATGATCAAGGTTATGATGGCATGTCACTCCAGAAATTATCTGTGTTTATCGTTTACCTGCTCGGGACGAGCGAGAACTAAGCTTGGGGATGCCGATACGTCTCCGACGTATCGATAATTTCTTATGTTCCATGCCACATTATTGATGATATCTACATGTTTTATGCACACTTTATGTCATATTCGTGCATTTTCTGGAACTAACCTATTAACAAGATGCCGAAGTGCCGCTTGCTTGTTTTCTGCTGTTTTTGGTTCCAGAAAGGCTGTTCGGGCAATATTCTCGGAATTGGACGAAATCAACGCCAAACCTCCTATTTTTCTCGGAAGGCTCCAGAACACCGAAGAAGAGTCGGAGAGGGGCCAGGGGGCCACCACACCATAAGGCGGCGCGGGCCAGACCCTGGCCGCGTCGGCCTAGGGTGGGGCCACCCTGTCAGCCCTCCTGCGCCGCCTCTTCGCCTATATAACCCCTTTCGACCTAAAAACGCAGTACCTCTTGACGAAACTCCAGAAAGACTCCGGGCGCCGCCACATCGCGAAACTCCAATTCGGGGGACAGAAGTCTCTGTTCCGGCACCCTGCCGGGACGGGGAATTGCCCCCGGAGCCATCTCCACCGCCGTCTCCACCGCCATCTTCACCGCCATCGCTGCCTCCATGATGAGGAGGGAGTAATCCACCCCCGAGGCTGAGGGCTCCGCTGTAGCTATGTGGTTAATCTCTCTCCCATGTACTTCAATACAATGATCTCATGAGCTGCTTTACATGATTGAGATCCATATGATGAGCTTTGTATCGCTACTAGTTGTGTGCTACTCATGTGATGTTATTAAAGTAGTCTATTCGTCCTGCATGGTGTAAAGGTGACTAGTGTGTGCACCGTGTGGTTCTTGTCGTAGGCTATGATCATGATCTCTTGTAGATTGTGGAGTTAATTATCATTATGATAGTATTGATGTGATCTATTCCTCCTTCATAGTGTAATGTGGACAGTGTGTGCACTATGTTAGTTCTTGGTTTATTTTGCAATGATCTATTATGCTCTAAGGTTATTTAAATATGAACATTGAATTGTGGAGCTTGTTAACTCCGGCATTGAGGGTTCGTGTAATCCTACGCAATGTGTTCATCATCCAACAAAAGAGTGTATGTAGCACATATGAGAAAGAGTTATCTATTATGCGATCAATGTTGAGAGTGTCCACTAGTGAAAGTATGATCCCTAGGCCTTGTTCCTAAATATCGCTATCGCTGCTTGTTTACTTGTTTTCTTGCGTTACTACTGTCTGCGTTACTACTGCTTGTTTATCGTCCCGGGCAAAGCACTTTTCTGGTGCTGTTACCACTGCTCATACTTATTTATACCACCTGTATTTCACTATCTCTTCGCCGAACTAGTGCACCTAGGTGTGTTGGGGACACAAGAGACTTCTTGCTTTGTGGTTGCAGGGTTGCATGAGAGGGATATCTTTGACCTCTTCCTCCCTGAGTTCGATAAAACTTGGGTGATCCACTTAAGGGAAAACTGCTGCTGTTCTACAAACCTCTGCTCTTGGAGGCCCAACACTGTCTACAAGAATAGAAGCACCCGTAGACATCAGTGGTCTCTTATGAACCATTCATATGCTTGCAAGCTAATTAGACGACATTCCACCGAGAGGGCCCAGAGTATATCTATCCGTCATCGGGATGGACAAATCCCATTATTGATCCATATGCCTCAACTCATACTTTCCAGATACTTAATCCCACCTTTATAACCACCCATTTACACAGTGGCGTTTGATGTAATCAAAGTACCTTTCCAGTATAAGTGATTTACATGATCTCATGGTCGAAAGGACTAGGTAACTATGTATCGAAAGCTTATAGCAAATAACTTAATGACGTGATCTTATGCTACACTTAATTTGGGTGTGTCCATTACATCATTCACATAATGATATAACCTTGTTATTAATAACATCCGATGTTCATGATCATGAAACTATGATCATCTATTAATCAACAAGCTAGTTATACAAGAGGCTTACTAGGGACTCCTTGTTGTTTACATAACACACATGTATCAATGTTTCGGCTAATACAATTATAGCATGGTATATAAACATTCATCATAAACACAAAAGATATATAATAACCACTTTATTATTGCCTCTTGGGCATATCTCCAACAGCGTTGGCCCCCTTTGGAAGCAAAGGGAGCGGGACCCCATACATCAGAATGGACCAAATCAAAGGGACGCTGAGATACAGACTCATTAGTAGGATAAGGTTACTGATTTTGTTTACCAAGCCTACAACCATGACAACCCTGAAGCGAGACATCTCCTGAGACAGGCCCCAGAAGACCCCGTAGAAGTAAAGACGACAAGCGAGAACCACTAAGATGACCAAGACGATGATGCCACTGCTGAAAGGAGGCGGTAGTGGAAGTAGCAAGCACACTTGGTGCAGTCGGTGAAGTGGTGGAAGAAGGAACATGAAGCCAGTCAAGCTCCCAAAGTCCCTGGGTGTCACGGCACCGAGGGCCAGCCCCAACCAGTGCCCGAGTGTGAGTGTCCTGGACAGAACAAGAATCGACATCAAGAATGACCCGACAACCAGAATCAGTAAGTTGAGTAGCGGAAAACAAGTTCATGGTAAGACGGGGAACATGAGAAATATTAGGAATGGAAAAGGAGGGAGTAGAAAGAGTGCCACGACCAGCAACAGGAAGAGAAGTACCATCGGCAGTACGAACACGAACATGAAGAGGACGAGGAGAAGAAAGAGAAGAAGAATCAGGAGACGTGTGAAAAGAAGCTCCAGAATCCACAACCCACGAAGATGTACCTAACTGTGGAGAGGAAACAGCCGCAGAGGCAGCAGTACCCATCGAAGCAGAGCCGGAGGAGGCAAGGAGACACTAAAGCCTCACTATATCCTGCTCAGTGAAGCCGGTGGTGACAGGTGCTGAAGGTGGAGCACGAGGAGGCACACCCCGCTACTTCTGATAGCATTCAGACTCAAGGTGACCAGGCCTCCGATAGTGAGCGCAAAACCGAGGAGGGCGAGAGCGACTCCCACCGCGAGAAGGGCGGGATCCTCCAGAAGCAGCAGGCGCTGGTGTGGGTAGAAGCGGCGGTGCAGGAGCAGTGGGAACTCGAGCAGCAAGAACATAAGGTGTCTGAAGCAGTCCAGCACCACGCAGACGAGTCTCCTCAGCACGAAGCTCAGTCAACACCTCTGAGATAGGAACACGGCCTCGAGCAAACAACTGAGCACGACGAGGCTCAAACTCTGGACGAAGTCTAGACAGGAACTCATGGATCCTCTGGAAGTCCATATCTGAACATACTTTCCGGCAACACTGGCAAGTACCACAAACAGCACTGCGAAGAGAGTCAAGCTGGCGCCAGATCGCCGCACTCTGGGTGTAGACCTCATCAACAGTAGAGTCACCCTGCTGAAGATCATGCAACAAAGACAAGTACAGAGAATCCCCAGAGGGCTGATAGCGCTGACGAAGGTGAGACCACATCTCAGCGACTGTAGCGAGGCCCATAAACTCAGAAGCAAACTGTGGCTGAACACTCTGAGAAAGAACGGCAGCAGCCCTGGCATCCTCATCACACCACTGAGTAAAAGCAGTCAGACTATCACGGTAAGAGCCAAGTGCCTCTGAATATGCAAGTACCTGCTCCTCATATGCCTCATCAGCAGCAGTCTCCGCAGACTTGGCTGCATTCCCTATCAGCCTGACAAGCATCCTCAGCAAGAGCCTGTGGAACAGACAGCAGGGTAGGAGGCACATGAGCAGTGGGGCGCAGCGGACAAGAGACCTCGCCGGTGAGAACACCCCACAGCCGAAGACCACACATGTGAATGCGCATAAAGGCAACAAACTCTCCATAGTTGGTACCATCAAAGATCACGTGACAACGAGGGATACTCACGTAGCCAGAGGACGCCATTTTTTTTGGGTCAACCCTCAGATCTGGATCTGGCCGGAGCCAGTTGTGCGTGGTGGCTCACCAGCAGCAAGGCTCGGCAGCACTCATGAGAAGAGCTGGCTGAAGGCTGCCAGCGCCTGGGCTGGCCGGAGGAGGGCTGGGCGTCGCCGGAGATGGCGGGCCGGAGGAGGCGGGGCCGGCCGTGGCGGGGACGGGGCCGGCCGGTGGTTGCGGGGACGGGGCCGGCCGTAGCAGGGACGGAGCCGGCCGGTGGTGGCCGGGATGGGGACGAAGCCGGCCGGTGGTGGCCGGGATGGGGTCGGCCATGGCTTGGCCGGCTGGCGCTGGGTCGAGCCTGCGGGCGTGCCGGCCGTGGGCAGCAGATCGAGGCAGCGGGAGCTCCAAATCGAGCACCAAAACGGCGAAAAAGAAGGCTAAAAAAGCTCGATCCCGACAAGCACGGGAGCGAAGAAGGAAAGTGGAGCAGCGGCGGCCGGAACGATCATCGGAGTTGCAGCGTGCAAAGAGCTAAACCTAGAGCTCTGATACCATGTTGTGAATGAGCAACTAGTATTCACAGAGGGCCATAGGCCAGTACATGTACATGTGTGACAATGTGCAAGTAAGCCCCTTATACACTGCGGAATAGAAAAATATAGACTATACAACTCTGACAGCTTCGAGGTTGATCTTTTGTATTAAGGTTCTGTGAATAATTTAATAAAAAAAGCCGTGTGCATCCTTTGGATGCAGAAGCTGGGGTGATATATCTCCCCATTTCGAAAAAAGGTTAAGAATGATGTCTCAGAAAACAGAAAAAAATTATTTTCTTCATTATACCATGTGTCTTCTCTTATCAACACAGTTTCTACTAATTTTAGTTAAGTTTTATTGAACGCTACATATAACAATAAAAAGTAATGCATTATACCGGTTATATTTATTGTCTTCTCGAAATAACATGGACTGCGTGTCTTGTGTGTCATTGAACAAGCCATAAGCCAATGCGTGTTACCGAGCGAACAACTATAGTAGCAGCACAGGCCTAGCATTTTAAACTAGAAGATCAATCTGCATCTTAAAGTGCAAAAAGCTACTTATAGCATGTCACAAGCATGTATATCAAAAAAATATGCAAAAATGACAAACGTCAACCAACATTTTCATGCTAGATAGAAAATTCCAAAAGGCAAGGAAATCGTGTTGTAAACATGAGATTATGCAATCGAAACTCGGCTTTCATCTGATGTTCCACTCCAGCTTTACTTACATCATGCAAAAATATATCTTAAACATACTTTATAAAGCCTGCATTTTTCTTCAAGTGCACTATCACATAGTACTAATCACTATCTGAGCTGCCGTCCGAACCGGGAAAATTGATGCAAGTACTACTGCCCCCACCGTAAGCTTGGCTGCTAGGGTGAACAACAACTGGCTGGTGACCTTCACAACCGTAGCAATGCCCTAAAGATAGAGAAGCAAGAGAGTTAGCTGAATATTAGCATTAGGAAATAAATTAAGACCGCAACAAATAAAAGTTATGGGGATTGGCAAAGTTTGCACCTAATACGAAAATTTATGACTAAATCCTATTCTAAAGACGTATGTTGTATAGACCTGACCGGAAGTAACTATGGTTGGAACAAAACATACTTCACTTAATTGCCCCATCGTACGTTTTGAGCACAAATTCTTCATATGTGTAGGATGTTCAAGTATGAATAGTGGCACTCTTTTTTTTGACCTGGTACAGTGACACTCTTTACTTTATGCAGAAAGAAGAGCAATAAAATCACCAACATTACATAATATCCTACATCTTTCTACATAGCGTGATGATCCATGCGGATAGTGGTGCATAGTGATTCTACCCTGAATGTTGCTTGTCACTCATAGTGCCAGCAATCTGGAATTCTAGGGTTTAGGGTATACAATTGGGACATACCTTCATCATATTTGCAGGACACTCAACTAGGTGGTACTAAATCATTTCCAAAAAAAAGGTGGTACTAGATCATTTAGATAGCAAGGTCAGGTAAATCAATCAGGTTTATTGAATGTATATCTTATATCAGGGCCGGCTCTATCTTTCGCGTGGCCCTTGGGCGAGGTGACAAAAGAGGCCCCTAAGAGCATCTCTAACAGTCGATGTAACCGGCGTTGTATCTAAAAAAGCGACTGTTTGACACGAGAAATAATAAATGGTGGACTAAATATTATCTCTCTACGCGCCAGGGGAAAATAAATATGCGGGCGTGCCAGTGTACATAAGTACACAAATAAAATATAGGGAAACATGTATTTTTATTAATCTCTCAATGGAGAAACGAAATTACAAGATCCCTTTACATATGCGCTCCGTGGCCTGCTAGCGCGGCCAATATGACTTGGGCGATTATGTGTTCTGGTTCACGGGGCCTCGGAAGGCTCCCGATTAATTACGTCCGCGAGTCAACGCCGCGGACCACCTCCGATTAAGCTGCTGCAATGGTCGTCGTCTTCAGGCCTCGTCTTCTCCATGCACTTGGCGTAGACGATGATGATGGGATGGTGAAGTGGAGAGCGGGACGGTACGTCCGTCGTCCCGGCGATGCTTAGCCATACTCTCCGGCTTGTCGATGTCCGATGATGAAGATGCCTGGCCTCGTCAGCTCAGACAGATGGGCGGCCTTCGCCTCGTCGGTGCCAGGCCTGGTAGTGTCCGCCTCGTCGGTGCCGGACTTGATGTCTTGCCTTCGCCTCGTCGGTGCCCAGCAAGAAATGGTTTGCTTCATCGGAGAAAAGACATGTCGGCGAAGTGGCTTCGCCTCGACGGTGCTAGGCCGATGTTGGGGAAGAGGGTTGATGTGGTTGTCGGAGTAGACTTAAACGTCGTCGCGTGACAGCGATGCTTGATGACGATGATGTATGAACTTGGCGATGTAGATCTTGTGATGTCGGAGGTGTGCATGGGCCCATGGAGGCTTGATATGCCGTGGTCGTGTGACTCGACTAGCGTAGTCGCTTGGCGTAGATGAATGGCAGCGTGCCAATGTAGTTGGCGTCCTCGCCGCCTTGCCGGCGAGTCGATGAAGACGATCTTCGTGTCGATGTAGTTGGTGTCCATGTATGGGAGGGGCTGATGAAGGTGTGCCGGCATGTCGACGTGGTCTGGTTGAAGCTCCGTTGAAGGCGATCGATGTGCGTGGATGTCGAGCTTGCAGCGGGCGTGATGGAGCTGGCTCCTCGGCGTCCATGGTGAGACGACCTCCGGACATTGGCGTGGTGACTTCGTCTGGTCATGTCCGCTTGCATGGATCCATTCGTACCTGATACCAGAACACACATACATGTAACAAAATAATGGTTAATTAGTCTAAATCTTGACCGGTGTGATTTAGAGGGCCATAGCGCGTATGCATTGGCTCCTTCTGTACATGTGTACGTGGGCATTTCTAGCCAAATTGCATGCGCCGATTCTCTTCACCTAGAACTTGGCGACGTGGATTTCCCGTCGAGCCACCGATGAGCATGGGCGCGCGGGTTTCGCTGCCCTCGGTGTCGAAGTCTTGGACAGAAGTTGAGATGGCGTCGAGACGGCATGGTCGTGGGAAGGGCCGGTCGTTGATCCCTCAACCGTAGCCATCTTCGCGCGCGCCTGGTGGCAGCATGTACACGTGCATGTGGGCACGTTGTTGATCTTTTAGATTGAAGAGACGTGTATCTCCATTAAGCACGTACATACAGTTGTGAGGGCTTCTGATCATCGGCGTTGCAGCCGACGGCGTCAAGCTTCATGGCCATCCCTCGAGGTTTGCATGCTGGCACAACACCGGGACCGCTGGCGACGAGTGCCACGCCTGCCGGTGAGATGGAGTTCCGGCGCTTGCCAACAGCCTCCGTCTTCAAGTCCGGGTGCACGCCGATGGGCTGCATATGGGAAGCTCCAGCGGTGGCGTCCTCGTCGACTGTGGTGGCGTGGAGGAGCAGGGCCTTCACGGCCATGGTCGGCGTCGTCGGCGCGATGGCTAGCTTGCCTTGTCAGCGTCGCGGAGAGCTTCGCTTGATGTGCATCACAGCGTGGCATCGGGTCGCTGCCGGACGCGTCATGTCGCCGACGTCCTCAATCGCTGACGTCCTTGTTCGCTAGTGATCGGCGACACCTCCGTACGTCTTCATGTTGCGGGGCGCGTCCGCTGCCCCGGCTCCGTGGCCGCGTCAGCCGCTGCCTTCATTTCTTCTCTCCGCCGTGTGCTGCTGCCGTCGTGTCCAGGTGAAGGGCCAGGTTGTGGACGCACGAAGAAGCTCCAACCACCGACGCCTTCTTCAGGAGCACTCGAGCGCGGCATGTACGCACGCATGCCAGCACATTCTAGGTCCATGGATTGCATGATGCGTCAATCTGTACCAAAGCAAATACGCACAGCTACAAGATGCAGCCGAGTTAGTGTTAGATGGTAGAAGACTGTCGACGTCCGCGCCTGACACGTCGTCGTGAGGGATTCTGACCATCGGCGTTGTAGCCGACGGCATGGAGTGTGAAAGTTCACGCTATGGTTTAACGATGGTTGGCCTCCCATCGGCTGCGTGTTAATATATAGGGGCAAGGCCCGAGAGATTACATCGAGAGGTTACAACGAGAGATGAGAGAAAGAAGGAGCCATCGTGATCCTCATCTGGGTCCGATGGATTACAACGTGAAGCCCAAGTTGAACAAACTCCTAACAACTTGATTCTATCTATCTCTAACTGTAACACATATCTTGTTGTTTAACACCCCTCCTCAATCACAGCCTTCTTGAGGTTGAGATTGTTCTTGAATGCTTCAAACTCTCGAGCTGGTAATGCCTTTGTGAAGCCATCTGCCACTTGGTCTTTAGAGGAAATAAATCTGATCTCTAATTGCTTATTTGCTACTCTTTCTCTTACAAAATGAAAGTCTATTTCTATGTGCTTTGTTCTGGCATGAAAAATAGGATTAGCTGAAAGATATGTTGCTCCCATATTATCACACCATAAGCAAGGGATTTGTCTCCTTTTGACACCAAGTTCTCCTAAAAGGGACTCCATCCAAATGACTTCAGCTGTAGCATTAGCTAGAGATTTATATTCAGCCTCTGTGCTTGACCTGGACACTGTTGCTTGTTTCCTAGCACTCCAAGAAATTAAATTGGGTCCAAAGAACACTGCAAAGCCTCCTGTGGACCTTCTGTCATCTACACAGCCTGCCCAATCAGCATCTGAGAAGGCACTTATAAGAGTAGAGGGTGACCTTCGAAAGGTTAATCCAATGCTCGCTGTACCACTGACATACCTCAAAATTCTTTTCACAGCTGTCCAATGGTACAGTAGTAGGAGCATGAAGAAACTGGCATACCTTGTTAACAGAAAAGGCAATATCTGGCCGTGTAAGAGTTAGATACTGTAATGCTCCAACAATGCTTCTGTATCTTGTACTATCTTCAGGTCCTAGAAGTTCTCCTTCTGTAACTGAGAGTTTTTCTGAGGCTGACAATGGTGTGGGAAATGTTTTACACTTTTTCATCCCAACTCGGTCAAGCAGGTCTAAAGCATACTTCTCTTGAGTTAGAACAATACCATGATTAGACTGTTTAACTTCAATTCCCAAGAAGTAATGCAAGTCACCAAGATCTTTTAATGCAAAAGAGGAATTAAGATCATGAAGAAGTGCTGTAATGGCTTTGCTGGAGGAGCTAGTGACTATGATATCATCAACATACACTAGCACATAAATGGTGATACCTGACCTGTGATATATAAATAGTGATGTATCTGCCTTGGATGCCAGAAAACCAAGTTCTTGAAGCTTTGAACTTAGCATGGAAAACCATGCTCTTGGAGCTTGTTTAAGTCCATACAATGACTTGTCCAATTTGCACACAAAGGAGGGTGCACGTGCATTCTCATAACCAGGTGGCTGCTTCATATAAACTTCTTCTTCCAGAACGCCATGAAGAAACGCATTCTTCACATCTAGCTGTCTTAGGGTCCATCCTTTTGAAACTGAAATGGCTAAAACAAGTCTGATAGTAGCGGCTTTTACAACAGGACTAAAAGTGTCTTCATAGTCTATACCATATCTTTGTTTAAAGCCTTTTGCTACTAACCTAGCCTTATATCTATCAATAGTTCCATCAGCCCTTTTTTTAATTCTATAGACCCATTTACAATCTATAAGGTTGCTACCCTTTTTATATGGTACTAGGTGCCATGTTTTATTTTCCATTAAGGCCCTATACTCATCATCCATAGCATTTTTCCAATTTGAATTTGCTAAAGCTTTTTCGAGATTTTCAGGTTCATCTACAGTACAAGATAAGCCATATCGAACTGTACCATCAGTATAAGTTTTTGGTTTTGAGTTACCCGTTCTTGATCTTGTTCTGTAAACTGGTGCTGCAGGTTGCACTGCAGAACGCCTTGACGCAGAAGATCCTGGAGCATGCACGGCCTGGTGTGACGCTGATCCCGCTGCGGAAGATTCCGTGCGTGACGACGTCGTGTCCGTGGCAGAAGACGACGCGGGTTGTGGGTCCCGCGAGTGGGCCGGCGACAGCGACCGGCTCCGCGTGGCATGCGGTGATTCGGTGCCTGCTCGTCCGCGCGAGGAGGCAGCCTGCGCACCCGTGCTGGATCGAGACGCGGGATTCGGTGGCGATCCCGACGCTGATCTGCTGGTGTCGGAGGTACGGCGCGTGATCCCAGGCGAATCTTCATCAATTTCCGTGCCTGGCGCGTACACATGCGATGTAGCACATGTTTCTGCTTCGTTTGCATCCGTTTCAACACCATTTTGCTCCAAATTTGTTCCTGCTTCTTGCTGTACCTGAGAGGCACTAGAAATACCAGGATTTACAGAGACATTAGGTGTTAGATCAGTACAATTGTTTTCCCCCTCATGAGATGACACCGATGAATTTTGAAGTGACTCTGGAAGGAGTAGAATTTCTTGCCGTAGCAATGAGCCTGCATTGGGATTAAGAGCAGCAAAGGGGAACACCGTTTCGTCAAAAACAACATCACGAGATATATAGACTCGACCAGATTTGACATCAAGACATTTCACACCCTTATGCATGTGACTATAGCCAAGAAAAACACACTGTTTAGACCGAAAGGCAAGTTTGTGTTTGTTGTATGGCCGAAGGTTGGGCCAGCAAGCACAACCAAAAACACGGAGAGATGCATAATCTGGAGTTTTGTGAAAAAGGCGTTCCATAGGAGTTTCATTGGCAGTGACCTTTGAAGGAAGTATGTTGATGAGATAGGTGGCGGTCAAGAAAGCTTCATCCCAAAATTTTAAAGGCATGGATGCATTGGCAAGAAGAGCAAGACCAACTTCTACAATGTGTCGGTGTTTGCGTTCAGCTGCTCCATTTTGTTGGTGTGCATGAGGGCAGGATACATGATGTTCTATGCCAACTTTTTGGAAGAAGGAATTTAGTTTCTCATATTCTCCACCCCAATCGGATTGAATGGCAAGGATCTTTGTATCAAATTGGCGTTCAACAAGGTTTTGAAAATCATGAAAGATTTGATAGACATCTGACTTCTTTTTGAGAAGATAAATCCAAACAAACTTGCTATAGTCATCAATGAAACTTACATAGTAGGATTTTCTTCCTACAGAGGATGGCGCAGGGCCCCACACATCACTGAATACAAGTTGCAATGGGGCAGTGGAGACACTAGTAGATCTTACATAAGGCAACTGATGACTTTTAGCTTTCTGACAAGAATCACAAATAGACTCGTTACTAGACTTATTTGAGCAAGGAAGCTTATGTTTACTAATGACTTGTTGAACAATACGAAACGAGGGATGTCCTAGGCGGCTATGCCATTTCGAAGCTGAAGGCTTGATGACACTAAGAGCTCGCTTATTCTTGAATTTTGCTGAAGAAACGTTGGGGTAGAGGCCTTTGATGCATCTACCTTTGAGAAGTACCTTCCTCGTGGCCAGATCCTTGACATAAAAATACCAAGGGTGAAATTCAATATAGACATTGTTGTCTTTGGTAAATCTATGAACGGAAATTAGGCTTTTGGTGGCTTGCGGAATATGCAGAATATTTTTAAGATGTAAAGTTTTTGAGGGAGAATTGACAATTGTATGACCGACATGGCTAATGTTCATACCTTGACCATTGGCCGTGTGGACTTGCTCACGGCCTTGATACTTCTCCTTCATGGTGAGTTTGTTGAGCTCACCGGTGATGTGGTCGGTGGCACCAGTGTCGTAGCACCAGTTGGTGTCCACGCCGTAGGACGCTGCGTGAGCGCCCTTCTCCTCCTCCTCTTCTTCGCCTTCGTCATCAGAGTAACGATGCCAGCAGCGCCATGCCTCATGGCCAGCTTTGCCACATATCTGGCAGACGGTGTCGTCGCGGTTCCTGGTGCTGCGTCCACCGCCACGGCGTCCACTGTTGTTGCCGCGTCCGCCGCGGCCATGGCCACGACTGTTTCCGCGGCCGCCACCGCGTCGTCCACCACGGTTGCCGCGTCCACCACGGCTGTTGCCGCGTCCACGAGCGGCGAGGTTGGCGGAGGAGCCTCCACCGGAGTCATCTCCGAGAAGGTTGAGTCGATTGTCGTAGGCGCAGACTTGGGCGTAAAGCTCGCCCACGGTGAGATCCTCCGCACCGTTTATCCCGATGGCGGCGAAGAGGGGATTGTAGGTATCATCAAGACCGGCGAGGAGATACTCAACGAGTTCGTCCTCGTCGATCGTTCGACCCGCAGCTGCGAGCTCATCGGCGAAGCCCTTCATCGTGGTGAAGTATTGCGTCGTCGTCATGTTGCCCTCCTTCTTTGTCCTGGCGAGGGCAACGCGCAGGTTTGATACCCGCGTCTTCGATTGGGCAGCAAACATGGTTTTGATCGCTGCCCATACTTCAGCCGCCGTGTCCATGCCAATAGTAGCAACAGCAACATCAGGCGACAGAGTGCTCAAAATAAAAGACAGTACCTGCTGGTCCGCCTCTACCCACGTATAGTACGCAGGGTTTTCCTCCTTGGTGGTCTTGCCGTCCTTCTCGACGGTGATGGACTCTGGTGGTGGCTCGGCCTTCTCGTCGAGGAAATTCATCCTCCGGGCGCCACGGATGGGAGGCAGCACAAGGGACTGCCATAGGAGGTAGTTCTTCCTTGTCAGTTTTTCGCTCACGCTGATGCCGGAGAAGGGATTCACCATGGCAGCGGTGGGAGGAGCGAGGCACATGAATTTTGGCTAGATGTGTTTGGGAAGAAGTGGCTCTGATACCATGTGAAAGTTCACGCTATGGTTTAACGATGGTTGGCCTCCCATCGGCTGCGTGTTAATATATAGGGGCAAGGCCCGAGAGATTACATCGAGAGGTTACAACGAGAGATGAGAGAAAGAAGGAGCCATCGTGATCCTCATCTGGGTCCGATGGATTACAACGTGAAGCCCAAGTTGAACAAACTCCTAACAACTTGATTCTATCTATCTCTAACTGTAACACATATCTTGTTGTTTAACATGGAGCTCCATTGACAATTCTTCTGCATCCCGGCTCAGCGTCGAGGCTGTCGGCGCCGGTCTCCGTGAGCTTGCCGACCTCCGTCTTCAAGTTCGGGTGCACGCCGACGGGCTGCATATGGGAAGCTCCAGCGGCGGCGTCCTCGTCGACGGAGATGATCTTGGTCGCCGTAGACTGCGGTGGCGTGAAGGAGCAGGGCCTTCACGGCCACGGTCGGCGTCGTCGGCGCGATGGCTAGCTTGCCATGTCAGCGTCGCGGAGAGCTTCGCTTGATGTGCATCACTGCATGGCGTCGGGTCGCTGCCGGATGCGCCATGTCCCCGACATCCTCGACCGCCGGTGATCTTGCGTTCATCTTCACGTCGTGGGGCGCCTCGTCCGCTCCCGTGTACGTACCTGCAGCTCCATACAACCAAAATGGTTCTTAGGTAATAGGTAAAATGTATCTCATCCCGGTGACGCGGCCTCCATTTCTACAGCCGCCGGCGTCACAAGTGCACACGGACGGGCGGCGTATGGGAATCCCCGGTGGCGGCGTCCTTGACGATGGAGGCGATCTTGTTCATCATGTACTCTGCGGGTGGCATGGTGGACCAAGGCTTCCACGGCCATGGTCGGGGTCGGCGGCACCATGGCTAGCTTGCCTTGTCAACGTTGCGGAGAGCTCCGCTCGATGTGCTCATGGCGCAACGTCGGGTCGCTGCCGGGCACGCCGTGTCCGCGACGTCCTCGATCGGCAACCTCCGTCTTCACGTTGCGGGGCGGATCCGCTGCCCCGGCTCTCTGGCCATTTGTTAGGCGCGTCAGCCGCTGCCCAGTTTCCTCCCTGTTCTCTCCTTTTCTCAGCTGCCGCTCCGTTCGTTTTATAGACGAGCGTCCAGGCCGAACTGAAAAGAACGCGCTGCGCGGGCGCCGTTCTCAGGTTGTCGTGCTGTTGCTCAATTTACGGCTTGGCTTGAGATGGGCTTATCTCATCCAATAGCTTGATCCTTATCCATCAGTTCGCTGTGCCGTTCGGCGCGAGGCTGAAACGGGAGGCGGGCGTGCTGCAGCGGACATGCACCTCCGATGCTCCAGGGCGGCCAGGACGCGTATGCTGTATTCGTACGCACACGTATGCGTGCACATGACGTACAGCCAAACCATGCATGCCTGGACAGCTAGCAAGCAAACGATCGATTTGATTTAGTATAGACCTGGATACAGCAAAACGTGCATGTATAGCCAACACCCATTTGAATAAGAGATTAGCATAGGTGGGCACAAGTATTTATACGTCCACCCCGGATCTCATGTTCTTGAGAAAGTGTCTAACTTTGATAAGACCTTCTGTATTTGCACTTCATACACACCACTATATCACTTGATTTTTATTTGCCGACTACAAAATCACGTCGAACAAATGCCCCCTCACCAAGTTGAGTTCGAGCGCGAAGCAGATCAAACTCGACTTGGTGAGAAAACAAAATCAAGCAGCGCATTTTCTTTGCGGCCTTTCTTTCTCGTTATTTGAACATGAAGATTGCCGTGCGGTCTGAGGGCACCACCTTGGCAAGATCTAATCCGAAATGACAACGCGCACCGAAAGCAAGTTTCAGCGCGAAGCATCAATTGCAAAGGTCTTCATCAGCTTTGCCTCGTCATCGAGCACGGCGATGCCCTGGACGACGGGTGCCGAGATCTTTCCAGTGTTCATGGTTGTTCCTTCGCTGTTGAGCTTGGTGCTACAAGCAATAGCAGCTCGGCCATAGCTCCATCGGGCAAACTCATTTTTTTAGTCTGCTCCAATATGAAGAGCAAAGGCGAGGAAAATCTAAGAGTTTATATACTCATAAATTCCATACGCGTGCTGTCTGACGATCAAGTAATCGATCAGCCGTAAGCACTGCTGTGGTGTTTGACATAATTTTGTACTTCCTGCTACTCGTTTTAGCGTCAAAGGCGAGAACCGTACAACAGATAAATACGATTCAATCTGAACACGATCGACGAGATTTAAGTCGCCCGCCAGAGATACCATCCATATAAATACCATGTAAGCAATCCATGGCTTTCTTTTAATCTTCCTTCACGCTGCATGCTTGAACAATAAGTGCAAATAATAAAAGAAGCAGGCGTCCAGATGACGCACTACCAGCAATACAGGGCATCTCTATACATGCGCCTATCTATTTTTATCCATTTGCTCAGAAGCATTTTTATATAAAGATGAGAATGCCACACGCCCAGTTGATTAAGGCTGTGGGCGCAACCTCGCAAGCCAAACGTCGCGAGGAAATTTTAGGGTCGTGCCGCGGGTGATCAACCGGTTGACCGACGCGGGCTCCATAGCCGTAACGACGTGGTCACGACCGCTGGCCTCCATGTGCAGCCAAACAAACATCTTGTATAGAACAACATCAATAGGTACGTCAATAGTGTGCATTTTCCTTGAGAAGAGACCGTTAGTCTAGTGCAGGTAAGTTCATCCGCACTTGCATCGGGCGTAAGGAGGCTTGTTGCGACCATGAAACAGTCACGGTGCCAGGCAATAAGACAACCTCACATTGCCTTCATTCGACGGCGAAATACCATGCCATGTCTTGAAGAATTTTTTATCAATCTAGTCGCGACCGCTTAGCAGTTGCAGTGCCAGCCGACTAGGTCGAAGGGTTTCACAGATTCACGCTGGCCGCACTGGCGCGCTACACTGCTCCCATAAACTTGGTAGAGACGCACGAACAAAACGGTAGAAGCCCTCCACCTTGTCGTGGTCTTATACAAAGAAGAAGCATCAGAAAGCCATCGACCGCTCATATTTAAGTGAACAGTAGCATGCCGGGGTAGCCATCGGCTGTGTTGATGACCGAGGGGCGGTGCTGCCCCTGGCATTATTGTAATTGTAGACTAGGCGCTGGGGCGCCATCAGCATCATAGAAACACAGAAACACAGGTGTTGCCAACCCGTGTGCTCATGATATCCTTGATGTAGATTATAAAGGTGCCGTGAAGTCGTCGGAGATGTCACGGCGCATGGGTATTGCTGCCCCAGTGCCGATACGTAGATTGGTGTCGATGACCGAGCGCCGAAAGGTCGTCGGCGATGTCATGGCGTATGGGTGTTACTGCCCCCAGTGTCGTGGTGTAGGTTGGTGTGGATGATCGAGCGCCGAGAAGTCACCGGCGGCGTCATGGCGCATGGGAGTTACTGCCCCCAGTGCCGTGATGTAGGTCGATGTAGTAGATCAAGCGCCGACAAGTCGTTGGCGATGTCATGGTGCATGGGCGTTATTGCCCCCAGCGCCATGATGTAGGTCGATGCAGAAGGTCTGACGCCGAGAAGAAGACGGCGATGTCATGGCGCATGGGCGTTACTGCCCGAGTACCATGACGTAGGTCGATGTAGAAGATGGAGCGCCGAGAAGTTGACAGCGATGTCACGACGCATGGAAGTTGCTGCCCCAGCACCATGACGTAGGTCGATGTAGAAGATGGAGCGCCGAGAAGTCGTCGGCGATGTCACGGCGCATGTAAGTTGCTGCCCCTGTACCATGACGTAGGTCGATGTAGAAGATGGAGCGCCGAGAAATCGCCGGCGATGTCACGGCGCATGGAAGTTGCTGCCCCAGTACCATGACGTAGGTCGATGTAGAAGATGGAGCGCCGAGAAGTCGTCGGCGATGTCACGGCGCATGGAAGTTGCTGCCTCTGCACCATGACGTAGGTCGATGTAGAAGATGGAGCGCCGAGAAATCTCCGGCGATGTCACGGCGCATGGAAGTTGCTGCCCCAGCACCATGACGTAGGTCGATGTAGAAGATGGAGCGCCGAGAAGTCGTCGGCGATGTCACGGCGCATGGAAGTTGCTGCCCCAGCACCATGACGTAGGTTGATGTAGATATACGGGTGACAGGGAGCCATCGGGCCACCTTCTGAGCATGGATGTCGCCTGCCCTAGCCGCCAATGTTTATTCTCTGTTGGCGTAAGCCACTAGACACCGTGAGGTCATGGGCGGTATCATGGACACACTGATATGGTGGTCCAGTAGCCATCTTCTTAGCGCAGGTTCAATGTGTGCGCCATGATGATTATAGCTGCACCAAGTGTGAATGCAAAGAAAATGCAAGCAGGTATGTTTTGTAACATGTTTAAAAAAAAATTTCTTTAAGCCATGAGGCATAGTGGTGTAATCGGAAAAGGCTACCAAAGGACTCGTCATTGGGGAAACGTCAGAGAACCATGACCGTCGCAACTCAATATTGAGTTTCCTTTAGAGTGTGTGTGTGTGGAGACGACATGCTTCATGGATGCTTCCGAGAGGCAGCAAAAAATCATATTCTAGCCCATCATCGTACCGAGTGAAACCCCACAACTCAAACATGCCCCCGGAGTGAGCCTCTAAGAACATAAAGACTTAGGTGAGGTCAATTGGGGTAAATGGTTTTAGGACAAATGGCCGAAAATAATCCATGCCTTGGTTGAGGGGTGGTGAATGACTGCTTCCGCCTCCTTTCGAGTGGTTCCCTTACTGCCGAGGATTTCTTGGCTTGCTTCTTTGAACTCTTGAAGATATTTATTCTTGTGAGAATTGCTTTGCACGAGCTATTTGTTCAGCCGTGGACTTTATAGGATCACTTGAACTTCTGGAGATTTTCTTTATTCTTCTCAGGATTGCTGGAACTTCTTCGAGAATATTCTTCTATTTTGGACAGGGACCCACCTTGAGAACTTGGAAAACAGTCATTCACCTTGGTGGACTAAGAAAACCCTCTGGCACTTTATCTGGAGCTTATGGTGGCACGCCCCGGGGTTGCCAAGGGGCTACGCACCGAACCTCAACTTGTGTTGGGTCGGGCAGCATTTTCTTGATCTTTTCCTATAGTCTTCCCCGGAACGCGAGCCTCCGTGAACCTGAGAAACGCCAGGAAAAATGATGAGCATGGAGTCTCGGTGTCGAAGTGCCCAAATAGTCTTCTCCACCGCCTCCGAAGCATGCAATTGACATGTGTCGTGCATTACGAATGTGAGAGCAGCTCCACTGCAGCACGACATGTTCCGATGCCCTCCGACAAGTCCCAAGGTAGCCAATTCTTCAAACAGTAGTTTATATTTGTAGGAAAAATCATTATTTATACTTAGTAATTGCCTCGGATCATGGAAAAAGGTGAAATAATGTGATGCATGTGGTGCAAAACCAAAGTGCAACATGTGAAGGCTAAAGATTCCATAGCTCTTCTGGTAGAACCTGCGCTTGGTGAAGATATCCGCTCAGCACATCGCCCTCGCATCCGAGCCCGAGTAGGTCGGAGAAGACGGGCCGAGCCCGATGAGGTCAGAGAAGACGGACCATTCGCTTCTTCATCAAAGGAGTATGCCACCCTTCCATCAATTAGAATCACCGTCTTCACGGGGCGACCAAGGATAGGTTCGGTCGCAGGTGTACTAGGCTTCTAGTCAAGATTGCTGAAGCTTGTTTTTGCACGGAACAAGGTAAATTCCGGCTTCACGAAATTTCCCCAAGTACAATTGGACGTGATTCGGAGATCGGCGAAGCCTGCCATAAAAGGTGGACGATGAAATGGTCCACCAGTGAAAGTCTTGGGGAGAGTAAAACACCTTAGACCCCTTATATAATGCATGGCACCTTATTAACTGGTCGCCGTAATTCGGACAGAACCCATGTATCAAGGCATGTTGGACATGCACCCGTGGATTCCCACCGAATCCACCAGAAAAAGTGATCACACTTGGCTCTTGAATTGTGAGGGAGTTATCCGGGCCATTTTGCAACATAAGGCCCCGACTAGAATACCCAAAGATAAATAACTTCACTGTCTTGTATTATGGAGAAGATCATGAAGACGAATTCGACGACCATTGTTGCGCAGCAAAGATGGGAGGAGAACCAGGTCCCACCGGGCGTGCCATTTTGTTTGACACCAGAAATAATAAATGGTGGACTAAATATTATCTCTCTACGCGCCAGGGGAAAATAAATATGCGGGCGTGCCAGTGTACATAAGTACACAAATAAAATATAGGGAAACATGTATTTTTATTAATCTCTCAATGGAGAAACGAAATTACAAGATCCCTTTACATATGCGCTCCGTGGCCTGCTAGCGCGGCCAATATGACTTGGGCGATTATGTGTTCTGGTTCACGGGGCCTCGGAAGGCTCCCGATTAATTACGTCCGCGAGTCAACGCCGCGGACCACCTCCGATTAAGCTGCTGCAATGGTCGTCGTCTTCAGGCCTCGTCTTCTCCATGCACTTGGCGTAGACGATGATGATGGGATGGTGAAGTGGAGAGCGGGACGGTACGTCCGTCGTCCCGGCGATGCTTAGCCATACTCTCCGGCTTGTCGATGTCCGATGATGAAGATGCCTGGCCTCGTCAGCTCAGACAGATGGGCGGCCTTCGCCTCGTCGGTGCCAGGCCTGGTAGTGTCCGCCTCGTCGGTGCCGGACTTGATGTCTTGCCTTCGCCTCGTCGGTGCCCGGCAAGAAATGGTTTGCTTCATCGGAGAAAAGACATGTCGGCGAAGTGGCTTCGCCTCGACGGTGCTAGGCCGATGTTGGGGAAGAGGGTTGATGTGGTTGTCGGAGTAGACTTAAACGTCGTCGCGTGACAGCGATGCTTGATGACGATGATGTATGAACTTGGCGATGTAGATCTTGTGATGTCGGAGGTGTGCATGGGCCCATGGAGGCTTGATATGCCGTGGTCGTGTGACTCGACTAGCGTAGTCGCTTGGCGTAGATGAATGGCAGCGTGCCAATGTAGTTGGCGTCCTCGCCGCCTTGCCAGCGAGTCGATGAAGACGATCTTCGTGTCGATGTAGTTGGTGTC
Organism: Lolium rigidum; assembly: GCF_022539505.1. Lineage (NCBI taxonomy): Eukaryota > Viridiplantae > Streptophyta > Magnoliopsida > Poales > Poaceae > Lolium > Lolium rigidum. Next base: position 410,839,277 of record NC_061510.1, read on the forward strand.
CATGTATGGGAGGGGCTGATGAAGGTGTGCCGGCATGTCGACGTGGTCTGGTTGAAGCTCCGTTGAAGGCGATCGATGTGCGTGGATGTCGAGCTTGCAGCGGGCGTGATGGAGCTGGCTCCTCGGCGTCCATGGTGAGACGACCTCCGGACATTGGCGTGGTGACTTCGTCTGGTCATGTCCGCTTGCATGGATCCATTCGTACCTGATACCAGAACACACATACATGTAACAAAATAATGGTTAATTAGTCTAAATCTTGACCGGTGTGATTTAGAGGGCCATAGCGCGTATGCATTGGCTCCTTCTGTACATATGTACGTGATCATTTCTAGCCGAATTGCATGCGCCGATTCTCTCCATCTAGAACTTGGCGACGTGGATTTCCCGTCAAGCCACTGATGAGCATGGGCGCGCGGGTTTCACTGCCCTCGATGTCGAAGTCTTGGACAGAAGTTGAGATGGCGTCGAGACGGCATGGTCGTGGGAAGGGCCGGTCGTTGATCCCTCAACCGTAGCCATCTTCGCGCGCGCCTGGTGGCAGCATGTACACGTGCATGTGGGCACGTTGTTGATCTTTTAGATTGAAGAGACGTGTATCTCCATTAAGCACGTACATACAGTTGTGAGGGCTTCTGATCATCGGCGTTGCAGCCGACGGCGTCAAGCTTCATGGCCATCCCTCGAGGTTTGCATGCTGGCACAACACCGGGACCGCTGGCGACAGTGCCACGCCTGCCGGTGAGATGGAGTTCCGGCGCTTGCCAACAGCCTCCGTCTTCAAGTCCGGGTGCACGCCGATGGGCTGCATATGGGAAGCTCCAGCGGTGGCGTCCTCGTCGACTGTGGTGGCGTGGAGGAGCAGGGCCTTCACGGCCATGGTCGGCGTCGTCGGCGCGATGGCTAGCTTGCCTTGTCAGCGTCGCGGAGAGCTTCGCTTGATGTGCATCACAGCGTGGCATCGGGTCGCTGCCGGACGCGTCATGTCGCCGACGTCCTCAATCGCTGACGTCCTTGTTCGCTAGTGATCGGCGACACCTCCGTACGTCTTCATGTTGCGGGGCGCGTCCGCTGCCCCGGCTCCGTGGCCGCGTCAGCCGCTGCCTTCATTTCTTCTCTCCGCCGTGTGCTGCTGCCGTCGTGTCCAGGTGAAGGGCCAGGTTGTGGACGCACGAAGAAGCTCCAACCACCGACGCCTTCTTCAGGAGCACTCGAGCGCGGCATGTACGCACGCATGCCAGCACATTCTAGGTCCATGGATTGCATGATGCGTCAATCTGTACCAAAGCAAATACGCACAGCTACAAGATGCAGCCGAGTTAGTGTTAGATGGTAGAAGACTGTCGACGTCCGCGCCTGACACGTCGTCGTGAGGGATTCTGACCATCGGCGTTGTAGCCGACGGCATGGAGCTCCATTGACAATTCTTCTGCATCCCGGCTCAGCGTCGAGGCTGTCGGCGCCGGTCTCCGTGAGCTTGCCGACCTCCGTCTTCAAGTTCGGGTGCACGCCGACGGGCTGCATATGGGAAGCTCCAGCGGCGGCGTCCTCGTCGACGGAGATGATCTTGGTCGCCGTAGACTGCGGTGGCGTGAAGGAGCAGGGCCTTCACGGCCACGGTCGGCGTCGTCGGCGCGATGGCTAGCTTGCCATGTCAGCGTCGCGGAGAGCTTCGCTTGATGTGCATCACTGCATGGCGTCGGGTCGCTGCCGGATGCGCCATGTCCCCGACATCCTCGACCGCCGGTGATCTTGCGTTCATCTTCACGTCGTGGGGCGCCTCGTCCGCTCCCGTGTACGTACCTGCAGCTCCATACAACCAAAATGGTTCTTAGGTAATAGGTAAAATGTATCTCATCCCGGTGACGCGGCCTCCATTTCTACAGCCGCCGGCGTCACAAGTGCACACGGACGGGCGGCGTATGGGAATCCCCGGTGGCGGCGTCCTTGACGATGGAGGCGATCTTGTTCATCATGTACTCTGCGGGTGGCATGGTGGACCAAGGCTTCCACGGCCATGGTCGGGGTCGGCGGCACCATGGCTAGCTTGCCTTGTCAACGTTGCGGAGAGCTCCGCTCGATGTGCTCATGGCGCAACGTCGGGTCGCTGCCGGGCACGCCGTGTCCGCGACGTCCTCGATCGGCAACCTCCGTCTTCACGTTGCGGGGCGGATCCGCTGCCCCGGCTCTCTGGCCATTTGTTAGGCGCGTCAGCCGCTGCCCAGTTTCCTCCCTGTTCTCTCCTTTTCTCAGCTGCCGCTCCGTTCGTTTTATAGACGAGCGTCCAGGCCGAACTGAAAAGAACGCGCTGCGCGGGCGCCGTTCTCAGGTTGTCGTGCTGTTGCTCAATTTACGGCTTGGCTTGAGATGGGCTTATCTCATCCAATAGCTTGATCCTTATCCATCAGTTCGCTGTGCCGTTCGGCGCGAGGCTGAAACGGGAGGCGGGCGTGCTGCAGCGGACATGCACCTCCGATGCTCCAGGGCGGCCAGGACGCGTATGCTGTATTCGTACGCACACGTATGCGTGCACATGACGTACAGCCAAACCATGCATGCCTGGACAGCTAGCAAGCAAACGATCGATTTGATTTAGTATAGACCTGGATACAGCAAAACGTGCATGTATAGCCAACACCCATTTGAATAAGAGATTAGCATAGGTGGGCACAAGTATTTATACGTCCACCCCGGATCTCATGTTCTTGAGAAAGTGTCTAACTTTGATAAGACCTTCTGTATTTGCACTTCATACACACCACTATATCACTTGATTTTTATTTGCCGACTACAAAATCACGTCGAACAGCGACTAACTTAGCGCGCGAGAGACGCACATTGATGGTCCAACAGATGCTGCAACCGGTGTTGTAAAATAGAGCGCGCTGCAAAAACACTATCTCGTGCATTATATCTACCGTGCCGGAAAAAGCGCGCGGCACAAATTGCGCACAGGAATAACTACCCACTTTTACAGCTCCAACATTTAGAGCTTACGCAGGAACAACTACCCACTTTTACAATTTCTGATCGGTAAACAGTGTAGGCGTGTAGCAGAAGTACCTAAGCAGTAGATCGTAGAAGAAGGGGATCTGGATCTAGCAACTGGTTGTCTGGCTTGACGACCTGGACTGGTACTGGGAGTCCAAGCAACTCGGGGGCTAGGCGAGGCGGAGGTGATCGAGTCCGATCGCTCTTTTCTTTTCGTCTGATTCCCTCCCGTCATGGTGCGTAGGTTCTCCTCCTGGTCTTATTTCATTCTGTAGCAAACTCACGCTGGGCCTTTGACCCTTCTCCCTTTTTCCAGCGGGAGAGTATAGTGGAGATGTGCACTGATGGGGCCCCCTCAAGGCGGTGGCCCATGGGCGTTGCCCATGGTCGCCTATGGCCAGAGCCGGCCCTGTCTTATATGTGATATCTTGGATCTAATATGGGTGAAGGCCCACTAGGAGTAATTAGGAATTGAACAAACATGAAGCAGGGTAAACAAGCCTAGGTAAGTATGTACCTGCATCATTTCCCCCAACTATACAGCACAAGACTACATCATTTTCATTCTGAAAGCTGGCGTTAACTTCAGAGAAGAATAGCTTGGTACTGCTGTCATCATCAATATGATGATCCCCAGACTTAGCTGTGAAGTTATAATGGATACAGCCACCTCCAAACTCAAAAAATAAACGGATTACTCGTATCTCCACCAGTTCAAACTGAAAAACAAGATGGAAAAATACGTTAAAGTATAAGACAGGGAGAAGAGAGAGAGAGGGACCGAGGGAGGGAGGGTTACCTTTGTGTTGTTTGCTGTGTTGTATTTATGCAGGGCTACCTCGGCATGGTAACGTGCAACCTTTTGTCTGGCCATGATTCTTTTTTCGCGGAGTGCATTCCTCACCTCTGAAGGTTTCTTCTGCCTCGGTAAAACTGAACGTCCGTGAACGAAACCCGGGCCACCATACTTTCTCGGTGGTTGGGGAAAAGTGAACCGAAACTTCCAAGCATGCTCCTCCATGTTGACACCTTCAGGAGTACTCCTTTCTTCGGAAGCCCAACCGACTCGGCTCCTATTCCATTGGGTACTCTTTTCCTTGGAATCCCCAACTGCTCGACTCCTAGTGCATTGACAAATTATAACCTCACTAAAAAATAATCAAATACCACATAACATCCCCCTACCAAGCAAAAAAGTTTACTGGTGTGTTTATCCATTTACTATTTATTTCTATAACAAAGTCTTTCTGTGTTTATTTTCTATGATGAAGTCTTGGTGTGTGTATGAGTGCACAAAAAGTTATAAAATCTGACAAGTTTATTATTTGAAATTCAAATTTGGCATCGTGGATTAAAGAGCTGCAAGGTGTGGATGCAGAATATAATGGCATGAGCAGGTTGGGTACATGGCTTGACTCAATGAGAACGAGCAAAACACGAGTGCTTGTGATACTCCCTCCATCCACAATTACATGGCGTTCTCGGTTTGTGTCATATAACACTACGGGAGAGGCGGCGTGTGCCGACGGCCAGCCTATGTGCCGACGGCCAAATGTCGGGGCCGTCGGCACATAGGACCTCGTCGACCGGCGACGGAGATGACCGTCGGCACAGGTCGGCCGTCGGCACACTGCTGGCTACACCGACGGTCACCGTCGGCGCAAAGTGGACCGTCGGCACAGGTAGTTGGCGGCCGAAGGTCACCGTCGGCACAGCGTCGACCGTCGGTACACGCGCTAACAGGCGGGTCCAGCCGTTAGGCTGTCACGGCGCCGTCTACTGCTGTGCCGACGGTAGCCCACTGCACAACCGCGGCCGTCGGCACAGGGGCTGCAGCTGGGTCCCCCTTCGATGTGCCGACGGTGACCCACGGCACAACCACGGCCGTCGGCACAAACATTTTTTTGTTTTTCCATTTTTTTTGCATCAAAGAGATAATTATTAATCCCAATCATTTTTTTTGTTTATTTATTTCTCACTTGCTATTTTGGCGAACCCCTTTGCGGGAAACCTATATATATGTATAAGGGCGGTATAGAACCCCTTCGCCGAAATCGAACCTCGGAGGGGGTGAATGGCCCACACACGATACAAAATACTTAAGACCCACACACGATACAAAATACTTAAATAACTAGACTCACACACATACCAAAGCGCTTACGAACTAGACCCACACACGAACCGAAACGAGTTAAAGAACTACACCCACACGAGAGGAAGCAAAACACTTAAAGAAACTACACCCACACACATGAACCAAAACACTTAAAGAACTAGACCCACACACAAACCAAAGCATTTAAAGAACTACACCCACACACGAACAAAACACTTAACAACTGGGTCGACACATGACCCGCTAGACACACGGACTCGACACACACATATTAATCGGAGAAGTCGAAATCTTCATCCTCGTCGGGGGTGTCCTGCGAAGCGGTGGTTGTGAGGTTCCACAACCACCGTTCATCATTCTCCCCCCATGTCGACGCCTCTCCTTTGGCGTACTCTGCTTCAACCTCGGCCTTCCTCTGCCGCTTTCCCGCCCTCCTCTCTCTCCTGTACGTCTGCTTCTCCTGCCAGAATGCGCGCGTTGCCTCGACGTCTCCGGGATGGTCTCTGCGCCACTGTGCCATGAACTGCTCGTCCGCCTCGGTGGTATCAATCCGCCGCTGGCCAGCCCTGTCCCGCCGCGCTTCACCCTGTGAGCGAAGTAGTGGCTCAGTAGAGAGACTCTGAGCTTCCGTCAGAGACCTGACCTCCGGGAAGTTCATTTCGTGGCGCGGCCGGCCAAACCTCCAAGCCGCAACGTCGTATGCGCGGGCAGCAGCCTCCTTCGTGTAGAAGGTGCCGAGCCACACACGCGTACCACCGGCGGTGATTTCAGCCGCGAAATGTCCCGCGGGCCGCGAGCGAACGCCGATGAAGCCCGTGTTGCTACGGCGACGAGGAGCCATCTCAGCGGCGGCTCAGCTCGGAGGATTTTGTGGTTCTATTGGATGAGAGAAGTGATGAAGGGAGAAATGTTGCTGGTGCTTGTTAGTGGAGAAGCCATGGCTATATATAGGCCGACGAGGGGCTGAAACGGCGGGAAAACATGGCGGGAGAGAATGGGCGGGAAAGGGTGGGCGGGAAAAAAGGGCGGGAGAGAAGCGGCGGGAAAGGGTGGGCGGGAAAAAAGGGCGGGAGAGAAGGAGCGGGAAAAGGGTGGGCGGGAAAAAAGGGCGGGAGAGAAGCGGCGGGAAAGGGTGGGCGGGAAAAAAGGGCG
>NC_061510.1:410845638-410876230 GCF_022539505.1 Lolium rigidum
ATTATGCGGTGAAAACCCTAAATCGTCGTAGATCTCATTAGCTTTACCTTGATCAAGCAGGACCACCATATATTCGGACACCCCGTCTGAATCATGGGTGGATCGGCTCTTTGAGCCGATTCACAGGATAACCTGAGAGCCGATCGAGGCTCGTATTTAATGTTTACGTGTGTGCCCTGCAGGAAACTAAGCGAGGCATCATCCACACCTTCCTGACCAGGTATAGGTCAGGTGGCACGCCCTTGTGATAAACATCGGCGCGTGCGACCAGGAGGCTTTGCGGGCCGTCGCTCGGAGGGACTGGGGCCAGCCGCAGCCCTAGTTGTTCCCGGCTCTACCGTGTTGCCCGTCTCTGCCCGCCAGGGGGTTTCTGACGTCAACAAACTGTGATCATAAATTATACCTTTGAAAATTATATAACCCACATTTTGTTGATAAACGATTAAAGATTAAAGGTCTTGCGACATGTAGATTTACCTAGCATATCTACCCTTTAGAGCAGCAGGTGAGACTGCTGCAACTTCAGAAGGGAGTTCTGAAGGGTGGTGCTGCTTTGGCTCCTCCGGCGAGACATGCAGATGCTCCTTGTACCTACCCCAGAACATGTAACATATCATTTGGTTAGAATTAGTAGTAAAAAACACAGGAGCGGAGTGGTCAATATAATCTATGATTAACAATACATGTATAGTACTGTATTCTCGTTCAGAGACGAATCGAAACTAGACCAAATTCAGAAGGTAGAATATCTATGGAACAGAGAGACATCGCCGGACATGGCTCTGCAAGTGGCCGGGGGTGGCCGCTCCGATCGATCCTGCCGAGATCTCAGGCAGCGGACCAACGGGGCACGCGCGAGGCGCCTTGGGGGGGACGGCGACCTACATACATACGAATTGCGTGCATGAGACGACAGAGAACTTACGAATCACCCTGCTGATTAGGACGGCCGTGATCCGCCATGTTCGACTTCGTGCAATCACTTGATCGATCGTACTATGTGGTGGTATCTGCAGATCAGTTTGCAGTTCTTGTCTGACTCTGAAGGCGTGGGTAGGATTTATACAGAGAGAAGTCCCAGAATCCAAATCCAGATCGGATACGGTTCGTGTTTGCGTTGCCTGCAGCCTGCAGGGAACAAGAGCAGGCAGTGCCCAACTCTGCCCACTGCGCACCCGACGTGGCAAGGCGAGTAGGCGACGGCGTACTGGTTTTCCTGTCGGAGTTGTGTTCACAGGAACGAGCGTTCCATCGATCACCGAGTCGGATAGCAGCAAGCAAGGTCTTCGTAGTACATATATACTAGGACTTGTGTGAGACCAGACCAGAGAAATAGTTGCAGAAGAGGAGCCAACCGAGCAGGGAGGAGATGGACCATACGGAGCCGCTACCGGCCGACGTGCTGGCCGACATCCTCAGGCGCCTTGAGCCCCGCTGGCTCGCCGTCTCGCGCTGCGTTCGCAAGGCATGGCGCGCCACCGTAGACGACAGCCGCCTGCTGCGTGCGGACCTCCTCCCGCTCTCCATGTCCGGCATCTTCTGTGTCGCCCACGACGCGGAGTTCCCGCCGTACCTCTCGCGCCCGCCGCACCAGCCCGTCGGCGCCGACTTCCGCTACCTGCGGGAACTCGGCTACACCGTGACTTTCGTCATCTCCGACCACTGCAACGGCCTCCTCCTCGTCGACGAGGACCTCATGGTCAACCCCGCGACGCGGCGCTGCGAGAGGCTGCCCTACACCCCGGACCCGCCGCCATGCACGCGGCACAAGATCTCCCACCGATGCAACCTGAAAGAGTACATCGCGTTCGACCCCGCCATCTCGCCGCACTACGAGGTGTTTCTAATCCACAAGAGTGGTCCAAAGGATCATCACAGAGAAGCGGAATGGCCTCCTTCGTCGTACGCTATCCGTGTCTTCTCGTCGAGCACGCGGCGGTGGGAGGACAGGACATTCATTCGGGAGGGAGGTGCCGTGGGTGCCACTGCCGACATGGTATCCGATGGACAACTTCGATGGTATTATAGTGCATACTGGCGAGGAGCCCTCTACGTGCGACAGCACGATTTTGTCATGAGGTACAGTTCCATCTATGTGCAACACCAAGTTTATTTAAATTCCTTCCCCCAGCTTAAAGTTTCAATGAATCAACACACGTCCACTAATCCACTAACGGTTTTTTTTTTGTATTTTGCAGAATTACTTCATCAAGCAATACATACCAAGTAATCAAGCTTCCAAGATGGACTTTCTCGTTGGAGGCGGATACAATAAGCGACTTTTCGGACTATCGTCTAGGAAAATCGAAGAAAGGGGTGTACTGCGCACTGGTCGTTTCTCGCTTCATTCTTTTGATTTGGTTCCTCGACGAATCACGTGGCAAGATGGAGTGGATATTGAGGAAGGAGGTCAACCTCGAACCCCTGCTAGCAAATTTTCCTATGAAAGAGATCGACGGACCCTGGAGGCAGAATGTACATAGCAAGATCAACGAAGCACCAAGGGAAGAGGAACTTGAATGGGACTCGGATGATGATAACGTTAGTGAGACCCAAGAAGGGACTAAGGACCCACATCCGCCCGGTGGTGTTTCTATACTTGGTTTTCATCCTACCAAAGAGATCGTCTTCTTGCTTAGGTTATGTAGTTATCGAGTATTAGCTTATCATGTGAATAGCTCTAAGATAGAGGACCTGGGCCGAGTAAGAGTGCAGTATGACGTTATCTCCTCTTTTCCATTTACCCCTTGTCTGATGGGGGACTTGTGAAACAACAAATAACTTAGTAGCAACATATATGAGATGCGTGGGATTTGCACTGTAATTAATACTATCTGATATACATACTTTATATGGAAAATTTGCTATATGTGCTATTTTCTTTGTGAGACTAATAGGTACTCTCTCCATCTCAAAATATAAGGCGCCTAAGCTTTACCCAAAAGTCAACATCTTCTAAGTTTGACCAAGTTTATACAAAAAAATATGGATATCTACAATATCAAACGGACATTTTGAGAAACTATAGTTTCTGGTGAATCTACTGATATTGATTTGGCATTGGGAATGTTTATATTTTTACGTATAATCAAGCTTCCATAGATGCCCCACCTTTTTCTTAGGCGTTATATGTTTCATCTTGATGTGTATCTCGCCTAGTTTTTTGTTTTTATCACTTTCGAACCTGAGACAACATAAACGGCTGTGTGCATCCTGGTTATGTAGAGGCTGGATGTAATTGCTTATAAAAGTAATGAAAGCATCCTTTATCGAAAAAAATCAAGCTTCCAAGGTGTACTTTCTCCTTGGAGACCGATACAATAAGTGACTTTTCGGACTACCGTCTAGGGAAATCGAAGAAAGGGGTGTACTGTGCACTGGTCGTTTCTCGCTTCAATCTTTTGGTTTGGTTCCTCGACGAATCACGTGGCAAGATGGAGTGGATATTGAGGAAGGAGATCAACCTCGAACCCTTGCTAGCAAATTTGCCTTTAAAACAGGTCGATGGACCATGGAGGCAGAATGTACATAACATGAACAACCAAGCACCAAGGGAAGAGGAACTTGAATGGGACTCGGATGATGATAACATTATTGAGATCCAAGAAAGAGACTAAGGGCACAAGTCCGCCTGGTGGTGTTTCTATACTTGGATTTCATCCTACCAAAGAGATCGTCTTCTTGCTTAGGTTATGTAGTTATAGAGTATTGGCTTATCATGTGAATAGTTCCAAGATAGAAGACCTGGGCCGGGTAAGTGTGATGTATGATGTAATCTCCTCTTTTCCATTTACCCCATGTCTGATGGGGGACTTATGAAACAACAAATAACTTAGTAGCAAGGATTAGTAGCAACTAGCAAGCTCACAAAACGTATATGAGATGCGTGGGATTTGCATTGTAATTACAACTATCTGATATACATACTTTATATGGAAAATTTGATGGATGTACTATTTCTGTGTGAGGCTAATAGCTCCATGCTTCTTTACATGCAAAATATGATGTGGGGCAAGACAGTGATACAATTCCCGCCATTCACGCCACCAACCCATATCCCCTTAGAGCATCTCCAGCCGCGTCCCCCAAAGGGATTTAGGGCGCGTCGGACCAAAAAATCGTTCCAGCCGTGTCCCCCAAAGCCCATTTTTGTTTGGCACGCCCCCATACGGTGTCCGGCGCCCCGAGCCCGTCCCTATCCCACAGGGGACGTACCGGGGACGCCGGACACACCGAAAAGCGAGGCGGGGAGTGGCGGGGCCGACTCGTCAGCGGCACAATATATTTTAACCTAACCGTCGCCTACCTCGCGACGGAAATTATTGGCGCGCAGCGACGATGCAGTTCCCGCAGCGACGGTGCAGTTCCCGCAGAGCCGCAGCGACGCGTCCCATCGCGCCTAGCTCTGCGTGCCGGCGTTAATGAGCGCCACCGCTCCTCCGCCTCCCTCCGGCCTATAAAAGGGCCGCCTCTCATCGTCCCTCTCACACACAAACCCTAGCGCCTCTCTCCCAAACCCTAGCCGCCACCATCTCAACAAGACTCGACGCTATGTCCGGTAGAGGCGGAGGCCGACCTCGCGGCCGTGGTCGTGGTCGTGGCCGCGGCGAGCTGAACGCTCACCGTCGCCTCCCACGCCGCCGGCTTCATCGTCGGAGATGGACGTGGAGCCGGACGTGCTGTTCGAGTTCGTCCTCGTCCTCAAGGGCGACCCGCGCGGCATCCAGAGGCTGCCGGACTCCTTCGCCAACTACGTCGCCGGCGACGACCGCCCGCGCACGATGCATCTGCGGGAGGCTGCGTGCGGCTACTACCGGTGGATCGTCGACGTGATCTACGACGCGCGCGGCAAGATGTACCTCAACATCAGCTGGGAGAAGTTCGCGCGGCACCACAGCCTAGTTAGGTTTAGTTTCTTTGCAAAATTTTATATTTGTGTCCACCATGGTTCAAACTATGTATTACTTTGTGGAAAACCATGTTCCTAACTCGTGTCTTCGTGTAAACCACGTTCCCAATTATGTATTAGTTTGTGGAAATTGAAATAAAAATATCAAAAAAAGTATTTTAAATGTTTGGGGGAGGCGTTTGGTGGACGCGGTTGGGGAGCGACGTCCCCCAAAGGCGGCACGAACAAAACACGTCCCCCAAACGCTCAATCTGACGTGGTTTAGGATGCTTTGGGGGACGCGACTGGAGATGCTCTTAGGCCTCATTCGGTAGGCAGGGATAGAGGTGTATTATGCCTAGTGTTTTGGGTGGAAACACTTGTTTACTCAGGGTTTGTTTAGATTAAACTTGCTACTTGTCTGGGAGCGCCCTGATTTCCTAGCTTTTGAGGACCAGCTAGCAATCATGACGCATCATCAGGCGATGAGCTGGTGTTTCTTGAGACCGGCCAGTACCTGCAGCATGCAACTCGCCAGCGTCTACAGCAGGCAAAACGCGAGGAAAGACTAGCCAGAGAAAACGCGAGGGGAGACTAGCGTTTAGATTCACACATGTATCGGCGTGTTTTGCGGTAATATTTGAGACTGAACACTTCCAAACCTGTTGAAACCCAGTGTGCCGAACAACAAAGCTAGCGTTTTTGGAGGTCTTGGGCTGGCTCGGCGAAGCGATACACTCCCATCCCTGAAAAAACCTGTGTGCCGAATGAGGCCTTAGAAATATTAACTATTAGGGATTTCTATTTTCGTGCCCTCCGGTCCTTAGTTGTACTCAGTTTTCCCCAGCTCCTTAGTTTTTCCTCAGTTTTCCCCAAACCCTTGTTTGAAACCCGCAGAAGCAGCTCAGACGGCAGGATTCCCGTTTAGTTGACCGTTCTGTCACGTGTGGGGCCGCGTCTTGTGGGGCCGAGTCGTGTGGGCCCGCGTCGCGTGGGGCTGGTAGAAAGGGACCGCGTGGGACAGGACGAGAAGCGTTTGGTTGCACGTGAGCGAGGAGCTGGGTTCTGTCTCTCTCGGCCCCAAATTGGCATCCCTATTAAGTGCACCTTTTCCCCTCTTTCTCTCCGTCCTTTTCACCAAATTAGTATAAAATCTAGAGAAGCTTGCATTTCTGACTTTCTTCAATTATTTGTGCCTTTTGGCCCTCGTTGTTTGCCCAATATGGCAGCAAATCTAGTACTCCCTCCGGTTCATATGTATGTAGTTAAATCTAGAAGCAAATCTCCGGGATAATGTACGATAAATTCACAGTCATAGTAAATCAAGAAAACTAAGTACGGCCAACAAAATATAGTAGACTAGGGATAGATAATCCCTAGATAATATGGATAGATAATAGGCTGCATACACAGCAGCCAACATAGTAACGAGGTTCTTCACGAGCACCATCATACTAACATAACAACAAGGGATCCCTAGCTAACAACAAAGGGATCCCAACAACAAACTAGGAGGCAGCGAGCAGCAGCAGCACACGTCCGGGACTCCGCCTACCCCATCCGGCTCTCCCTCCACTTGTTGCTCTTGCTCCCCTTGGGAGCCTTGGGCTTGAGCGGAGGCATGCGCCCGGCGGAGATCTCCACCCGCCGGAAGCTGCGGAGGTGCATGCCGAGCGCCCCGTGCTTGGCGCGGAAGGAGTGGACGTTCACCGTCGTGCCGACCTTGGGGAAGGTGTTGCCGATGTTCTCGGCATGCGTGACGAGGCAGTTGAAGTCCGTGGCGCCGAGTCTCCTGGTGCGAAGGGGCACCTGTACACCTCCTTGGCGAAGTAGGAGATGTACTGGCCGACCTGCAGCCTCCGCAGACACTCGGCGAGTCTTGACGTCCTCCTCGCTCTTCGTCGCTGCCGACGTCGGCTGCCGGACATCCGATCCATATCAAACAGAAACTAGTGAATGAGTTGCAACGATGACTAACGTACATGATAACAAAGTTAAGAAAAACAGAGTCAGCCTCTGTTAGAGTGGACATGATTATATATCTACAGGGAAGGGGTAAGCGAACTAAAGCTCATGCACAACAGATTTGTACACAGCAATGGTTCGCTGAACCCTCCCTGTAAAAATTTGTGCCCAACCATTCATCATAGGCAAAGAAACAGATTCTAGATCTGAACTAGATCTGAACTTGAACACATTCGAGATTATTTGCAAAATTAAACGGTTGATATCTTTTGATTAGTGCATAAAATAACTGATTGAGATCCCATGATTACTTGCATAAATTAACTGATTGAGATCCAATATTACTTGCATAAATTAACCGAACAGCCGAACCCCAAATCAAGAAGTGATCAAAACAAAATGGAATAAAATCGGCGCAAATATTAGCCCAATACCGATCCATCTACAGATCCATCTACACCAGCAAAAATAGGGTTCAAAAAGGAATGGGGAACAAAAAAGGAAGCAAACCGTAGTTACCTCGTTCCATGGGTCCTCCAGGGAGGTGTCGTAGGGGTTCGGGGGCGGGACGTACGGCTCGGGGTCGTAGGGGTCCCATCCCGCCGGGATCTGACTGCCACCGGCGGCAGCAGCCTCCGATGCACCGGCGGCGGCGGCGGCGGCGGCGGCGGCGTCGTCCGTCGAGGGGACGGGGCCGAAGATGGAGGCGTCGCGCTTCGAGCCAACCTCGACGATGGGATTGGCATTCTCCTTGTCCATCTCTCCGGCGGAGGAAGAGGAAGAGGAAGAGGGAGAGGGAGAGGGTTTTTGCTTTGGAGAAGATGATGGGACGTGGGAGAGAGTTGGCGATGCGTGAGCGAGTGAGAGTGACAGAGACAGTGGGAGGAGGCGTCTATAAAGGCGAGGGGTGGTTAATGCGACCCGCGTCCTACGCGTGCACAGGTGCACGTCTGCACGTCTTGGACTTCTGCAACGCGACACGCGTCCACGATTGCACGTCTCGACTTCTCCACCGCGACCCGCGTCTACGCGTCAACAATTGCACGTGTCCTCGAGTCTAACCCTGGAAATTTAGATATACTCGGGTATACCCTCGAGTCTTATACTAGCATTTTTTGTGTGCTCAATTTTCCCCTCGAGTGCTAATACTGGCTAGTGCAATATACTCAGTTTTACCCTCAAGTGGCTGGTCAACAGAGAGTCAACAAATGGGATTAACTAGTTAAATGAGTCATTTAATGTGCAAAAAAATCCTAAAAAGAGTGGCACTTACTCATGGAGTCTTTACCACAAATTGACACTTCTCAAATCATAGATAAATCATAGATAAATCAAGTTTTACCACAAATTGCCACTTCTCAAATCACCTAGTAGCTATGAAGGTGCATGGTTTTCCACAATAAGCCCTTCCCAAAACAGCTTCCCCCAAATCATACTTTGTCTAAATGAGGCCACAATTCTCACACTGATGTATATTGGTATTGCAAATAGTTTGAGGTAGGCCAAGATGGGTTTCATTGTACAAAACACGCATTTTCCATTTTTTAAATCTCATATTTGAATCCCTTAGTCTATTTACTACTCGGGTGCCCTTGGTTTCTTGATAGTACTCAGTTTTGCCCTCTCTCTTCACAAATTCTCGCGAGACGTGCATCATCGCTCTGATTGGTCTAGCCCATGTCACGCGGATCGTGCCCACCGACCGTTGATCGTATGAAGGGAACGGGCAGGATAACCCCTCTCTCTCTCTGTTGGCGGTTAATTAGCTTGCTGAAGGGCGGTTTTCTGTATTATTTTTCACGCGCTAAAAATTATAAACTGTTTTAGGCGTTATTTTTCACGCAAAAAATGATAAACCATCACCGATTTGTTGTTACCATTACTTTTCACGCAAAAAAAATGATAAACCATCACCGATTTGTTGTTGCCATTACTTTTCACGCAAAAAATTGATAAACCATCAACAATTTGTTGTAGCCATTACTTTTCACGCAAAAAAAAATGATAAACCATCACCGATTTGTTGTTGCCATTACTTTTCACGCAAAAAATGATAAACCATCAACAATTTGTTGTAGCCATTACTTTTACGCAAAAAATGATAAACCATCAACAATTTGTTGTTGCCATTACTTTTCACGCAAAAAATATGATAAACCATCACCGATTTGTTGTTGCCATTACTTTTCACGCAAAAAATGATAAACCATCAACAATTTGTTGTAGCCATTACTTTTCACGCAAAAAATGATAAACCATCAACAATTTGTTGTAGCCATTACTTTTCACGCAAAAAAATGATAAACCATCAACAATTTGTTGTAGCCATTACTTTTCACGCAGAAAAACCTAATTTGTTACAAAAGCTGGTTTCAGTGAGACCTAACCAAGTTTGGCATACATGATGGCATACCTATAACAACAAGGAATATCTAAAAGGGAAAGTTTCAGAAAATTTAGGGTGAAAATGATGCCATACATGATGCTGTTTTTCGAGGTTTTGACCTGAAAATCAATTGGGTATTGTAAAGGGAAATAAAAAGTTCGAAAAATGTAAAAACGAAACAATCTATCTATCTATGTATAGAAGATCAGCTGTATGAAATTTGAGGTTATTTAGAGAAGGTAGAAAAAATCACCTTGTTAGAAAAGCTGGTTTCAGCGAGACGAAACGGCATGCGCTTAAGCAAAGTGATTTTTTCGAACATCTCCAAATGACCCCAAATTTTCCATACATGATGCCATACGTGTAACAACAAGGAACCCTATCTAAAAAGTGTCAAAAAAGTTTGCCCAACCGTATAGCTCTATCAAAAAGAACCTCACCATGGCGCTAGTATAATTTTGGGATAGTTACAAACTTTCGTTACCTAACCTTCAACATGAAACTTGTTTCAAATTCATTTTGGCCTACAAGAAACAAATCCCAACTTGATTCGAGCACCACAGCCTCCAAACGATGCCGATGCCGATATCGGCATGGTCGAACGGCTATGCTCGCCGCCATCTGCTAGGTCAACGTCGGGATGCACCCTCAATCCCGTCCCCTCATTCGATCACCGACACACCGGAGATACCGCCGAGGCCAATGCCGAACGTACATGCTGATGCCAATGCCGATCATGCATGCACGCCGCCGTGGGCACGGCCACGCCGACCCGCTATGCTGGACGCCACAGACCGCCGCGAGGTCTTTCCCTTCGCCACCACACTCTCCTAGCACCCACCTATACACGCCAGAAAGGAGAGACACTAGTTTTCTCTACATTGCTCGCGTTCGTGTCCGACACGGTCAGTCAAAGTTTTGAGGTGGTCGTCGATGTCGTCGACCATTTCTTCTCTTCTTTGCATGGTTAAACGCGTCTAGTTCATATCTATCTAATGCGTCCGGTCTCGCCTCATGCAGTTCTTTGTGGACGTCGATCTCATCTCGGCACCCCGCATGCCACCTCCTCCGTGCCATCGCTGTAGAGCTCCGTTTAAAAATCTAATCCTACCCGTGTATTGCCCCTTGTATCAGCGTCATGGCCCCACTTGTCATTTGATATACCGAAGCCCCACTCGTTCGCGTTTTGGTCCGGGATACAGCGATGCTTACGGTCAAACAAAGATGGATGGTCTGACGTGTCTTTGCAGGCTCTACGTGGCCCCACTAGTCAGAAGATAACGGTCAACCGTCGGGCAACCGGCCGTTACATCACGTGTGATGGTTTCAGACAAACGCTTGGGTAAAACTGAGGAAAAACTAAGGAGCTGGGGAAAACTGAGCACAACTAAGGACCCGAGGGCACGAAAATAGAAATCCCTAACTATTAAGATACCTCTCCTGGAACAACAAACTACTGCCTAGATAATGCCATATTGAGCACCTAATGTAACCTTCTTTGGTGAACTTACTAAATTTGTATCGAGTTATTGAGGTATCTATCATCTCACTGTGTATATTTTGTAGCTTAGACAATCAAATTCAGCATAATTTTTTAGTATTTCTTTTCCCGTTAGAACAACATACTGCTGATTTGATATGAAGAACAACGCCCAAAGAGGCTTCTCATTTTTCTCAAGAAACATATTTGCATCAACTGATTATATTAAACTTTCCATTGTATTGAATGAACTTTTACGGCAGAAGTGACCATGCAACTGTGACTTGCATCTTGCACACGCCGACATTTAGCACACCACAACTTGTACCATGTTTCTGGGGTATGAAAACTAAAGCATCTCCTGTATCGATTTCTCCGGTCTCTTCATCAGACCGTGCCAGGATAGAGACCTTGAGCCGATCACTTCTACCATATCCAACGGAGACAACACGCCGTGAGAGACTGATCGTGCCATCATCGGCGACAGGCAATCTAGCGTCTTTGAAAGCCAGCAACAAGATTTTCGCATTATCTACGTTGGCGGTGCTAGCCGTAAAAACACCTTGAAACCCATCAGGTGGCAATGATGACCCGCAAGTGAGTCGCACACTGATTGTTGCCTCCACAGCCTGGTAAATGTGGTGGAATTGCAGCTTCAGTGTGCTACGCTTGCTGTTGTAATCCCCATCGAAAGAACAGTACCCACCGCTTTTTAACGTCAAGACTAGAAAACTCAGGTCTCTGTCGTCGGATTCGGTTGCGCCCTTAACTTTGAGCACAATCTCGATGGTACCAGGGTCCATACATGTCACAACAGCACGGGTAGGACCTGTGAGTAGTAGATATGGATCCTGCAGCACATGTGAACGTTAATTAAGTCAACAATAAAAAAAAATGGTTGATTGGATACCGTGGACAGGAAAATAGTTACCTTCTCTGTGATGGTCTGGCAATTACTTCTTGCACGCGCGAAGATAATGTTGCGCTTGCGATCAAGGTCTAGGACATCGCGCGCGGTGACCATGCCGAACACGTCTATCGGCCACCGTAGACCTCCTCTTATGGATGCGATTTTGATGGAAACAATCTGCAGGCACCCTCTGGGGCGTCCGGAAGAAGGGTCGTCGGTTAAATACATGGGAGGGATAGGGGCTGCATCAATGTAATATATACGTGAACGTGGTTAACAATACAGTGGAATGAAATACTACCTCTGTCCATAAAATGATGTCTTAGATTTGTCAAAATTTGGATGTATGGATGGAGGAAGTACTACAAATTAGTAACATAGGAGGTCTGAACGATGAGACTCACTGATCTTGTCGGTGTTCCATACCCTCGCAGCGAAATAGTCGCCGGCGTTCCGACCACCCTCTTGGGATTCCTCTTGGTTAGGGTACCAGTACTTCTCCGCTGAGCTCTGCAGGAGCAAGGCCACCCGGCGCTCATGCCTCTTCTTCCTCGCCTCCTTCTCCTTCTTCTCTGCCTTCACGTCGGCCATGACACAGATACGATCGTCCTCCGAGTCCTTGTCCCTGGATATCCTTGGGATAGCACGTACTGGTTTGTATATATACACAAACGAGCAGACCGTGACAGATCTGACTCCAGGTCGGTCTCGCCCGATTTAAAGTTCGAGTCCTTCTAAACGTCGGACTTAGGCTCCAGACATAGCTGCATGGGTACCGTCTAAGAGTTTCAGACATTTTGACTCCTCGTGCAGCTGGGACTCAGACTCCGGGTAGAAAAGGAATCCTAATCCTACTTGGTTAGTTTCTGTAAGATGCTATGCATATATCTGCGTGAGTTACTAGTCGAGGAAATCAGGGTTAGGCTAACCAAAGTGAGCAAGTTACACGGCGGCCCAGGACGATCAGCATGTGTACCGTCTCATTGCCCTACCATGTCGTCTTCGACATCCTTTCCCGTACGCCTGTGAAGTCCGTCTGCCGGTTCCGATGCGTGTCCAAGCCGTGGCGCGACCTTATCTGCAGCCCCGTCTTTGCTGCCGCGCACAGGTCCCGGCACGGCCCGCTCCTTGTCGACGTCGGCTCCTTCGAAGAAGAAGAACCAGATGGTGGGCGTGACATGCGGCTCATGGACATGGACGGCAACCTCGTGAGGGTCATCAAGGGCGTTGGTGGCTACGGGATGATGTGCAACACGAGCCTCGACGACCTCATCTGCGTCAACGGCGCTTCCTGCGGCGGCATCAACGTGGTCGATCCGGCCGCCGGGAAGGTGCTCGTGTCCTGTCCACATATGGAAGTGAGAGAGCAGGACACATTTCCTTACGCTGCCACGCGCTACTACATCACCTTTAGCTTCGGCCGTGCCATCCCTTCGGGTCGATACAAACTTGTCCGCCTCGTCGCTGACCAAACATGGGAGATCTTTACTTTAGGAGACGGCAGAGGATGGAGGCAAATGCAGCCGTCGCCGACCAAGATCTGCTATAAGCGAGGCTCCCCCGTCGTCATCAATGGTGTCATGCACGTCTTTCAGAACAAGGGACTTTATAACGACGATACTTTGCTCTGCTTCGACCTCGAGAGCGAGCGATGGAAGGAGGATGTGATCGAAGGGCCACTAAAACTTGTTGGCAAGGAGATGTGGAGTGGAACAATGGGAATCCGCTTAACAGAGCTCAATGGTGCCTTGTGTTTGGTACACTCTGTGTTCATTGAGACCCATAGCCAGGTTGAACTACCAGATCCATTCACCAACATATGGATCCTAGATAGTTCCGATAAGAAAACCTGGATCAACGCGTACACCATTACAATGGAGCCACCTGCTTGCCTTTACATGCCACTCAGGATGTTGGGTGATGGTGGGAAGCTACTCTTGCAATGCTCTTTTGACCAAGGGGAGTCATTGGTACTTCAGATCCATGACCCTGGCACCGACACAAGCAACGACATTACGGGGACGCCAGACGATCTCGCCGGTAGAATTGGTCTTTGCAGCTTTCGTTTGGACCATTCAGTGTCCTCCAAAAATTTGCTAGCAAAATTTTTAGACCAAGCATTGTCATTTTTCAGTAACTAGCATAGAGAAGCTATAAAAGAAACCACCATGTGTATGATATTTTTTTTGTATCAAGCGCCATTATTATTAAGTCATTTTTTCAAGTGGATGAAATTCCGTTGTTAGATGCAACTAGCACAGTGGTCTCTTGTCGGCGCCGCCGCCGTTCTGCCTCGCCTCTTTGACCTCTAGGCAATGGAGGCGGGTGGATCTAGGCTCCTGCCAAAGGGAGGGCTTCATTTTTCACGTTTTTAGGGTTCATGTTTGGTGGAGCGGCGCTCAGGTGGTGGTGGCGGCGTCTCTTTCGATAAGGTCTCCCCGGCTTCAGCCTCATCTAGACGGAGATATTGAGGAGCTTGTGGAAGTGGTGTGGTCTTTAATGACTTCTGGTTGTGAGGATCTTCGGATCATCAAGAAGCTCCATCGCCAGTTCATTCTTCTTCTTCGTCTCCGGGACGAATGTGCTCTTTTTAATCCGTTCGGCGACTTCCCGTCCGCAACCAACAACGTCAGGTTAGCTCGAAGAGGTGCGGCAGCTGCCGTGCGCCGTCAACACGGTCTGGACGTTGAAGATGAAGGATTTCTCAAAGATCTCATTATAATTTTCGTTTTTCTTGAGGTGCTTTGTACTCTTCGTTGTTTCTTTTAATGCCAACTTCGATTCGAAAAAAAAAACTAGCACAGTGGTCTGCGTCATTGGCGGGAGACATCTTTATAAAGTATGTGGTTCTGGAGTATATTATCACTGTTAAGGTATTTTCTAATTTAATAGTATATATTTTTTTGAGTAGATGAAATTTGGTTGCTAGATGCAGCTGGCACATCTAAACCTTGTACTGTACTGTATTGATTTTGGAATATATTAATACTGCTAAGGTTAGCCAAGAGTTGTTCAAAAAAAAAAAAAGGTTAGCCAAGAGAGATGCCTAAGCAGTGAGAAGAACCTACGCCTGGCTGTTAGACAGGAAAGTCATTTCTGATAGATGTCAGTCGACATAGGAAGATAATTTTGCACCAGGGGGCAATATTCCCGTCGGTCAACCGTCAGCAGGAAAAAAGCCACAACATCAAGGGGCAATATTCCCGTCGGTCAACAGTGATACAATTCCCGCCATTCACGCCACCAACCCATATTCCCAAAGGCCAATCCCCACAGGAAAAAAGCCACAACATTGAAAACATTCCCTTTTTGTGTCTTTACCAAACCATCAGGAAAAAAGCCACAATCTAAAACATGTTGTTTGTATATTTTCAAGTAAACAATGTGATAGAAGTTTGTGGTGGGTGCATTCACGGATACCAAGGGTGAGACTACCCTTTTTTTGGTTCGGTGAGGGGCGACAATGCAATGTGAACAATCTCACACAAGCAGGGCAAACACATGGCAATTTTGCCCAAGTTCAGGCCGCTCTTGGGAGTTTAGGCCCTACGTCCTGCTTGTCGGAAATTATCGGTGGAGTGTGGTGATTACAGTAAAGAACATGCCTTGCCGAATAACCAAGGCAAGAAGACTCTCTCCTTAGCCCCCCCCCCCCCCCACCCCACCCCACCCCAAAAGTTCAGGCCGCTCTTGGGAGTTTAGGCCCTACGTCCTGCTTGTCGGAAATTCTCGAAATTATCGGTGGAGTGTGGTGATTACAGTAAAGAACATGCCTTGCCGAAAGGCAAGAAGACTCTCTCCTTAGCACCCCCCCCCCACCCCAAAAGTTGTTTCAGGATCCAATCCTTATAAATCCTGCATAACTAACTGCAAATTTAATTTATACTAGTAGGCAAGAATATAATTGTACATCCACATGAGAATTCAGAATTCTTTTCCTTATAATATGGACTATATTATCATTTGACTTCCTTAGATGTACATTTCTTTATCTACATGCTTAAGTTGTTCATTTTCTCGACCCGACAACGAACATGGTGCCCTTGCATTCTCGCAAGACACAGCCTTAAGATTAGCCACACAAACCAGCGCTACTTCTAGTGTTTCATACTAGTCACTCTCTGTGCTATCTCCGTCTGAGCGAGGAAATTCAATACAGGTACTACTACCACCACCGTATGCTTGGCTACTTGGGTGAACAATAGGCTTGTAGTCTTCGCAGCCAAAGCAGTGTCCTGGAAAATAAAACCACCAGGATACAATATATGAGATTGTGACGAAAATAATATGAGATTGACAAAATTGCACCTGATGCAAAGCTCCCGAAAAAACAAGTTAACATGAGAATAATGAGGAATCAAGAAAACGGTAATGGATTAACCCCAAGGTAACCAAGTCCGTACCTGCGTCATTTTCCTCAACTATACAGCATAGAAGCACATTATTTTCATTCCGAAACCTGGGGTCGACTTCGGAGAAGAATAGCTTGGTAATGGCGGAATTACCAAGCTGGTGACCCTCGGGCTGCTTAGCTGTGAAGTTATAATGGATGCAGCCTCCTCCAAACTCAAAAAATATAGAGATTACTCGAACCTCCTCCAGCTCAAACTGCAAGAAAACAACAACAACAAAATGGATTAGTCAGGTTAATAATCTTACAATGCTTAAATTGGATGAAAGCCAGATGAAAGCACCAACACAAAGGGCAGATTATCACGAAAAATAGGTCTAGTGCGCTGAACACTAGATTATGACATGCCAATTGTCACACTGCATACACACACGCACACGCGAGAAAGAGAGAGGAATACCTTGGTGTTGTTCGCTTTGTTGTACTTGCGCAAGGCCACCTCGGCGTGATGACGGGCAGTCTTTTCTCTCAACGCAGCTCTTCTTTCGTGGCGTGCGTTCCTCACCTCAAGAGGTTTCCTCTGCCTTATAACCGGGGATTCCCAGTCAGAATCCGAGCTGCTGTCGTACCCTCCGGTGGGTTGGGGGAAAGGGGGCTGAAACCTCCAACCATGCTCCTCCATGTTGATGCCTTCGGGAGTGCTCCTATCCTTGGAAAGCCAGCCGGCTCGACTCCTGGTTCATTGACAGATCATTACCATTACGTCCTTAAACTTTGTCAAGGCATGCACCAAACGGTTTACTAGTACCATTCACCAAATAGTTTTTCTTTCACGGGTGAAGTGAATGCGGAGTTAATTGAAAAAAATCTAACTTGTAGATGTTGGATTTTGAAAAAGAAACTCTTGATGTTTACGTTTACATGATGATAACTGAACCAGCCATGGTCTTTGTGATATCTATTCTGATGAAGACGGTGCATTTCAGGTACATGTGCAACTTAATACTGGAAACAGAGCATTTGAGTCACGGTCATTTCAACACTTGGTTGAATGCCCAGCGAAGATGCGTTCACCAGAGAGAAATCCAAAAAGAAAGAGAGAGGAGGTTAGGAACTTGAGTTACCTTGTGTACCTCCCCGTCGAAGCAGCTGCAGCTGTAGGAACGTGCTGCTTTGGCTCCTCTGCCAGATTCTCCTTGTACCTGAACCAGAACACATGGTATGTTCAGAAAGAGCAGGTCAAGCATCTCTGATCATTCTAATTTCAGTACACTGTAAGAAATTGTACTGAAATAGAGAAGATTCATGGATCAGAATTAGCTGGGCGGAACAGAATGAGAGGGGGAGAGAGAGAGAGAGTAGTCGCAGATACGCACGCAGGTCGAGAGGCAGAGGACTTACGAAGAAACCTCCTGATGAGCGCAGCAGTGATCCGCCATGGCCGAACCGAAAGATGGACTGCAGGCAGCGACTCGATCGATTCCGAAGATCAATTCGCGGCCCTGTAGTGTAGCGCCAAGACGTGAGGTTGCGTTGCGCGCGTTCGACCCCTAATATAGGCCAAGCCACCGAGCTAGAGGTTTCTGACTCGTGTTCAGCTTCGGTTTTCATAGGGTTTCTTTTCCGATTCCCAACCCAAGAGAAAAAACAAATTTTGCAGCATCGGAAACCGAATCAGATCAGCAGACCATCGAACCAACAATCCGGACGTAAGCAGTTCAACCAAAAGATTCAGATTAGAATCTCTCATCCATCTGCCTTTTCTGTTTGAGCATGGCGGACGGCCACGACGACGGCAGCCACACTGTGGAGCATCCGTAAGTTCTTCTCTCATGCCGATCTTTCTTGCCCCTTCTCCGACCGGTGTATAAGCATTAGGCGGTAGGCGCCGCCGCGCTATCTTCTGCAATTAGAAATTAGAGTAGTCTTGGATGCAATTATGTTCGGCAAGCTTTTACTCTGATTCTGATTATGTTCTGAGCTTGTACTGTTTCAGGAGTTTACATGGGTTGCCAGAGGAGCCAAATCAACACGAATTCTTGACAAAAGAGACCACCCTACGCAATTTATTAACAAAAAGAACCACATGTGAGTGCAATTGACAAAAAAGACCACCTTCTCAGTGGCGGCAGCGCCCCCAGACGACACGTGGCACATGCCGCCGCAGGCTATGGCGGCAGGAGCTTGCCGTCCCCGCGCCGTCCGTCGCCGTCAGCTGTGGCGGGCCATGCCGCCAGAGGCAACGGCAGCAGAGTGACGTGGAGGATGCCTCCACTGAGTGTGGCGGCAGGCCCCGCCCCTGGCCAAAAATTCCCATCACGGAAGATGGCCGCATCGTCATCTTCATCCACGCCAAACCCGCTGCCACCAGTCTTCTATGTGAGTACAGTAGTTCAGAAGTCCACGCTTTGTGAGCGAATCAATTAGTTTTGCAAATTGTTCTAGCTCATGTCAATTTTTGAAAATTCATATCCTTAGATCCGGACCTTGCTTTTAGATCAGACTTCTTGCGTTAAGTTTGTAATTAGATTTTGTATAACTTCTTTGTAGAAAGTTTTTCCATCCGAGAAACTTTTTCTGATAACTTTTCGAGCGAAATTATTAAAAAACCGCGAAACGTTTAATCTTGTAACAACTATAGAAAAACAATTACACGATACCCCTGGATTCATAAAAATGAGTAGAACACTATTATGAAATAAAAATTGACTTTGATAAAGTTTCAAAATATTCAAATTGGAATATGAGAATTTGAGTATTTGAGTATTTTTTTACCTAATCCAAATTCTAGAAATCTAAATGAAATGATTCTTTTTGCAAATAGATCATATCGATGTCCTACATCCAATAACATCACTGCCAAAAAATATTTGAAACCATTTGCAGATATTCAAATTCAAAGATGAGAATTTGAGTATTTTCGGCATAAAATAAAATCTCTAAATCATTTTAAAATGATTCCTTTTGCCCTTGGTTAACAATAATTTTACCAAACCAGTAACACTAATTCCCAAGCTACTTCAACTCATCTTTTTGGAAATTATTCAAATTCAAACATGAGGATTTGTGTATTTTCATTATAGATGCATTTCCTTCATTATTCTAAACAAGATTCATTTTCACAAAAGTGAAGCATATAGCCAAGCCCATCTATCAAAATCATTTAGAAACATTTATCTTGTTCCATGATCATATTTATCCAAATCATATTATCCTAGTCGATATTATCCAAAATGAATAACAAATCTTTCTAAATTGTTGCCTTGCTTGATTATGTTGTTGTTGAATGGTGTATTTATGTTGTGCTATATTTTATCTTATAGTTTGTACGGAGAGGCACGTGTTTTGATTTGTTATTCATTTTGTTTTATTCTTTATTTATCTTAGTGCTCAAGGGACAGAGGATATATGGCATGAGGCATGGCTTGCAAGATATGAATCTGAGATATTGAATGGATGGGTCAAATACTTGGAAAGAAAATGATTATCTAAGTCAAGTGCTTAGAAGAAAAATGATTGACAAGAACCTATGGTCAATAGTTGTTTGCTACTCAAGAATGGGTACTTGGAATGATTCTTGTGTTAAGAAATTCTCACAAGCATCGCAAGTGCAATTTAAAATGCAACTTAACATAGTGTGAAAACACTTATCAAAGTAGCACAAAGTCACACATAGACTTGGGTATAAACCAATGGTATATGAAATTACTCATTTGCAGTTTCACGTGCCGTTTCAAAGGGGAGATGCACGACGTAAAAATCCTTAACTCTTCAGTTTTTTTCCTTGGTTGATCTCTGTCTCTGTTCAATATCATTATGCATCATTATTAGATATTCTCAACAAGACAACTAAAACTTTGGCTCCAGTATGAAGTTGTCAGTTTTTGTTCATCTGCGAACTATTTTTTATTGTAATTGGTTAGCTGTATTTCGTACCTTTGACAAAACCATTCGACATTGCGAGCTTCATAGATGACAGGCTAACAATTCTACTGAAAAACTCAGCAACCCGTTGTAGGAAAATAATATCAGAACCGCTCTTGTATTTCTTTTGCTGTGTTGAGTTATATGAGTAGCCTGGTATCTATCCACAGTTCCACACCTGACATTTATTGAATTCATCATGTCAAATTCGAATCCTAAACAAACTTGAGAATTTGTAAAGTATGTTTGATGAAATCTGCATGCACCTTCATCATGAAAGAGAGAAACAACTGAGAAATGGTACTCTTTATGGCACTGAACATTTTTTTATGGCATAACAATCAGTGAACCATATGTTGAATCAGGAATCGAGCTGGTTGGATGTCCAACATGCTTTTAGGTTTCGGTTTTTTTTTTCACGAACCACCGATAGTCCCTTCCCTAGAAATGGAAAAAGGTTACAATGGGGCAGCCGATGGACTGCGTTGTGAAAACTCGCCTGAAGGTAAGATTTTTAGGGTTTGATGTATGCAAGAGTATGTAGGATCGATTTCAATGTCCTTCGGCAGGCCCTCTCCTAGCCTTTATATAGGAGGCCAGGTCCCGAGAATCCTGCTCGGATTCAACTACGTTACAATGAGATATAATCTATTCTTTTCTTATTCGACGTTTTCTTGCTTTATCCATAAAAAATCCATCTCCTTCTCCCTTTCTTCCAGTGTGACGTATTGGCCCATCTCGGGTCGCGGTGATCTTCATGTGTCCCGTGTTGGGCCAAAGGAGGTAGGCTAATGCTGGGTACCCAAAGGATAATGCCCACAACAACTGACTTCACCATGGAACTAAAGTCATGTCCCACAATTCCAGTAGAGAGCTTTGCATCGCTCACTTTGAAATCAAACGGTCAGAAAAAATGGGGCTGCACGTGATAGAATACCATCTGATCCGGCAATCTCCAGCTTGTCATCCATTGGAGTTTGCTGGCAGAGCCTTCCGAAACTCGACAGTCTGGCCAGATCAATGAAGAAAAATATCAAGTAGATCTTCCCCACGGAGTGAGAGGGATCCTATGACCAAACCTCCTTTATTTCAAGCCAGGCCAGCAGCCCCCACACTACGGTCTTGACCGACTGCCACATCTAGCGGAATATGCTGGCATATCTAGGACGACCCTGGCCGTGATGCCCACGAGCACCGTGAGCAGCAACGATGCGGTGGAAAGACGGGAGGGTCGACCGTTACAAGGCATCTGCATCTAGGCGCATCCGCCGCGGTCCTCCGGCCAAGGCGGACAAAGATGACAGCTGCCAATCGCAGGCACAGGTGCTGGTCCATCGTGCCGCCGCCATGCCCTCCACTCCATCACCGCACCATCTAGTCGCTACACAAGAACATCTGCCACGCCGTCCCATCGAGACCACCTCTCAGCGCGAAGAGACGGAGGAGGGGTGCGCCATTCACACCCCACAGCCTTCGACGGACGGGGCGATGCCATGACCGCCGCCATCGGCGTCGGCCAGCAAGATGCCCGACCTGGGGCTTTTTTGGGGAGAATGGGATCGCCCCGGGATCGTCCGCGTGAGCGACTGGAGGAGTTGGTTAGAGACTGTTGGTTAGGAGTTAGGACATTGCTATTGCTGCATAAACTACCAGCCTGTCAACTATCCTGGTTCGGACAGTGATTAGTTTCGAGCTTGGTTAGTCTTGGCTTGTATGGCTAATCTCCTGGTGTGTTCTTGTTTTCCCTAAATGAGAATTGACTTTTTGTTGTAATATCTCTTTTCTTAAATCTGCTTAAGTGATTGTATATAATAATATGAGTATATTATGGGTGCATAGCTGAACTTGAGAGATGTGGACATGTGATGGAGAACTCAGTTTTAGATGACTGTTATTTGTGTTATTCGATGATGCCTCGCGATCTTCTTATCTTAGGGCTGGTTCGCGAGCAATTTAATTTATATGTACTTCTCTTTTTAAACTAAATGGTGCACCTTGGTTTGTGTCTCGCCATGTAATGTTACAAGACATGAGTAATCTCGAATAGTTATTTTACCGTTTGCAATGTAAAAAAATGCTAAATGTTACCCAAACAAACAAGTGGCCTTGAAGCTCATGACAAGAAGTTTGTGTTATGTATCCACCGTGTGAAATATGTCTTTGAATTGTATTTATATGTTGTTATAGTGGTTGATTTTTTTCTATATATGCTTTCAAACCTTGCAACTTTAACTTCACACAAAATTTACAGGCCTTATATTTTTTAAACAGAGGTACACATGCTTAGCGAATTATTGTGGTCACATGGTTCTACCTTTAATGATCCACAAGCCAAAACTTCTCTGGTATTCGTGCATAAGTTGCAAGTCCACTTAGATTTCATATAAAATCCATCTAATTTTCTTCTGGATTATGGCATTCAAATATATATAAGTGGCATATTATTCACCATATTCTTTATCCGTTGAGAAAAAGTTGCAACAAGCTAGTGGACGCATAGCCCCACCACATGTCACTTGTGTGTAAAGAAAAGAGTGAACCTCTCTATCACACTTGCATTGTTGCATTGTCTACCACTTGTCCCTGGAAGGCTTCCCTTATGGCTTGGCTCAGATGGACGCACCCTTAGTTGCACACGTCAGGTAGTGATCACTATCAATCTACTATAGGTTGTACTTGGGCGATGGTAAAATGTTGTAGCCCTATGGCTTGAGCTTGCCGCCATACTCCTCGAGGAGCTGGGATTCGTCAATGGCGTCCCGGAGCGTGGCATCAAGGTCCTTGTTTGCGACAAACACAAACTTCTTCTTGGTCTTCTCATCGATGAATGGATACACAATCTTCCATGCCGCCATGAACATGTAGGGCACGTTGATCATGAACACTCGCCCCAGCCGTTCAGGGTAATAGTTCTGCATGATCTCCAACGCTGCCACGTACCCTCGGATGTCGCAGTTTGCATATCCCCACCCCTTCAGATCTATCACCGCCGCAAACTTTTCCTGTCCGACCGGCAACCTAAAATGATTCACACAAACTTGTCAATTAAAGTCACTCGATCGATCACCCGTAGCTAGTTAGCAGAGATATCGTGCATGCATTAAATTGATAGATCTATATGGAAACCTGGTGCAGATTTTGTCAAGGAGGTAGGCAACGTAGCACTTGAAATCATCGAGGTCACGCCGGGCAGGAAAGTGGCGTGCGCCGTAGAGATATGCCATAGGGCGACCGAGGCGATCGAAGCCATGCATATGGACCCTGTCCTTCGCGATCTCGTCGCGCACATCTTCATCGGTGATGGTGCCATGCGGCTTGGCAGCACGCTTCCATGCGAGGTACTTGATGAGCATCGCCGACGCCTTGCAGATGTTGTGGTCCCGTGCGCGCAGGAACCTCCGCAGCGCAAAGTCATCCTCCTCCTGCAAGTTTGTACATATTTAGTTTTTAGAAAATGGATTTTTTCAGTATCCTAGCCTCCGCATGATAGATAGAACGTAGATCATAGATGCATATATCCGATTTTTTATCATACAAACTGACAATCATGACAAATCAACATTCATTGGAAGCACAAAGTAGTGAGACCATCTCAGACTGCCTTTATGCCGGGTAGACATATTTTAGAAGGAGTAGTTGTGCTTCATGAAACGATCCATGAATTACATAGTAAAAAGCTGGACGGAGTCCTTTTTAAAATTGATTTTGAGAAGGCGTATGATAAGGTGAAGTGGCCTTTTCTCCAGCAGGTACTACGGATGGAGGGGTTTGATAACATTTGGTGTGAGCGTATCAGAAGTTTCGTAGAAAGGGGTAGTGTGGGAATTAAGGTGAATGATGACGTGGGACATAACTTTCAGACACGTAAAGGATTGAGACAGGGGGATCCACTTTCACATATTCTTTTTAATATTATCGCCGATATGCTGGCTATTTTGATAGCCCGGGCTAAAGAGGAGGGTCAAGTTGGAAGTCTTATTCCACATTTAGTCGATGGAGGGGTATCTGTTTTGCAGTACGCTAACGATACCATCCTGTTTATGGAACATGATCTAGCTAAGGCTGTTAATATGAAACTCATTCTTTGTATTTTTGAGCAATTATCTGGACTTAAAATCAATTTCCATAAGAGTGAGTTGTTTTGCTTTGGTAAAGCTACAGAATTGGAACATCAATATAAGAACATTTTTGGATGTGCATCTGGAACATTACCTTTCCGATATTTAGGAATTCCCATTCATTATAGACGACTTCGCAATTCTGAATGGAATCCGATGGAGACTCGTTTCGCCTCAAAATTAGGATGCTGGAAGGGCAAGATGCTCTCCTATGAGGATCGATTGGTGCTTGTAAATTCTGTACTTACGAGCTTACCTATGTTTATGTTGTCATTCTTAGAAATTCCTAAAGGGGTGCGCAAGAGACTCGATTTTTATCGTTCTCGCTTCTTTTGGCAAGAGGAGGATGATAAGAAGAAATATAGATTATCTAAGTGGAATATAGTTTGTAGACCGAAGGACCAAGGGGGTTTGGGAATTGAGGTACTCGAACTCAAAAACATGTGTCTATTAAGTAAATGGCTTTTTAAATTGCTACAGGAAGAAGGGGTGTGGCAACAATTGCTTCATAATAAGTACATCAAAAACAAAACGTTGGCACAAGTAGAGGTTAAACCCACTGATTCACCTTTTTGGAAGGGGCTTATGCGGGTAAAGCCAGAGTTTTTTAAGAGAGGAAGATTCACAGTGGGTAATGGTATGACAGTGCGGTTTTGGGAGGACACCTGGCTTGGCGAACATCCTCTAGCTATACAATATCCGTCGCTATATAATATTGTCCAACGGAAGAATGAGTTGGTTTCTACGGTATTGGCAAACTCACCGCTTAATATTGGATTTAGAAGAACTTTCAATGTTTGTAAATACAATTTGTGGTTACATTTGTGCCAGCGATTAATGTCTGTCCATTTAACTAATGAACCTGACAATTTTGTATGGAACCTAAATGAATCTGGTTTATTTTCTGTTAAATCCATGTATCTTGATCTTATGAATGGTCATACTAGATTTTTGCGGAAATACCTATGGAAGATTAAGGTTCCTCTAAAAATAAAGATTTTTATGTGGTTTCTAAGTAATAGAGTGTTGCTTACTAAGGATAATTTGGCGAAGAGAAAATGGATAGGTTCTCAAAAATGTTGTTTTTGTAACAACAATGAAACTGTTGATCATCTGTTTCTTCATTGTCCTTTTGCAAAAATTATATGGCGAATGATATTCTTTACATACAATATTCCACCCCCGTCTAATGTAACTAATATGTTTGGTAATTGGCTAAATGGTGTCAATAAGAAAGATAAAGTTTCTATTAGAATTGGTGTTTCGACAATTTGCTGGTCGATTTGGACTAGCCGGAATGATATTATTTTTAACAAACAAAAGGGAACAAATTTCTTGCAGGTTATTCTTCGTGCAGCGCATTGGCTACAAACATGGGCATGTTTGCTCCCGGCGGACCAGCGGGATACTATGGCTACTGGATGCAACCGGCTCCTGGAGGTCACTCAGGACTGCTATTTCCAGGCTACTGGATGGCGACACATTAGTAGAATTCTGGATGGATAGTTTTTGTTCTACTCTCCATCGTTTGTGGTTGTTTTTAAGTTGTTTGTCTAGTTTTATTGAATTACCAGACTCCCTTCATGTAATAAGTACTTGACGTTTTTTGTTTTATTATCAATAAATGGCTGTATGCATCGATTGATGCAGAGGCCGGGGCTATGCTCCCATGTCTAAAAAAAAACTTGGTTCAACATCAACGTGGAGAGAAAGTGACTGTGGATGGTAGGCTCCGTAAGGATGGTGTTTGTGTTATGATCTGAAGGCCCTACCGGTAGTGGTGGACTGACAAGGGCGTGTGTATCGTGAGGCGTTGTTGAAATTTATGATGGGCCCTCTGCTTACACCACGAGCTACTCATGGCCTTGACCGAAGCTTCGTCATATTGATTCAGATCTGTACCCCATTCTGTTCTGTTCGATTCGGGACAAAGGCACAGTAGGTGTGTGTCGACCGCACGTCGGCACGTGTGTTCTTAGACTGAAGAACAAACAAACTAGCTGCACACATGGCAGCTGGTGGACACTCTCTTCCTGCTGGGCCAACTGCTAACTACCTGACTAGTAGCACTTGTGCAGTAGAGAGACATACTGTCCCCAAAATGAGAAGAGCGTGTCTATCAGCACACCATCAACACCAACCACGACCATGAAGTGGATCACTAAATTTGTAGTCAGGAAAATAGCTAGCACGCCAACTTCACCCCAGTACGACCCGTGCATCGTAATAATTTGATTTGGTCGTTTCACTCTCTCCGGTGTCCCCCCCTTGGCGAACGACGTTCAGGTGGTAAACGTGTGTTTGGTTCGTGACCAGAAAATATGGATGATCCCATCCCAAAAGCCGAATATTTCCGAGAAAGGCTGGACCATATGATCCGTGAATTTCATGACCAATCTCACTAGCCGCCTGAGAATCCATGGCCGTCGACGCGACTCCGACACCTGCCACCGTCGTATGTGTGGCTCCCCAGCTCAGCGGCGGCCACCATGTCACGGCGAGCGGTGGGCTTGCTTTTCCGCGTGGCTCCCCAGCTCGACATCGACGGCCTCCAGGGCGCGGTAAGCGGCGGGCTTGATTTTCAACGTGGCTTCCTAGCTCGGCGGCGACGGCCTCCATGGCGTGGCGAGCAACGAGCTTGCTACGTCTGCGCCACACCCAGTCGAAGAAACGGCCTCGCTAAGTATGTGCAGGTAGTGACCTTAGTAGGCACGGGTAGGCGGCCGCCTGCTAGGCCCGGCCTCCACCACAAAGGGAAAAGGACCCGTTAATTACATATTAACCGGTGTGTTAATGGTATATTTATATTTTTCTATTAATCGTTAATTAAACATATTTTATCCCATCCCATCCCGTACATGTTTGCCCATGAACCAAACACACATGTTAAGTCAACCCACGAAGGGGTATCAGCAGATCCTAGCCGTCTAAATAGAACAAAGTTTAGAGGGGGGGACACCGGAGCAATACCTTGATGTTTCTCCTAATCTGAATAATTTGTACTTTTCTAGTACAGACTTGAGCGTATGTAATGGTTGAGGCTGCGAGGAGGAGCCCACATAAAACCATATATAAGTATGAATCCGCATGTAGGGGTTCTAAAACTCAATGTAGTGCAATTTTTCCTTTCAGATTAGCAGATGTTTACCTTTTTATATATCTACATGAGGGTTTACGGGATGTCCGTTCTGCAACCTAGAAATGGTACTGTCCAGTACCATACGACGCTCGCATTTGACTGATTGGCGTGCTAAACTCCCTTGATCAAGCTCTGAACATGATCTCTTCTACGAGATTGTATTGATTAACTGAACCAGTAAGCTAGGCGTGAATTGGTCACGGGTGTGGTGTACAGCAGCACAAGGAAAAAAGCAAGTCAGGCAAGAAGCTGAGGAGAAAGGAGGAGACCTTGCACAGATGCAGAGGGATCATCGATGTGTACCTTGACTGCGGGGTCCTGGGCCTCGACGACGGCCCTCAGCTCCGCCACCTTCTTCCACTCAGCCGCGTCCCCGTCGCCATGGCCGTTCTGCTTCACCTGCTCATCGCCGCGCTCCATGCCTCTTCTTTTCTCGATCTATGTCTAGTATAATTCTGAAGCAAACAATTCGGCAACGGTGGCTTGAGAGCGGCCGGGAGGAGGCTTGACTTTATAGCGGAGAAGAAGACTGGGCTGAGACTGAGAGATCTCTGGATGGAACGAGGGAGACGTGAGGTGCTTCGTCGCGTGCGTGCGTCGGATTGGAGACGAAGTGGACGGGACACCCACTGCTCTGTCCAGCTATTTATGGCGGTGTAAGCGGCACTGAAATGGACGCACACCCGTTTCTCTTCAAGCCCATGTCGTCAGATCCCCAATGTGCAAAGATTGTTGTACCACTACATGGCTACTACTAGAAAACATGTTGCTCATGTCTTTTAGTTATCGAGCAATCACCAAAATAAGTGCCGGGTTTTTGTATATTTTTAATTAATCACAACAACAGCAACAACAACAACAAATCTACGAAACATAGATGAATGTAGTACAAGATCAGAGTATGTCATGCAGAAAAAAAAACTTACGGGATGTGGCCTACTAAAAAGTAACAAATCGTAGCAAATATATGTGAATATAAAATTCTTCCAAATTTTTTTATTTTTATTTTTGTCAAGTAGCACAACATATCTATTTCAAGGTGTGAGATGCACAAATCGATTTCACTGCTCCATGTAGTGTGCTAATAGTCGCACCTCTACGAGAAAATATCTAGTGCTACACGGTACTTGGGTGCTACTAGTTTACCTGGCGATTTGGACCATTCGAACAAACGGTAACTATTGGATATAATTGCAGATGAAAACCCACCATTGTTCAAATGCAAGTCAGACCTTGACCGTCTTGAAAGAGAAATGCTACACTTACCGGATTCCTCTTACGGGTTCTCATTACGGGGTGATGTGCCTGCTTTGCGTTGGTGCAAATCAGTTAGTTCCCCATAATTTCACGGACGTGATGCCCCACGTCTCTCCACGTTTGCCCGTAAGGAGCATCCCGTAAGAATTATTCTGTAGGTGTAGTGTTATTGTTCTTGAAATTGTGGCACAATATTGCTTACAAAATCACCTTGCTTTCGCTATACCTGAACCACAAATCCCTCCTTTCCCCAGTTCTTTCAACTAGGGCCAGGAGTTTGAGATGAAGTAGCGGCTGCTACCATCACGACCTGTGCCAGAGTTCCTCCTACCTCCTAAGGTAATTCAACATAATCTCTATTTACTAAGAGTATTGTTGTTGTGTTTTGATCTGGACCAACGTCCTCTTAATTTTGATATGGACCAACGGCCGTTGTGTTTCGATCTGTATAGGCGCTCCGATCAACTGAAGCTAGCTAATATTTGGTGATTTATAAAATAGCAAGAGTAGTATGTCATGTTTTTCTAGGAACCAGCAAGAAGAGAGATTAGAAAGGGGATTTGGTACAACAATATGAAAGCTGGCAGGGTCTTATTCGCATACGTGCCATGGTAGGAGTAATTTCTGCCGTTAATTTGTTTTTTTATTTTGAAAGGCATAGTTGATCCTATCCATTGAATCAGAATGAATGGTACAGATTGTACCGGAATCATGTAGCACACATAGGACATGTAGCACTAGATACTCTCTCGTACCTCCACCAGCATACAACTCTCCTGCCTCTCTTCTTTAAATCACTATATAAAGTCAGCGTTTTCCTACGAAACAATGGTAAGATCCGAGCATGTGGACGACCTAAGACGAACTTGCCATGTATCATGGGCTTTATGAACTCCCGTTTTCAGGCAACAGAGTAGCATGAACTCTTTTTTTTTACTTTAGTTTTGATAGTGACAAAAATGTTACAAATAATTTCCCTGGCGTCTAATTAGTTGTTCGATGAAGAGAACATCTAGTATAAGATAAATCAATGCGCAGGTTGGACTATTGGTGTTACCGGTACAGTGGGACTACTATATTTATTAGTAGTTTGACACCCTTCAACATGTATGGACTCAATTAAATCGCACGACCCCGTCGAGTGTATTATGTGATTGAGCCAATGCAGCGGCACGTTCCTGTCATGGAACATGAGCCTAATTGCACCCTAGCTAAGCCATGCGTAAGATTGAGGTAATAGCACAGTGCACGGTACTACTTCATCAGGTACTCCAAACTAATGAACAGTTAACCTCGACGCTTCTGTTTCTTCGCAAAGACAGGTAGCAATAGCTCCTTTAGTTGGAGACTTCCTTTTCTTAGCCTATCGCGTTTGGGGGATTGTCGCGAGAAGAAACATCGATTTATACTTACTAGTAGCATATTAGTTAAAAAGTTAAAAAATTTCAAGAAAGCCTTAAAAGGTTGGGGTGCTAATTTGAGAGGTGCTGACATCAAAAAAAAGAAGGATATTTCCTCTGAACTGAAAGAGCTAGAGGATCAGGAAGAGATGGGCCCCTTATCTCCTACTCAAAGAGAGAGGAAAGCTTTGCTTCAGCAAGAAATGTTGCAAGTCTGTTGACTGCCAAAACCCACCGGCGGGCAGCGGCCTTGTCAACACCGTAGAGCCGGGAAGAGCCTAGAGCTGCGGCTGGCTGAGACCCCTCCGAGCGACGGCCCGCAATGCTCTTCTGGTCACACGCGGCGTTGCGAAGTGCAAGGGCGTGTCACCTGACCTATACCTGGTCAGGAAGGTGATGAGGATGCCTCGCTTAGTTTCCTGCAGGGCATACACGTAAACGTTAAATACGAGCCTCGATCGGCTCTCAGGTAATCCTGTGAATCGGCTCAAAGAGCCGATCCACCCATGATCCGTACGGGGTGCACGGATACTTGGTGGTCCTGCTTGATCAAGATGAAGCTAATGAGATCTACGACGATTTAGGGTTTTCACCGCATAATCGGATCATCCTACTCTAGGTTGGGCCTTGCGGCCACGCACGGTGCTCGTAAGCCGATCCTAAACCAGGCCAAAAAACCAACATGAAGTTGATCCTA
This sequence comes from Lolium rigidum, assembly GCF_022539505.1. Lineage (NCBI taxonomy): Eukaryota > Viridiplantae > Streptophyta > Magnoliopsida > Poales > Poaceae > Lolium > Lolium rigidum. The sequence continues at coordinate 410,876,154 of NC_061510.1, forward strand.
GGAACATCCCGTTTAGGACTTGCGAACGCCACCCTACGTGCCACTGGATCCTCCCCCTTTGTAAGGCCTAACTATTG
>NC_061510.1:410876330-410941603 GCF_022539505.1 Lolium rigidum
CGGGACGAAGGGTTTGGCGAAGAAAAGGAGGCGAAAGGGGTCGTGGGCCCTCCACACCACATGGCGGCGCGGCCAGGGCCTGGGCCGCGCCGCCCTAGGGTGTGGGCCCACCCTGGCTCCTCCTGGCTCCTCCTTCTGGCTTCCTTCGTCATCTTGAAAAATAGGATTTTTGGTATAATTTCCTTCCACAGTTGATCTTCCGAAATATTGCGTTCTGGCGGTGCTTTTTCCAGCAGAATCCTGGCTCCGGTGTTCGATCCTCCAATAATGATGAAACATGTAAAATAGATGAAATAACATAAGTATTGTGTCCCAATATGAAATATATCAATGAATAACAGCAAATTATGATATAAAATAGTGATGCAAATTGGACGTATCAAGGTGTCTGATGATTCAAAAAAGGATGACGCTGCTTCCTGATGCCGAGATGATTTATCGAGTGATGCTTGCTAAAAAAAGGCTGCTCCCTTGTTCTGTGCTGTATACCTAGATTCCCCTTGATGTTGACAAGGGTTGCTTAAAAACTCCTAGTCTGGTTCTGTAATAAGTTTCCGAACGTTAGCATTAGGCGGCGATCTCCCCCTTCTTTTGCTTTTCTTTCGTGGTTAAACTGTGTTGTATTTTCGTTATCTCCATGGTAATGAAAATTCGATCCCCTGGTGGGTCGTTTGGAAAAAAAATACTTACTAGTAGCAATAAATTACACACTCTAACTTGAAGGATGAAGCCGAAGCCAGTCCAATAACTCGAACTCGGACTATCTACAAAAAAGATTGCATTATTCCTTAATCTGTATCGAACTGCATGAAACCTTAGCCTGATCATACGGGTCTCTCAGAATTGCATCAAAGATAATAGAGGAGAGAAGCAACATTAATGCATGCAGTCGTCATCAAAACGGAGACACTGAGCTACTCCAACTAGATGCGCGATCGGGATGGATGATGGACATTTCAGCGCGTGCTGCTCGCTAGCCCTCTTCTCATCAATGCCACTCAATCCGGCGCCGCTAGCTACATATGTGCCGACGTCGCCCGTCCTCCACCACGAACGCCAGCTGCTGTGCCGGCCGGAGGATGGTGTTCTGCTAGATCGTGTCGTCTGCGTCGCATGGACATGGATCCCAGGTTTGGTTGGGCGAAGCAAATTAACCGAAGAAACAACTAATTCCGATCTAAAGTATTTGTCTAAAAATCGATATATCTATACGTGTGTGTGTTTGGTTTGGCTTTTAGAGCCAACTTCTTGGTTAGCACCGTACCGCAGAATCTAAACCAAGTGTCGAGAATCTAAACCACCTGATGTCCTGTCCTCCCCCCTCTCTTGCTCCCTACCTTGTAAAATAAAACTCTGGGCCGTTTTGGGGCCTCTTAATATATATACAAAAAAATTCAGGTGGGGACTTTCCTCCCCCCGGTGACCATAAAAAAAAAGTAGTAAATGGCCATGAGTATGCATGTATACTTGCTATACCTGTCACTCTGTTCATGCGTGCACAGCGTGCATATATGACTGTCCCTCTTGCGCGATGTGTTTTGTCCGGTACTTTAAATTGTGTTTGGTAATGCACTACAGGAATGGTGACAGATGCCGACGGCCAGAGTGTACGCCGACGGCTTTTTATCGGGGCCGTCGGCGTACGGCCTCGCCGGGGCAGCTCACGAACCCGACCGTCGGCGTATAAACACCGTCGGCGTAGAGGAGGCTACGCCGAGGGCAGCCGTCGGCGTCACCTTGGCCCTCGGCGTAGCACCGGCATCGCCTCTGGCCCAGCCCGCGCCGTCGACGCCCGCTCACGGCGTCAGTCAGACGCCGGCGGCCACCCTCGGCATAGGGCATGGACACCCTATGCCGACGGCCACCCTCGGCATATAGTATTTTTTTATTTTTTTTATTTTTTTCCCTCTCTCATATTACTTTATAATATGTTTCTATTATTTATTTACTAGTATGAATTATGTAAAAAATGGTTCTATTTTTTAAGAATTCGTAGATGGCATATGTAGGTCCCATGCATGGGTGACGCTCTTCGCGAGACGGGTCAACCGGAGCCACTAGGCCCAACATTTGCTATCGATGTACATATGGGTAGATCCGCGGGGTCCCCGCCCAACGGTTTCCCTAACCCTAACTCTAACCCTAACCCTAACCCTAACCCTAACTCTAACCCTAACTCTAACCCTAACTCTAACCCTAACCCTAACCCTAACTCTAGCCCTAACCCTAACCCTAGGGTTTCCACATACATTGCTAACTCTAACCCTAACCTAACCCTAACTCTAACCCTAACCCTAGGGTTTCCACATACATTGCTAACCCTAACTATAACCCTAACAGATCACTTGGTAAAAAAATATTGCAAGGCCTACGCCGACGGCATTGCCGTCGGCATAGACACTAACATGGACCATATGGTCAGGTCTATGCCGACGGCAATACCGTCGGCGTAGACTATGCGTCTGGACGGCCGCCACGTGGCCATGCCATGCACGTCTCTATGCCGAGGGGTTGCCCTCGGCGTAGACGCCCACCCGGCAGCACCGGCTCGCGCCACGTCGCCCGTTCGTCGCCGGGCCGCTGCCTCTATGCCGAGGGGTTGCCGTCGGCGTCCGCCGACGCGCCGTTAACGGTGACGACGCGCCGCCAGGACAGGCCGAGGGCAGAGACGCCGAGGGGCTCACCTGGCCGTCGGCGTAGGTGACGTACGCCGAGGGCCAGACGTACGCCGACGGCGAGCCTACCTATGCCGAGGGACCTGGACGCCGAGGGCTGCCGTCGGCGTAGCCTACGCCGAGGGCCAGGCGTGGCTACGCCGAGGGCAGCCGGCCGTCGGCGTCTCGGGCGATTCCTGTAGTGATGGGGTGAAGTGAAATGTGATGTAACGGTTTAATTTTCATGGTTGGTTGCGACTTGGGAGAAAAATGTGTGATGGAATGGTACAATTTTATGTTTCGTTTGGACAAAAGAAAAGTATAATGGAATGGCCAGAATTAGTTTCAGCTCACCACTCCATATATATGGTCCGCGTACCTCTCACATGTAACACCAACAAATAAAATTTCAATAGCAATTTTTTGAATATTTTCAGCAATAAGCAATAACGAATATATACTTACAAGTATAACACATGTATAACATCAAAGAGAGGGGATTTGGTGACTAGGTGTATACGTGAGCACCCTCTAGATGCCACACGGTATGCGTTGAGATCCGGTTCTCGTCAATTAGATCTGTTGGCTTGACGTTGTCTTATCCATCGATAAACGTACTTGGCGTGGGTCCTACGTGATTTGAAAGTGCATCTGGCCCACTATTCGAATTCAAAAAGGTGGGTCCTATGTGATTTGGAAGTGTTGTTAGTGCTGATGTGGTTTGCTAACCCAACAATGATGGTAACAGTGGATTGCTAGATGTGACAAGTGTCAACCAATGGATGCGTGCTCACGTATACACCCGGTCACCAGGTTTCATCCGTAACATCAAACATGACATATATTTCAACCCATACAACCATAAAAGTAATCAAAATGGTTAATTACCAATCACTCTACTTCATAGCATGTAGACATCAAAAAATAATAATTAGAGGTCATTACAATCCATTGAACCACCGTCAGGTTCATATAACATGCTAAGAATAATAGTCATATATAGCAGCACCTAATTGAAGTTCATACCATCACGTCCTTGACCTCTAGGTCCCCGCTGTTCGAAGCCGCCATCTTGCCCTGTTTCTGGATGAGCTGGTTGCCGACATGGGCGTCGGCCATCTCCTACGCTAGGGTCTACACCGCGTCTAGTACTGCTTATGGTGGCTCATGCCAACATAAACAGAGCGAGGGAACCGAAGGCGTAGAAGGCCGCTCCCACCTCCTGTCTAATGGTGTACCAGGTCGATGGAGATTGACCACGTGGAAACTATGTTAGCATGGAACCGAGAAGAGCGATGGAGCCTACGGTGCAGGAGACCACCACCACCTCACAACTTATGGTCGGCCGGGTCAAGGGAGAGCGAGTGGAAGCCGCGGTAAGCATCGTGCAGATGGGTCACGGGAGCGATGAAGCTGGAGGCGAAGGAGGCCGCCACCTCATTGCGGTAGGAGTGGTCGAATGAGTTAGTGAGAGAAGAGCATAAGAGAGAGATGGGGCAAGGATTAGGCTGCTGGCCGTCCAATATAGATGTGGTGTACTGTTTGGATTAATGCCAAGTCATCAATTAGCGTAATTTCCTCTAGTAAATCCACGGAAGCCAATCGGTTATGAAGAGCTTCGTCGACTGTATTTCGAACACCATTTGACAAACAATTTTGTCTACTAGGGAATATATTTAAGAAGAAAAACGAAAGATGTGGAACTTGTGTCTTGTGTCCTTTTATGTTTAATTGTTGCAAGTGAAACTTATATACATGGATTTTTACAGAAAAATTGAATTTCCTTTAGTTCAATTTATAATTGGTTGAAATTTCCTAGCTCTGCCGTTCTAGAATTCAAGAAAAAAAATTTATCTCTCGTAATTGTTCATCCGGTAAGTTCTAAGTTTTGTGGAAATTGCAGTGGTGGCGTTGTGCACCTTATTTTTGGTAGTTACTTCACAAACAAGCACACATTTTGCTCACCTTTTTCACATTAATAAAATGAAAAAAAATTACCGAAACAATTTGAAAGTCTATTTTGCAATGTTGTTTGTCATGACAAGATGTGCAAATGCTTACAAAAAAATGAGTTGGCTTAACGAAGTGTGGCATGGATTTTGGCCATCAACATGGTCATGATCTCAGTAGAACGCCAAATCAAGTCAAACTGATAGAATTTTTAAGTTTTTACCATCAAATTACCATATTACAAGTTTGGGTATTTTTCCTGGGAACTAGATCACATAAAAGCACTATATGTGCAGGTATTCCATTTTGTTTTACAGTACTCTACTGTGCTGTGCTGCCTATTACCACAACCTTACGTTTTGTGGAGTACTGTACTGCTCAACAACAAGTACTTCATTAAGTACTCGACGGATCAACGTCGCTAGAAGCACGTACGGATGGTACCCTTATTATCCAACCGAAGATGTTAATCAGTCAGCGGTCAACTTATCATCATAAACAGAGACAGTGAGCTACACTGGCTAGGTGGCGTTGAATCGTCCGTGACGAGTTACTAGAGCAAACAGCAGCGAGATCGTGGTGGATGGATGGATGGATCGTTCTCAACAATGCCACTGAGCGGCACAACAACGTTCGTGGTGATAGGACGGCGGACGGTTGGAGGGTGTCGTTCAGCACTTAAGCTAGAGCTACAGAGTGTCGTGAGCAATCAACTTCGATGCTACATCATGGTTTCCTAGGCGAAAACGATGGCACCCACTGTGTTGTAGAGGCCCCGAAGTTCAGAGTTGACAGCAGAAGCAACTGCACTCAATTCCAGAACAATGCAGATCAAGTCTGGATCGCCTAGCCTGGATATCAGCGATTGCGAAGGAAATCGATCCGACTTTCCTATGGTTCTGATTGGTAAAATTATCTATCAAGGTTGATTCTCTCTTGATTTCTCCGAGTTCAGATCTTTTGCAGGTTGGTATGCGCTTGTGGCTGATGTTGCTGCTTGTCGTGTCATCTGGTACGAAGAGACCATCGATCTACAATTCTACTTATCAGATTGATTCGAGCCAATTACATAATTGGAGTTCGTTGTGCATGGATGTAGAAGAGTTTCCGTTAGGTGGATCGTGTGACTGTCAATTTAGTGTGACTGTCAAATCGTGCTTCAAGCACGGAACATGCAATGTGCCCGGCAGGGCTGAGGGCTATGACAACGGCAGCTGTAAACCTTCATACTATGTTATTGCTGCAGGAACTGCCATGCTACCACACCTATTTTATCCATACTATATCTTATATGATTTACGAGTGAAATAGTTTATGGAGCCTTGTCCACGGCATAATAAATGAACATAAGATGTTAATTGAAGGTGCAGTGTTCATATTGTCTTTTTCACTCACCTTTGCTTGTGAAAAATAACGGTGATAACTGTAGCTATCATCAATATGTAGATAGGCCGCGTCAATGACTCAATGTAGGACCGCACATCGCTCAAACACCAATGTTCTATTTCTTCAGTCATTCGTTTGGGAGTGGTGATATGCATCTTTAAGAGCAATTCCAAGAGTATAGCCAACTGTTGTCTATAACAAGATGTCACGGAAATTCAATTCGGCTCCCGGGTGCGTATGCTCCCCCTACCGAAAAAACATATTTCGAAATGTCAAAAAAATTGGATAAAAAATTCTACATGTACATCTTCATAATGTATGTGCATTCGCTAAGTTTCACGAAAAACTAATATTTGTTGTGGTCTATGTAAAAAGGAGAAACTTTATCCTGTGAAAAGCATTATTTTTAGCACTGAATTTTGTCTTTTTTACACACATCACATGATAAGTCGATTTTTTATGAAACAACTTTGTGAGCGTGTAGCACGTGAAGATGTACGTACAGATTTTTTGTTTCAATTTTTTTGAAATTTAAAATGTACATAACATACATTTTAAAATATAGGGAGCATAGGCACCCATGTTCCAAAACACCACTCCCAAGATGTCATGTCATTTATAGTCACCATATAGCTAACATGTACAATAGTTGGCTATAAGAATAAAGTACTTTACTAACATATGACCACCTCTCACTCTCACAAAGTGCATAGGAGCACGTGCAAAAGCTGGCTATTGCATAGTAGCCCACCTCCCTTCTCTCTCCTCTACTCTCCCCTCCAACTCATCTAAAATATATTATTTAATATCTTATAGTCAGCTGACTGGATTCTATTGTACTTGCTCTAAGAAATGAACTAAAAATACGACCTCATCAAAGTCGTTTATTTACAGGTCACCTATTGAGCACTTACCTACAGAGTTGAATGTGCAGAATTCCTCTCAAGTCATGTGAAAATAAGTAGTATAATTTCGGAAAACCAAATCTGATCCTGGGTGCATATGCACCCGGTATATATAAAACATATTTCCAAACCGGGTAAAAAATTTAGGAAACAAATTTAGCATGTAGAGGGACATGTTCTATATGTGCACGTAAAGTTTCACATAAAACCAACAATTTTTATACCCCGTGTAAAAAGGACAAATACGGCCTCGAAAACTAGACTATTTTAGCACCAAAGATTTGTCTTTTTTGCATAAGGCACGAAACATATCGGTTTTTGCTAAAACAACTTTGTAAGCATGTAACATGTGAAAATATAAACGAGAAATTTTTATTTGTATTTTTCTAACATTTTCAATTACATTTAATATGCATTTCAAATAAAGGGTGCATATGCACCTGGGTGTAGAAACACCATGTCCGTATAATCTGCATGATTGTTATCACCAGATTTTAGACAAATCCAGAGGTGGGCCGGGCTTGGAAGATTACATGTGGAAGATTTCTGAAGCGGCCTGGCACGAAGGGTTTTGGGCTGAATTGCCCGTGTATCTTTATTTAGTAGTTTACCCTTTTAGATAAGAGTTAGAGTTTGTATCGTGCACGAGGGATGTGCCCTCCTTAGAAAGTCCCCTGGACTATAAATATGTACCTAGGGTTTATGGAATAAAACAACAACTCACGTTCAACCCCCAAAACAAACCAATCTCGGCGCATCGCCAACTCCTTCGTCTCGAGGGTTTCTATCAGGTAAGCGACATGCTGCCTAGATCGCATCTTGCGATCTAGGCAGCACAAGCCCCACGTTGTTCCATGCGTTGCTCGTATCGAAGCGTTTTTGATGGCGAGCAACGTAGTTATCATTAGATGTGTTAGGGTTAGCATTGTTCTTCGTTTAAGCATGCTTACGTAGTGCAACCCTTGCATATCTAGCCGCCCTCACGCCTATCTCAGGTGTGGGGGCGGCACCCCGCTTGATCATCATTTAGTAGATCTGATCCGTTACGATTGCTCCTTGTTTTACAAGGATTAGTTTAATATCTGCAATAGTTAGGCCTTACAAAGGGGGGGAGGATCCGGTGGCACGTAGGGTGGCGTTCGCAAGTCCTAAACGGGATGTTCCTAGGATCAACTTCATGTTGGTTTTTTGGCCTTGTTTAGGATCGGCTTACGAGCACCGTGCGTGGCCGCAAGGCCCAACCTGGAGTAGGATGATCCGATTATGCGGTGAAAACCCTAAATCGTCGTAGATCTCATTAGCTTCATCTTGATCAAGCAGGACCACCAAGTATTCGTGCACCCCGTACGGATCATGGGTGGATCGGCTCTTTGAGCCGATTCACGAGATAACTCGAGAGCCGATCGAGGCTCGTATTTAATGTTTACATGTATGCCCTGCAGGAAACTAAGCGAGGCATCCTCATCACCTTCCCGACCAGGTATAGGTCGGGTGGCACGCCCTGCACTTCGCAACGCCGCGTGTGACCAGAAGAGCATTGCGGGCCGTCGCTCGGAGGGGTCTCAGCCAGCCGCAGCTCTAGGCTCTTCCCGGCTCTACGGTGTTGACAAGGCCGCTGCCCGCCGGTGGGTTTTGGCAGTCAACACATTCTGGCACGCCCGGTGGGACCATCTCTACATCAACCACATCGCCATCTACATCTGAGATGGCGGACGGCACGCCAGTCACCTACGGGGATCTGCCTGACGACCTCAAGAAGCAATACAACGAGATCAAGGCTACCCTCGAAGCCGACCTCATCGGCTCCTTTCAGAGAACCCGTTCCGGTGGCATCAGATGGAAGGGGTTCTCACCGCAAGGTGCGCTCGATGGGATAGACCTCTCTACCCCGTCGGAGGAACGCACCGTGGGTCCGCGGCGAGGAGATCAACTACCTGGTGGCTCACTCACTACATCGCCACTCTGAGAACTTGGTCAACGTGTTGGAGCGTGTCGCTCTGCGCGTGATCCAAGAGATCATGAGCCACCAGTACTCACCGTCAGGACCAGCTCTCGGGACTCATCAAGGAGAGTTGCCATTCCAGTCCCGTCCACCGCTGCCATATGCGTTGGCAGCCCCTGCCGAAGTGCCGACTACACCGGCATTCCTCGTCTACAGGATTGGTGGCGACCCTAGTGACTACCAGTTCTTAATGGAGGCGCCTAAGGAGATCCCTCATGGATACGCGTGCATGTACGTGCCGGATTGTGGTGACTGGGCACTCACAAACCAGGCCACAGCATCGGGGACTCCGGCGAAGACTAGAGGAACGTCGGCGACAGAGCAGACGTGGCTAACTAAATACGCCACGCCGACGAAACTCCCGAGCCCGGCTCCTGCAGAGGGCTCAGAGCTGGAAAAGCAAACATGGCAGGCCAAGTACGCCACCCCGGCGAACCTTCAGAGTGCAACTCCTACGGCCAGCACAGCGGATCAGATCAGTACCATACTGAGAGACCAGTTCGGCATGATGCCGAAAAGAAGGGCAGTCGGCTATTCCAAGCCGTACCACGACGATTACGAGATGATCCCGCTGCCACCTAAATATCGGCTCCCTGACTTCTCCAAATTCAGTGGATCAGATGGCTCCAGCTCCATCGAGCACATCAGCCGATATTTGGCTCAACTAGGACCGGCTTCAGTGTCGGATCAGCTACGCGTGAGGCTTTTTCACAGTCCCTCACGGGATCGGCTTTTGGATGGTACACCTCCTTGCCGAGCAAACTCCATCCAGTCTTGGAAGCAATTGGAAGAACAGTTCCATATGCAATACCATTCGAAGCTTCCGAGTCCGGCATTGCCGATCTAGCACAACTACGTCGAAGCGCGGGGAAACGGTGACGGAATACATCCAGCGCTTCAGGAATCTTAGGAACCGATGTTATTCGGTTCGTATAACCGAAAAGGAAGCGATCGAGTTGGCGGTAGCAGGCCTTGCGACACAGCTCAAGGACATGGCCTCCCAAGCAGATTATCCTCGCCGGCGCACATGGTTCAGAAATTATCGGCATATGAACAGCGCCACCCCGACTCGTACCAAGACAAGTTCAAGCGTGCGGTAGTTATGGTCGATACGGAGGAAGATGAAGTGCTCGCGGGAGGCCAAGAGATAGCGATGGGCTGAGTGGATTCGGGGGGAACCCCGTGGCCCGCAAATGGGTAAAGCCACCGGGGCCGCCCGGGGGATTTGATTTTGACGTGACCAAGACTGAACAAATCTTCGACCTCCTGCTCAAGGAGAAACGAGTTGACGATTCCTGAAGGTCTCAAGTTCCCCACGGCGAAGGAGCTAAACGGAAAGCCGTACGGCAAGTTCCACAACTCGCTTTCCCATGCCACCAACGACTGCCGGGTGTGGCGTCAGCACATCCAAGCGGCGATAGAGAAGGGGCGGCTAATTTTCAACCGAGTACGCCATGAAGGTCGACACCCAACCCTTCCCCGCCGTTAACATGGTGGAAATCACCTACCCCGAAGGTTGCCGGCCAGGTCCCTCGTTCAGCATCAACATGGTAGGACACTGGAAACCACTCGGCAAAGATGGAGATGAGGGCAGCTGCTCTCACGGCAAGGATACTGAGAGGAGGCCGCTCCACGCGATCGGCTCCGTCATGATGGCAAGCGCTATGTCACGAGAGGGAGAGGTGAAGAATATAAGATATCGGCGACCCCTCTCGATCACCTCCTCAACAAATATGTGAGTCGGTATGACCAACGCCGACGGTCCAATTACGATGATAGAGGAGATCGTCCGGCTAGAGAAGCCGGAAGATATCGTCGGCAGGATCGCGATGAGGAGGAGCACGAGCGCCGTGCCACGGAAGCATCAAGGGAGCAAGATGACAACGCCGGGCATTGGGACTGCCCCTTCTTCGGACACTTCGCTGGGATTCGGGAATGAGCCGATTGCCCACAATCGGCAATTGCCCGAATGCAATCGAGAAAAGAAGGAGGCAGCCAACGTGTCCGTGTTCGAGCGCCTAGGGCCTCTCCCGCCACAAAGCAAACGCGGCTGAGTCACCTCGTTGGGCAGATCTTGAGGATTCAGAAGACGAGGTAGAAGTGGAAGAAGATAGGTACCACCGGCCAAGGTGGTGCCCCGACGGACTCAGCCGTTCCCAAAAGCGCGAGGTTCAGCGATTGCGCGGCCCGGAGGAAGCCGAAAGGTTATACCCGCATACGCCGAGGAAGGCACGACCTGATCCGGCTGCAAAGGTTCAGCGAACCCTGGATGAAGAGGGTCGTCCACGGAAAATGGAGTGGCGCCCTAAACGAGAGGAAAGCCGATGATGAGACATCGGCTGGCACAAACATGGTACTCGTCTTGCCGACAGAGCGTAGCGCTCCTCGACTCTACGGAGCACTCAAGGTGGACGACAGCAAGCGCATCAAGTCAGAGGTTGGGTTGGTTTTATCCAGCCTGACCAAGTAGCAAGATCAAACCAATGAGCAAACCAGGAGAGGCTGATCCTTGTGATCGGCCCCAAAAAACTTATGAAGGGAACTTACAAAACCTTCAACGAGCAAGCAGCGTGGAGGCCGATTCCAGCAATCGGCCAAAATTATCCTCACCCACCATTCTGCCCGGGTTCAACATGTTATCCGACACGAGCCGATACCATCAATTCTCTTGACAGAATCGGCTCGGGGGGGCACCCAGGTAGATAAAATACGAGGATATGCAACGGAAGCCTCTCATCTTCTGTTGATGGGTATTGGAATATGGGGACCGATGCACAGGTCGGCCGTAAAAACAAAAAAGTGAAAATTCGAAAATTTTCGAACATAGCCGATGCAGCAGGCATCGACTTAAGGGAGATTTCTTCAAGAACAATGTCAGGAGCAGCATGGGCGTGCGGATCAGGTCAAGGATGGATTGCATCAGGTCCATCAAAGGAAAGGAGCCTATCTGGCCGGCAGGAACTGAAGAAACTCGGGGGGCAGCTCACCTTGAAGGCTCTCTGCTTTGGGAAGCCGACTTATGTTTAATCGGCTAGCTCGGCATAAGGAGCTCCCTCAGACATGATCGAGCCTAGGTCCATACAGCTCTGTTTTTGCCTCGGCTAAGACTCGGGGGGCAACAAGCCTGGAAGATGCCCTGTTTTTAAGAGCCGATTAGGGTCACCTCGGCTGCGGCTGCGTTATGGTCGTCTCAGGGAGGAACTGGGAAGGAAAAGCCGTCGTCTAGTACAGGGCTTGGACTGTGCTGTTGCTGCAAGAAAAGGAAAGAAGTCCGACGCGTTGCTATCGGTCTTAGCATGACAAACGGGAGGAATGAAATTGGAGCGATTAAAAGATGAATGGAAAGAACAATTTCATTAATTCCAAGGAGCAGCTTTACAAGAAAGAGCCGATGGCTCTCAAAAGAGGGATCTGGTGCCTAGTGCACTGCTACTACTAGTCCTATACTACTAGTCGTCGCTGTCCTCGTCATCGCCGCCGTCGACGTCGTCGGCGCTGCTCCCAGGGAGCTCCTCGTCGCTGCTGCCCCAGCCCTTGGCCGGAGCCTCTTCCTCCTCGTCATCATCATCATCCTCGCTGTCCGCCCAGGAGCGGAAGCGCTTGGTCGGCGGATACCCGATGGAGGAGGAGGCATCCTCCTCCTCTTCCTCTTCGTCATCATCTTCGTCCTCGCTGTCCGCCCACATGCGGGGCGCTTCTTCGGTGGGAGCTGGACGGAAGGGGAGGCCTTGGCCTTTGCTGCTTCTCCTTCTTTCTCCTCCTTGTCAGAGGAGAAGGGATTCACTGCGGGGTGGAGGCTGTCCTCGTTCTTCTTCTTCGGCGAAGGTTGGGGAAGAGTTTTGAGAAGGAAGAGGAAGAGGAAGACATTGCTACGAGGAGGAGAGGGTTTTTGGTGCCGATAGCTGGGATGGAATAGAGGATAGAGAGAGCTAACCGGTCGGCACGGTTAAATAATGAGAAATCTGGTGAAGGTTTAATGCCATTACAGCTTCCGAGGGATCGATGCTAAAGTCTGTCGGAATTTTTAGAGAAGGCTGAGAAGACGGGGCATAATGATGACGGATGCTTGTAACGGTTCCGCTCTGCCACGACATGCCCCTTCGAAGGGAAAGCATAATGATTTTGGAAATGTTATTTCCAAAACCAGGGGGGCATGTGTTATCACCAGATTTTAGACAAATCCAGAGGTGGGCCGGGCTTGGAAGATTACATGTGGAAGATTTCTGAAGCGGCCTGGCACGAAGGGTTTTGGGCTGAATTGCCCGTGTATCTTTATTTAGTAGTTTACCCTTTTAGATAAGAGTTAGAGTTTGTATCGTGCACGAGGGGATGTGCCCTCCTTAGAAAGTCCCCTGGACTATAAATATGTACCTAGGGTTTATGGAATAAAACAACAACTCACGTTCAACCCCCAAAACAAACCAATCTCGGCGCATCGCCAACTCCTTCGTCTCGAGGGTTTCTATCAGGTAGCGACATGCTGCCTAGATCGCATCTTGCGATCTAGGCAGCACAAGCCCCACGTTGTTCCATGCGTTGCTCGTATCTGAAGCGTTTTTGATGGCGAGCAACGTAGTTATCATTAGATGTGTTAGGGTTAGCATTGTTCTTCGTTTAAGCATGCTTACGTAGTGCAACCCTTGCATATCTAGCCGCCCTCACGCCTATCTCAGGTGTGGGGCGGCACCCGCTTGATCATCATTTAGTAGATCTGATCCGTTACGATTGCTCCTTGTTTTACAAGGATTAGTTTAATATCCGCAATAGTTAGGCCTTACAAAGGGGGAGGATCCGAGTGGCACGTAGGGTGGCGTTCGCAAGTCCTAAACGGGATGTTCCTAGGATCAACTTCATGTTGGTTTTTTGGCCTTGTTTAGGATCGGCTTACGAGCACCGTGCGTGGCCGCAAGGCCCAACCTCGGAGTAGGATGATCCGATTATGCGGTGAAAACCCTAAATCGTCGTAGATCTCATTAGCTTCATCTTGATCAAGCAGGACCACCAAGTATTCGTGCACCCCGTACGGATCATGGGTGGATCGGCTCTTTGAGCCGATTCACAGGATAACCTGAGAGCCGATCGAGGCTCGTATTTAATGTTTACATGTATGCCCTGCAGGAAACTAAGCGAGGCATCCTCATCACCTTCCTGACCAGGTATAGGTCAGGTGGCACGCCCTTGCACTTCGCAACGCCGCGTGTGACCAGAAGAGCATTGCGGGCCGTCGCTCGGAGGGGTCTCAGCCAGCCGCAGCTCTAGGCTCTTCCCGGCTCTACGGTGTTGACAAGGCCGCTGCCCGCCGGTGGGTTTTGGCAGTCAACACCATGTCCGTATAATCTGCATGATTGTTATCACCAGATTTTAGAGAACATTCAAAGTGTGAAGAACCTCGGGAACTCTAGATTCATCAATAGATATTTGATCCTCAGGTAGGGATCGAAACCTACCATGCAAATCAGATAAAACAACTTGAAAGATAAATATTATGCGCCTACTGATGGCATCTGTCCCCCATTACCTCCACCTATGCTTCATTGGCGAGTTCGAACACTTTTTACGCTCCTACATGCCTTTAAAAGAGGACAAAATGGGCCATAAAGTTTTCAAACACCATCAAGCCCCAGCCACCCCACCCTGATGCTACACATACTCATTAGCCACGGACGCGTACCTCTGTGTCTCTAGGTTTCGTAGGTGGGCCGGACCAATAGGATCATGGGGTCCTAGCCTTCCCGACCTGGTTTTTTTTGGTTTATCCAGCCTCGATTTTTTGATTTTTGATTTTTTTCTAGTTCATGTTCTTTTTTTGGTTTTCTTTTCATTTTTTTCCTGTATGTTTTTAAAATATGATTCTTTCAAATTTTGATTTTTTTTTAATTTGGTTTGTTTTCAAATGGTGAACTTATTTAAATCTGAACATTTTCAAATTTTGGTTATTTCTAAACTTTGAACAATCTCAAAATTTGAAACTTTTTAGTTGTGATCTTTTTTCGATTTGAAGAATTTTTTAGTATGAACTTTCTCCGAACTTTGAACATTTTTTTGATTCACATTTACGAATTTTGTACATTTTAAAATCAATTTTTTTTTCTAAGTTTGAACCTTTTAAAATTTGAACAATTTTGAACCTGAACTTTTTTCAACTTTCAATATTTTTTAGATTTCATTTTTTTCGGTTTGAACTTTTTAGATGGCACGTCTGGTTGTCGAAAACGCGAAAATGAACAGAACAATGAACAACTGCTGAACAGGAGTGGCCACCAGATCGAATATCGATAGCTAGGCCGGCCCACCAGGGATCTCCATCAGGCGTCGGCTCGCTAGGCGATGCGCAAAAAGTTTTGGGGCGAACTACTGTGTCAAGATCGATGCTACCTGAAAACTAGTAGGAAGGCAAAAAAAAAAATTGCATAGAACTTCGGGAGCTTTTTTCTTTTGAGCCTCTGGTACAATCAACCTTGATACCCAAAATAAATGCATCCCGCACTAAGTCAAAAAATTCTATAAAAATGGAGAAAGTTTAAAAAACAAAGAAAAAAGTGAATAAATTTTAGTAGATAAAGTATTCTATTAGATTCGAACCGAGGACTTACGTCTTAGCAAGGCATTACTCTACCACTAATTTTCAAAGCCCTTTTGCACTCCAGCAAGAAAACGGATGCACTAAACGTGTGACGGCTTTCGCGCTAGTTGCTCAATCCGTTGCTTGTTTTGCTCTAACCAGCTGAGCTACCAGAACCACTTGCCTAAAGTCTCTTTTCTTCATCTATGAGCATCCTACCTGCAGTGGAGGAGCTTGCTCAAGAACCGAGAGCCGGCCTGGGACTGGACGGCCCTCGTTCGGGAAGGTCTTCTTCGCTATAGACGCCACCAAGAACAAGAAAGGGGCGCTCCGCTCCTAGTCACTAAGCAGTGCTATTCTGTCCGACGGCGGACTCCATCAATCTTAGGTTTAATTTCGCCCACCCGTTCTCTATGTCTGTGCTAGAAGAAATGGGATTCGAACCCATACTATAATCTTCTTGTATGTCGATTTAGAAAATCAATGCCATAAGCCACTCAGCCATACCTCCAAGTCATTGATCGGAATTTGATGTGCCAGGTTGGTTTCCCAAAGATCCACCGCGTAAGTAATAGCGTGCGTACTCATCTTTACTGAGAAAGATTATATCCAGATCCGTGGTGCACATTTTTGACTTCAGTGGCGCATAAGTCACGTCACTAAATTATATTTCTCACATTTCTTTAGGGCATCCACACAATAAGCTCCACAGAATTCTCAAAAATTCAAAAAAATTCAAGAAAAATGAAATAATATGAAAACAATTATTTGATTTTTTTTGAACATCTACTAACACGACAAACATATCTCAAATGATATTGAAATGATGACTTCCACTAGGTCACTCATCCTCAAATTACTCCAATCCAAGCATGATTAACTTTTGAGTTCTATATTTAATTGAGCTACCCTTACGCTAGTACTGTTCTTATGGATATTAGTATCATATTAACCCTCTTAAGTCAAAAAAATCAAAAGGAAATTCAAAAATTTCAAAAGAATCCAGAAAACTGAATATTTCAGAAAATGTAAAAAAAGAAATAATTTTGAAAAATTCAAGAAATTCTAAAATTTAAGAAAATTTAATAAATTTAACTTTTTCAAAAATATGAAAAATTATCCATATAGTTCAGAAATAGAAAAGAATCTAGAAAATAGAAAATATTCAAAAAAGCTAAATTTTTAGAAAATTTTAAAAATATAAAAAAGAAAAAATATTTTATAAAATAGATAATATTTAAAAACTAGATTTTTTATAAATTTTAAAAAATCCTAGAAGTTCAAAAACTGGAAAAGATTCTAAAAATTCTAAAATCTCAAAAAATGCTAGAAATTCAAATTAAAAAAATCTAAAATTTCAAAAGAATCAAGAATATTAAAATATTCAAAAAACTAAATTTGCGCCACAGAAATTGGATTTCTGCAGCGCATATCAATATGCGCTACAGAAATACACATTTATGTGGCGCATATATCAATATTTGCCACAGAAAGCCTCATGGGGCGCATATATCAATATTTGCCACAGAAAGCCTCATTCCTCACCTTCCTATGAACACCTCACCACTGAATGAGAAACTTAGCCTCCGACCCGACCAAGAGAGAAGACAGGGTCAAGCCGACGCCGCCCTTCCTCACCTGCCTGAATGGAATGAATATCTCCTTCGTCTAGTCGAGAAGGGAAAAAGCCCGGCGGGGAACAGGACCGTGACTCTTCTAAACCATTACATGACGGAGAAGTCCATTCTCGTCATGATCGATCCACGTCCTACCATAGTGCCCGGAGAACCAGGCTTGCTTCTAGAAGATTCTATAGTGATCCACTGGAATCGGCCTCGGGTGACGCCTCCCTAGTCGTCGAAAGATTTCATCCCTCGGTCGTTAAGGTGGGGGTGAAAACTGCAATTAATGCTCTATCTCCGTCATAGAATATGGGATACTAACTTTCAATGGCCTCGCATCCCCAGAGCCTCAGACTGGCCTGCCCTTCCAATCGGGGTTATAACGGGTCCGGTAGCAGCAACACCAGCCAATCGTGTTGGTACGGTGGGTTCCCTATACCCACTATTCGGAAAAAAAGCTTGCCATGATCATGAAATGGGAGTTCTAACCGGTCCTAACCCCAATTCCAAACAAATTGATTGGACCGAGGTTCGTGCAGGGAGAGAATAGAAACTAATAACGATGGAGCAAGAAAACGGATGCTCTAACGCGCAACGGCTTTCGCGCTAGTTGCTCAATCCGTTGCTTGTTTGGTTCGAGGTTGAGCTCACCCGCCGCCCTACGTCAGTAGTCTTCCTAACTTCTATTCCCTTTTTTTGCTCTAAGGTAAGGTCCTTCAAGAACAGCATTGCGGTCGCAACGGGGCTCTGGGTGAATATTGTCCGCCCGTATGAGCCGGGCTGTGAATATTTATAGGTCGGGGTCTTTACTGAAAAACCACAATACTACACTACAACAATTTGAAGAAATCCGCAAGTGACTCTAATTTGAATTCACTAGTCGTGTTGAGTTGAGGCTTATTTCAATATAACAGGTGTCCATTCCTGAGTAAAAGAAATAAGCTTTTTTGCCCCTTGACTCACTTCAAAATGATTCCTTTAGCACTCACTTTTTATCAAAAAAAAAAACTGCTTACATTTACCATACCTTCCAAGCAAGAGTGTTTTATTGCAAGATTAAGTTATTAGTGAACAAAGATAAATTATCATTCTAAAGGATGAGATCAATTCGGAAGCACTTTTTTCTTATTCTAGCAGACGGAATTGAATTGGTCTAATTTAGTACTTTCCAATCTATTTTTATCTTACATAATTCTATCTACGCGCGCCCAGGGGGATAATACCAAAATTAACAGTGCTTTTTGTTTATTATAGAGGAGCACCCTGAGCCCTCTATAATAGTATGCTCACTCCAATCCATTTTAAAGGTCGCTGATTTGGGGAACATTATTATGGTAATTGATGCTAATAACAGATTGCAGAAATTCATCACCATCTATATTTTGGCATCTAATTAACGTTTTGTTTATGGAAAATAGTATATCAGCTTTATGCTGGTCATTAATGTACGCTTTGACTGTAGAAATGAAAACTGGAAATAGCTGTAAGAGAAAGTACCAGAATCAACTATATATTGCTAGTAATATAAGTCACGTAGACTCACCAGTTTCACGTAGAGACAGGATCACACAGTACCTCATCGATATGTCGTGCTATATGAAAAGCAATGGCAAAGGGCTATTTGGAACGAGCAAGGCGTTGCTATGCTTGTGGCTGATCATCATGCCACTTCTCGTGTCATCTGGTAGGAACATCATCCGTCTACGCGCGCATCTCCCTTTCATTTTTGATCCAATTCAATTATGTAATTCGAATTGCTTATTCATTGATGCAGAAGAGATGGTGTTAGGACGAGGGCCCTGGTTAGGACGGAAATCGTGTGACTGTAAATATTGCCTGACGTGGAGTGGCAACCTTTGCCTCAAGCCCGGAACCTGCAATGTGCCCTGCAAGGCCGCAGGCTATGACAACGGCCACTGCGAATTCCTCCGCCTATGCTACTGCTGCAATAACTGCAATGGCTAGCTCCCCAGTTCGTACGTGACACCAAACGCATGCTCTGTCCGAGTTGTTGCTACGTGTTCATGTATGCCTGATTTGCAAGTGAAATAAAATACTCTCTCCGTTTCTTCGAACTTGTCTTAACTTTGTCTATAGTGTATCTACATACTACATAATGTTAAGACAAATTTTATGGGATGGAATATGAAGCTCTCTGCGTGTTACGATAAATGGAACATTAAAATCATGATCTTAAAGTAACAGTTTTCCCACGAATCGATGCAGAAGATCTTGCCGATAGACAACTTGTTCTTGCACGTATGCTTCAAAAATTATTTTTCTGAATGGTCACTCGGGAAGGAAGAAATCCCCACACCTGATTTTTTCATTTATATAGAACAACCAAAACGGCCGATTGCAAGAGCGGATTGGGGAGATTACAAAAGTATATTCATTCCATAGTCAGCCATGAGCAAAGATACTTGAAAGGGAAGGCTTCCTGGCATGACAGCAAGTTGGCGACCCTAGTGAATAACCTAACTCTTGTAGCAGGTGATCTTAAATCCAGATAGTAGCTCAAAGCAGATTAGTAGGAATTTCTGATTTCAATGTAAGTGTTCTTGATGAGGATCATTGCATCATAATTGAGGCGAGAGACATCCATTGTGCCCAAGGCAAAGCTATTAAGGATCTGTAAGAGCACGTTTTTATAATAGGTTTGAATTTTTTTAAGAAGGCAACTCGAAATCCATCAGTCCCCGGAGGAGTAACAGTTTTTGTGGCCTTTAACACCTCCTCTAGCTCTTTCATGGTGAAGGAGATAACCAAGGCTTCATTCTCCATGGCATTCACCTGTTGCCTTGCATCCAAACAATGACTAGCAAGGGATAGGAACGTTGGCTCCTCCGAGCCCATGAGCACCATGAAAAACTCGTAAATGCGATGGATATGAAGTTTGTCTGAGATTGATCGGAATCAAGGCTCAGAAAATTGCACATTTACGGCTTCGCCAAATTCATATGTAACCGGAATTTAAAAAGTTGATCTCTGGGCAAAGTTCACAATAGACCAAGCGACTTGGTCCTTCACATTATTCCATGGAACATAACGATAGTAGAAACATAATATCATCCAATAGTATAATGGGATGAGATTATTGGGCACGAGAATATGAAATCTCACACGATCTGAAGAAGAAAATATCAAAAGGCGAGGCCAGAACCTTTGAGCTTGTCCTGGACGATGCCGTCCAACTTGTGCGCCATCTCTTGGGTGAGGTGGTTGGCCCAATCGCCCACCGTGCCATTCCTGAAGTAGGACGACTTCTCCATGGGCATCCAACCAGCCAGGTTGGATGTCCCCGAGGAGTTGACAGGCAGGTTCTTGAGCTTCTGAAAGCTACACAGGTCCACGACCTGCTCCACGGCTCCGGCGTCCACCTCGTCGACGGTGAACGGGACTCCAAGGAACTCGGCGAGGGTCTTGACGTGCTTGACCGGGTCGGCCATCATCTCCTCGTACTTGAGGAAGAGGACCCGATCTGGCTCTGCAATGCTCTGTTTCCAGTACCCAAGATAGTGGTCCCACACTGGACCGAAATATGACCCCCCTTGGCTGAATAACTCGAAGGCTTTCTCCAGCTTGATGAAGTAGTCTTTGCTTACCGAGTTCAAGTAGTGCCACAGGGACACGAGCACATCCTTGGGCTCCCGGCTGATGTACACCACGCGACAGCCGACGGCGGAGATGCTCGCCGGCAGCAGTGTGAACGGCATGTGGGTCGCCAGGAGCCTTGGGGACGCGAGCGCCTCCAGTTCGGCGACAGGGTAGAGCTCCCGGTCAGGTTTCTCGATGAACGGCACGAGGTCATGGGGGCTGTTGACAAGCAGCGGGTGGCCGTCGGCGTCTCCGGCGACGGCATGTCGGGAGCGGTTGACGAGGGTGAAGGCGAGGGCCTTGAGCCAGGTGGTGCCGGACTTGGGGCACGCGGCGAGGATGATGTCGTCGGCCCGCGGCTTGAACTCGTCTTGCAAGAGCATGACGCTCTTGGCCACCTGCGGAGATACCCAGAAGCCTCGGTAGAGGACGTACGGTTTCCAGAATCCTTCCCTCATTGGGAGCGTGGACACAAGACGCTCTCTTTCCTCGGCGGCATTAATATTGTCGACGCTGCTCTTGGTTTGAGTTGGATCCATGGCGAATCCGGCGAGGTGGGTGGTGCTAGCTCTAACTCTGAGTACTCTGCTTGCTGTGATACGCAACAAATTTATATCGGATCGGCGTGCACTTTTGGGGAGTGTCTGCAGCATCAATAAACAACACATGCTTTGGACATGTCTTAGTCGATGCCACTAACAACAGTGAGTAGTAGGTTAGTGACTAGGCTGCACGCACACATGGCATCCACAGTCGACAGGCCTGTTCAGAAACACTAAGATTTAGAAAAACTACACTCACCCCAACTAGACACTGAAATAACACTGCTTTGAAAACATAGACAGACACACGAACTAGAAAATCGACATAGATAGAAACATGAAATAGAGACTGAAATAAATACACACAAACTAACGTGAGTCGTTATCCAACTTGCCCTCGGTGTCCTCCGAAGCGGTTGTCCTGAGGACGTCAAGCCACCTCTCGGAGTTGGGGTCAAGAGTCGACGGTCCGATTTACTCCGCCATAATGGCAGCCTTCCTCCTCCTCTTCCTCCCTCGCCGCTCTCCTCACCGCCTATTTTGTAGAAGATGTGATCTAATTCCACGTCTTTGGGATGGTCGCTCCGCCACTGCGCCATGGCCCGCTCATCCGCCTCGGTGATGGCAAGTCGCCGCTGCCCCTGGCAGGGCGTCACTCGTCCTATTGCGAGACAAAGCGCGGTTGTGGAGCGACCATTAGGGCTTGTGCATGAGACACGATCGCGAGGAAGTTAATGTCCTGACCAACCACGTCCCGACATCTTATGTTCAGGCGGCCTCCTCACTCGCCTTGAAGGTGCCGAGCTAAAGGCGCTATCTGGCGGCGGAGATTTGGTCACGCGCGAACGCCGACGAAGCCCGTGGAGCTCAGGTTGGCGCGGCGACGAGGAGGCATCTCAACGGTGGCCGGAAACGTCCCCGCGGTGTCAACGGTGGCGGGGAGAGGGGATGTGGCTGCATGAACCGGTGGAGGAGAAGTGGGTTGTGAATTCCGTGTCGAATACATGGCTATATTTATTGGCGCGAGGGCTAAAGGATGGCGATAAAAAAATAGCGGGATGGTATTGCTGGAAAGAAAATGGAGGGTAACACTAAGATACGAAAGTGATTTGCCATGTGTATTGCAAATACACACGACAAAGGCAGTTTTCGCCGTGTGTATTTATTTTCAATACACATATCAAATGAATTTCTTTGACGTGTGCATTTTCCTGACACATGGCCAAAAAGCGGGAAACTCCCCCTGCGCGGGAATGTTTGGGCAGGAAGGAACGGTGCGCACGGGAGAGGGCCATCGACGTGGCCCTAGTTCTTTGCACTGTGTTCCATGACACACACGGGCCGGAAAGCCTTCATCGTAACGGCTGCATTAACTACGGCCAGCTTAGGCGCGGATTTGCCATGTGTTTTGCTGCCTCTATGTTAGTGGACATCTCTTTGTCGTTTGTATCCTTGAAAATATGGCATGTATAATTTGTGTGCCATGTGTTTCCCCACCATGTATCATGATTTTTTTTGCCGTCTCTTGTCTCGAATGAATAAATGGCAAAGCCTTTATTTACCGTGTTCCAGTGACACACGACAAAAGGTGCTCGAACACGGCAAAGCCATTTTTTCCGGTAGTGAGACGATTCACTGGTAGAAAAACAGCCTTCCGGGAAGCCCCATTAGTCGCGAAGCTACAGGAACCGCGACTAATGGGGTCTTTAGTCGCGGTTCGGGTGGCGAACCGCGACCAAAGGCCTGGGCCCAGGGCGCACGGTGGCCAGCTGGTGCACGTGGGGGGCTTTAGTCGCGGTTGGCCAGGCCAACCGCGACTAAAGGTGCCCGAAGGCCTTTAGTCGCGGTTGGCCAGGCCAACCGGGACTAAAGCCCCTCCCCTATATATACCCATCCAGCAGCCAACACTTAGCCATTTGGAGCCATTCTCTTCACAAACTTCACAAGTGAGTGTTAGGTTTGCTTTTGGTTCCTCTTATGCACATAAGGTGTTTGATGAAATGCCCCAAGAGCATGAAACAAACATGATATGAAGTGTTGGAGCCACACTTGAGCTTTCTCATTTATTTTTTCCTCCTCGATCGCGGTTAGCAACTTGAACCTTTGATGTGTCATTGATAAAATATGCGTGTGTGTAGTTCATTGTTTAATTTATATTGTTTGTAGCTAGTTAGTTTAACAAATGCATGATGGTTAATTATATATTTTATATTATAATAATGCAGACGAATCGACAATGGATGTACGGTAACCGACTCTCCGGCGAGTTCAGTACGGGTTTGAAAGATTTCCTCGTAGTGGCTAATGCGAACAAGCAGGGGGTTTTGTTATCTGTCCATGTGTTAACTGTAAGAATCAGAAGGGTTACTCTTCCTCAAGAGATGTTCACATGCACCTGCTTCTTCACGGTTTCATGCCAAGCTATAATTGTTGGACCAAGCATGGAGAAAGAGGGGTTATAATGGAAGAAGATGAAGAAGGGGATGATTTCATCGATGAAATCTATCTTGCTCATTTCGGTGATACTTTCATGGAGGATGCTGATGGTGAAGGGGAAGGTGAAGGGGAAGGTGAAGAAGAGGCACGTGATGATCCCGTTGATGATCTTGGTCGGACCATTGCTGATGCACGGAGACGCTGCAAAACTGAAAAGGAGAGGGAGAATTTGGATCGCATGTTAGAGGATCACAGGAAGGCGCTGTACCCCGGATGCGATGATGGTCTGAAAAAGCTGGGTTGCACACTGGATTTGCTGAAATGGAAGGCACAGGCAGGTGTAGCTGACTCGGCATTTGAAAACTTGCTGAAAATGTTGAAGAATATGTTTCCAAAGAATAACGAGTTGCCCGCCAGTACGTACGAAGCAAAGAAGGTTGTCTGCCCTCTAGGTTTAGAGGTTCTGAAGATACATGCATGCATCAACGAGTGCATCCTCTACCGCGGTGAATACGAGAATTTGAATGAATGCCCGGTATGCACTGCATTGCGTTATAAGATCAGAGGCGATGACCCCGGTGACGATGTTGAGGGCCAGAAACCCAGGAAGAGGGTTCCCGCCAAGGTGATGTGGTATGCTCCTATAATACCACGGTTGAAACGTCTGTTCAGGAACAAAGAGCATGCCAAGTTGTTGCGATGGCACAAAGAGGACCGTAAGTCGGACGGGGAGTTGAGACACCCCGCAGATGGAACGCAATGGAGAAAGATCGACAGAGAGTTCAAAGATTTAGCAGCTGACGCAAGGAACATAGGATTTGGTCTAAGTACGGATGGCATGAATCCTTTTGGCGAGCAGAGCTCCAGCCATAGCACCTGGCCCGTGACTCTATGCATCTACAACCTTCCTCCTTGGTTGTGCATGAAGCGGAAGTTCATTATGATGCCAGTGCTCATCCAAGGTCCGAAGCAACCCGGCAACGACATCGATGTGTACCTAAGGCCATTAGTTGATGAACTTTTATAGCTGTGGGGCAGACCTGGTGTCCGTGTGTGGGATGAGCACAAAGAAGAGGAATTTGACCTACGAGCGTTGCTTTTCGTAACCATCAACGATTGGCCTGCTCTTAGTAACCTTTCGGGACTGTCAAATAAGGGATACAATGCATGCACGCACTGCTTACATGAGACTGAAAGTGTACATTTGCCAAATTGTAAGAAGAACGTGTACCTTGGGCATCGTCGATTTCTTCCGAAAGGTCATCCCAGTAAGAAAGATAGGCAAGCATTACAACGGCAAGGCAGATCACCGGCCGAAGCCTCGCGGAACACACTGGTGCTGAGGTATTTGATATGGTCAAGGATTTGAAAGTCATCTTTGGAAAGGGTCCTGGCGGACAATCAGTTCCGAAGGGAGCCGACGGGCACGCAGCCATGTGGAAGAAGAAATCTATATTCGGGAGCTAGAATATTGGAAAGTCCTAGAAGTCCGCTCCGCAATCGACGTGATGCACGTTACGAAGAATATTTGCGTGAACCTCCTAAGCTTCTTGGGCGTGTATGGGAAGTCAAATGATACAAAGGAAGCACGGCAGGACCAGCAAAGTTTGAAAGACCACGATGAACGGCATCCGGAACGGTTTCAAGGTCGTGCCGGCTACGCTCCGACCAAAGAAGAGAAGGTCATCTTTTTTGAATGCCCGAGCAGTATGAAGGTCCCGTCTGGATTCTCGTCCAATATAAAGGGAATAATAAACATGGCGGAGAAAAAGTTCCAAAACCTGAAGTCTCACGACTGCCACGTGATTATGACGCAATTGCTTTCGATTGCTTTGAGGGGGCTCCTGCCGGAAAATGTTCGAGTAGCCATTGTGAAGCTATGTGCATTCCACAATGCAATCTCTCAGAAGGTAATCAATCCAGAAGTTCTACCACGGTTACAAAACGATGTGATCCAATGTCTTGTCAGTTTCGAGTTGGTGTTCCCGCCATCCTTCTTCAATATTATGACGCACCTCCTGGTTCACCTAGTCGATGAGATTTCCATTCTCGGTCATGTATTTCTACACAATATGTTCCCCTTCGAGAGGTTCATGGGAATATTAAAAAAATATGTTCGTAACTGTGCTAGGCCAGAAGGAAGCATCGCCAAGGGCTATGGAAATGAGGAGGTAATTGAGTTTTGTGTTGACTTTGTTCCTGACCTTAAGCCGATTGGTCTTCCTCGATCGCGGCACGAGGGGAGACTAAGTGGAAAAGGCACGATCGGAAGGAAATCAACGATATGTATGGACGGCCATTCTCCGACCGAAGCACACCACACAGTTCCGACCAATTCCAGCTTGGTGGCTCCGTACTTTGAGAAACACAAGAATATTTTACGCTCGGACAACCCCGGGAAGCCTCGAATCCTGGATTAGGAAGGCCCACATGGAGACTTTCGGCAGTTGGTTGAGAAAACATTTAATGAATGACGAACATGTTGTAGATCAGCTGTACATGTTGGCCAAGACACCATCTTCGACTATAACGACTTTCCAAGGGTACGAGATAAATGGGAATACATTTTACACGATCGCCCAAGATAAAAAGAGCACCAACCAAAACAGTGGTGTCCGCTTTGATGCAGCAACCGAGAATGGGCAAAAGGTCACATATTATGGTTACATAGAGGAGATATGGGAACTTGACTATGGACCCTCCTTTAGGGTCCCTTTGTTCCGGTGCAAATGGTTCAAGCTAACAGGAGGTGGGGTAAAGGTGGACCAGCAATACGGAATGACAATGGTGGATTTCAACAATCTTGGTTACCTTGACGAACCATTCGTCCTAGCGAAAGATGTCGCTCAGGTTTTCTATGTGAAGGACATGAGTAGCAAACCGAGGAAACGGAAAGATAAGAAAACGATCGGTACATCATGCGATGATCCAAAGCGCCACATTGTTCTTTCGGGGAAAAGAAACATCGTGGGAGTGGAGGACAAGACAGACATGTCGGAAGATTATAATATGTTTGCTGAAATTCCGCCCTTCAAAGTGAACACCGACCCAAGCATTAAGTTAAATGATGAGGATGCTCCATGGATACGGCACAATCGTAAGCAAGCAGGGACACAAGGAAAGAAATGATGTGTAATAATTTATTGTACCAAACTTTGTTGAATGGATCATGTGAATTATATTACCCGTGATGTGTTTGGTGTCCTTTTTTGAATGATTCAATTGACTCGAGATAGCACTGATGATACATGAAATTTGGAGTGACTAAGTCATACTCCTGCATACATGAAATTTGGAGTGATTTAGTCATACTCCTGCCTACGCGTGTAATATGCATACTCGTAGTCTTCATAGCCGCCGTCGTTGTACTGGTAGTCGTCTCCTTCTAAGTTGCCGCCGTCGTCGTCGCTGCTGTCGTCGCTGTCGTCGGGCGGCGCTCGTGGCTCGAACTGAGGGTAGCGCAGGCGGGGGATATCGCCGGCCGTGATGTAGTCCATGACGCTCTGCGAGTCCGGCCGTACCACCATAGCCGACGGCCGGCCTCGTGGAAGTTTCCGGGAGGCGGACCGTCCTCCTCATACCCGGCGAGCGCCCTCTCACGCCGATTGATGAAGAAGGCGTCCCAAGTATGCTGGTTATCGGGATGCCAGCGGGGATTCATCCGCTGCTCCGGCGTGAGGTCGAGGTAGTAGTGGTTCGTGATGGCCGCCCGGCGCGCGGTACCCTAAGGGACGGGAGGGACCGGCACGCCGCCGGCGCTTAGGCTCCGGCCCGGCGGGGACGCGGTAGCCCGGTGGGCAAGGGTAGTTCGAGGCGCAAAGCTCCTCCACCCGCTGGTAGGTTAGAGTGGGTGCGGTGGAAGCCATGAGAGAGTGATGAGAGATTGTAGAGATGTGATAATGCTGGCCAAGCCGGGCTACATATATGTAGTGACAAATGGTGGGAAAAATGGGAGCAGGAAGACAGGAGGCGGGAAGAAAGTGGCGGGAAGAAAGAGGCGCGAAGAAAGAGGCGGGAAGAAAGTGGCGGGAAGACGAGGCAGGAAGAGGGGGTCGGCGGAAAGACAGAGGCGGGAAGAGGGGGCCAACGAGAAGACAGAGGCGGCCGGGAAGAACTGGTGGGAAAAACTGGTGGGAAGAGGGAGGCGGAAAGATTTCTATTTTTAAGATTTTTAATTGAATTAGTTTTATTTTTATGAATTTATTGATGTATTATTTGTATTTTTAAAATTTTGAACTGAATTAGTTTTATTTTTCTGAATTTATTGATGTATTATTTGTATTTTCAACATTTTGAATTGAATTAGTTTCATTTTTCTGAATTTTTTGATATATTATTTGTATTTTTAAGATTTTGAAATGAATTAGTTTTATTTTTCTAACTTTTTTGATATATTATATGTACTTTTAAGATTTTGAATTTAATAAGTTTTATTTTTCTGACTTTTTTGATATATTATTTGTATTTTTAAGATTTTGAGATAAATTAGTTTTATTTTTCTAATTTTTTTTGATATATTATTTGTATATTTAAGATTTTGAATTGAATTAGTTTTATTTTTCTGAATTTTTTGATATATTATTTGTATTTTTAAGATTTTGAAATGAATTAGTTTTATTTTTCTAATTTTTTTGATATATTATTTGTATATTTAAGATTTTGAATTGAATTAGTTTTATTTTTCTGATTTTTTGATATATTATTTGTATTTTTAAGATTTTGAAATGAATTAGTTTTATTTTTCTAAATTTTTTGATATAATATTTGTATTTTTAAGATTTTAAATTGAATTAGTTTTATTTTTCTGATTTTTTGATATATTATTTGTATTTTAAAAAAATTGAAATGTATTAGTTTAATTTTTGAAATGAATCTGAAAAAGCACCTTTAGTCGCGGTTGGTCTCCCCAACCGCGACTAAAGGTCGTTTCCGCGGGAACCGCAAAAACGGGCGAAAAAAGCCTTTAGTAGCGGTTGGGGACACCAACCGCGACTAAAGGGTGACCTTTAGTCGCGGTTGGTGTCCCCAACCGCGACTAAAGGCCTACGAGTATAAATACTCAAACGCCGTGCGCCCACTTCATCTTCTTCCAGTTCTTCGAATTTGCCGTCCTCATCTCGCGAGCCCCGAAGGTCTGCCGCCGTCGCCCTCGACGCCGCCGTACATCGCCCTCGACTCCACCACCGGAGGAGCCATGCCGCCGCCGGAGGAGAGCCACACCGCCGTTCGTCTCGCCCCCTTCCTTCTCGCCGCCCCTCCACCGCCTGCCTCTCCCTGGCCACCGTTCGCCGCCGCGCCCTCCCTGGCCACAGATGGCCGCTCACCGCCGCACCCTCCCTGGCCACCGTTCGCCGCCGCGCACTCCCTGGCCATAGATGGCCGCGGCGGCGCCGGCGCACGCGCGCCCGGCCGCGCGCCCTGCATATGCGTGTGTGTGTAACACAGAGAGAGGGAGAGGAGAGAGAAGAGAGGAGAGAGGATTTTTTTAGTTTTTTTTTAACTAAAATTGTAACGGAAATTTGTAATTTAAAGTGTAACTAAACATTGTAATTTAAATTGTAACTAAACTTTGTAATTAAAAGTGTAACTAAACTTTGTAATTTAAATTGTAACTAAAAATTTGTAACTTAAGAGAAATCGCGACTAAATCGCCGTGGCCCTCGCGCCGTCGTCGTCGTCGCCCCGTCGCCCTCGCCGCGTCGTTGTCGCGCGCCCCGGCCGCCCGGACGTTGTACATCGTCTCGTGTCCTCGCACGCCCCGCCGCGTCCGCCCCGCCGCCGCGCGCCATCGATCGCCCGCCGACCCCGCGTGTATACTGTACGTGTGTGGGGCGCCCCTATAAATTAAATCTCTATCTTATGACGACATTAACTCTATAAATTTAACAAAATTTGAATTATGTACTATATATTTAGTTTTGACATTAACTCTATAAATTTAACAAAATTTGGGATGTTATTTTGTACTAAAATTTGATTTAAAAAAACTAATAATTGACTTTAAAAAGTTTGTGTAAAAAAAACTAAAATTTGACTTAAAAAAGATTTTGTAAAAAAACTAAAATTTGACTTTAAAAAACAAAAAATTGACTTAAAAATTACGTCTCAAAAAAGAACTACAATTTGACTTAAAAAAACTCAAATTTGACTTAACCACCGCGCGCGTATATGGAGGGGGCAACGATCCCCTCGTCGCCCCCTTCGTATACGCGCGGTGTTTTTTTTGGATCGAGAGGGGGCGGCGAGGGTTATGTGTGTTGTCCTCGGCACCGCCACTGCCCTTTCGCCACCGCCACCGTCACCGACACCACGTCTTTAATCGCCGCCCCGTCTCGCGCTCTACCGCGACACCCTCTCCCACCCCTTCCTCGCCCCCTCCTTTTGCCACCGCCCTTTCGCCACCGCCACCGCCCCCCTTCTTCACTTAATTAATTTGTTTTGACTACATGTTTTCAGGACTGACATATGGCGGACGATGGAGCTGACCCGATTATGGACAACTATGATCCGGACGCTGAAGAACATATCTTCGGCATCATAAAAGGCGATGTTCTATATGTGCCGACCGGACAAGAAGAAGATGATATCTCTTCTTATCTGAACCTTGAGGGTGAAGATGAAGGGTATGGTCAGCAAGATGGTGCCGAAGAAACGTCGATAAACGACGATCTTCAATTGGAAGTAGCAACCACCTCCGGCGCCGAGGTATATATATATACATTGAGCCTCTGGTGATACAAACTAACTGATTTGAATAAATATGTGTGTACTAACGCGCGCGCCTCTCTTTCTTATTTTAGCCCTCGGCCGGATCGTCGAAACAATCGAGTACGTCGTCGTCAAAGCGTGGCGCAACCAAGACGATGAAAGCAGGAGAAACATGCACCATCGATGTTGTCGAGGAAGCAACCGGCAGGCCGCTGGAGCCTAGCAAGAACGCCACCAAGTTTATCAGCCAATGCGGAGCCGTTGTTAGAGACAACGTCTCGATCACCGTCCAAGAGTGGAATGAGCCAAAGAAGGCACGTGTTGGTTTCACTTTTGTCGATAAGAGAACAAAAAAAGATTGCTTCAAAAAGCTTATGGAACATTTCGTTCTACCTCCGGAATACCGCAAATACGATGAGGAGGGTAACAAGATTGCGGAAAACAAGGAGAGGTGCAAGCTAGTCAAACAGTTCGCTCTTTCTAAGATGTCCAACGCATTCCGGAAATACAAGCAAAATCTAGCCCATGACTTTGTCAAGCAGGGCAAGACTCCGGATTTCAAAGGACAATATGAGAAACTGCAACATGATTGGCCAGAATTTGTGAAGCAAAAGAAATCGGAGCAGTTTCTTGAAATATCGAAAAAAATAAGGATAATGCGGCCAAGAAGGAGTACAATCATAAAATGGGGCCAGGAGGGTATCGCTTTTGGCAGCCTAGGTGGGAGAAGATGGAGAACGAGCTGAGGACGCGAGGAATCCGTCCAGGTACGGAGGGATGGGACCCAAGGGCCAAAAGCTGGTGGTACGGGCATGGGTGATGACCCACAAGTATAGGGGGTGTATCGTAGTATCTTCGATAAGTAAGAATGTTGATCCCAACGAGGAGCAGAAGGTGTTGACAGGCAGTTTTGATGAAGGATTCACTGTAAATGCTCACAGACAAGTATTCGGGGGTTTTGATGTAACAGATGAATAAAGTACGAGTAAGTAAAATGCGAGAGAAATAATTGCAGCGAGTGGCCCAATCCTTTTTAGCACAAAGGACAAGCCGGTTTGTTTACTTATAATGACCATACGTTCTCGAGGACACACGGGATTTTAGTCTAGTGCTTTCGCTACATACAGTTGATTAATCTTCATTGTTTTGATAAGTGTTGTGTGGGTGAACCTATGCTAATGTACCGCCCTTCCTAGGACTAATACATACTTGTGATTATACCCCTTGCAAGCATCCGCAACTACAAGAAAGTAATTAAGATAAATCTAACCACAGCCTTAAACTCTGAGATCCTGCGATCCCTCCCGCATCGATATACCAACGGGGGTTTAGGTTTCTGTCACTCCGGCAACCCCGCAATTGGCAAACGAGTACAAGATGCATTCCCCTAGGCCCATAAATGGTGAAGTGTCGTGTAGTCGACGTTCACACGACACCACTAGAAGAATAACACCACAACTTAAATATCATAACATTGAATATTACTCAACCATAGTTCACTACTAACATTTAGACTTCACCCATGTCCTCAAGAACTAAACGAACTACTCACGAGACATCATATGGAACATGATCAGAGGTGATATGATGATGAATAACAATCTGAACATAAACCTTGGTTCAATGGTTTCACTCAATAGCATCAACAACAAGTAGAAATCAGTATCGGGAGAGTTTCCCCTATCAAACAATCAAGATCAAACCCAAATTGCTACAGCGGTGACGATGTCCAGCGGTGGAGATGGCGGTGATGATGGTGGAGATGATGATGATGGTGATGGAGATGATGTCCAGCTCGATGGCGGTGACGATGGCGTCGATTTCCCCCTCCGGGAGGGAATTTCCCCGGTGGATTCCTGCCCGCCGGAGAGCTCTTTTCTCTCTGGTGTTCTCCGCCCCGCAGAGGCGGCTGTAACCCTTCGTGAGGATTCCTCTGTGGCTTAGGTCTTCGGGACGAAGGGTTTCGCGAAGAAAAGGAGGCGAAAGAGGCCGAGGGGGCTCCACACCACATGGTGGCGCGGCCGGAGCCATGGGCCGCGCCACCCTATGGTGTGGGCCCACCCTGGGTCCAGCTGGCTCCCCCTTCTGGCTTCCTCCGTCATCTGGAAAAATAGGATTTTTGGTAAAACTTCCTTCCACAGTTGATCTTCCGAAATATTGCATCCTGACGGTGCTTTTTCCAGCAGAATCCTGGCTCCGGTGCTCGATCTCCAAATAATCATGAAACATGCAAAATAGATGAAATAACATAAGTATTGTGTCCCAATATGAAATATATCAATGAATAACAGCAAATTATGATATAAAATAGTGATGCAAATTGGACGTATCAACTCCCCCAAGCTTAGACTTCGCTTGTCCCCAAGCGAAACTGAACTCGATAAACAGGACCACATGTTTATGGAGTGAAGAGTCGATAAATAAAATACGGACAAGAAGCATCATATTCATTCACACAAGACATTATAGTAAACAACTTCCTCATATAATTCAACTTGAAACAAGTATAAGGTAATCACACATAAAGGTGCATAAGAAATCATAATTGGTGATGGCAAACTTTGTTCTTGGTCAGAGAACAGTTAACAGATTATACTTATCTATTGAGCAGCGCTCTCATATTAAAAGCTTATGGTAAACTTGCATACTCAATCATATTAATCATTGATGACTTTCAAAGCTATATTCATTCAGGTAAAACTTGTACTAAACAAGAAAGAGTAAAGACATGATGAAGCAAATCACAATATAATAGTTTGATCACAACAACTCAAATGCTTTCTTGAGATGGAGGGAAATAGGTTTACTGACTCAGCATAAAGTAAAAGACAGGCCCTTCGCAGAGGGAAGCAGGGATTAAATCATGTGCTAGAGCTTTTTCAGTTTTGAAATCATATAAAGAGAATAAAAGTAAAGTTTTGAGAGGTGTTTGTCGTTGTCAACGACTCGTAGCGGGTACTCTAACCCCCTTGCCAAACAGACCTCCAAAGAGCGGCTCCCATGAAGGACGTTATCTCTACCAGCAAGGTAGATCATCCCTCTTCTCTTTTGTTTACACATGTACTTTAGTTTATTTAAGGATGACACTCCCCCCAAACTTTGCTTACACAAGCCATGGCTAACCAAATCCTCGGGTGCCTTCCAACAATCTCATACCATGGAGGAGTGTCTATTGCAAAATTAAGTTGCTTACTGATGAATCAGGGCAAAACATGTGAAGAGAATTATTAATGAAAGTTGATTAATTGGGGCTGGGAACCCCGTTGCCAACTCTTATTGCAAAATTATAGGATAAGTGGATGAAGCCACTAGTCCATTAGTGGAGGCTGCCTAACAAGACTGAAAGATAAAACACCACATACTTCCTCATGAGCTATAAAACATTGACACAAATAAGAAGTAATAAGTTTTGAATTGTTTAAAGGTAGCACATGAAGTATTTACTTGGAATGGCAGAAATTACCATGCAGTAGGTAGCTATGGTGGACACAAATGGCATAGGTTTGGGTTCAGGTTTGGATGTACGAGAAGTATTCCCTCTCAGTACAGGTCTTTGGCTAGCAAGGTTAAATAGCAAGCATAGGAGTTGAGGGAAACAAACAAATATACATGTGATAGAAACAATCATGCATCTTACTTGTAAGCACAAACAGTTTTAACTTTAGAATACTAATGCTAAGGACCGATAAGAAAGATAATAACATCTTCTACATGTATTTCCTCTATTCTTCTTGAACTCAAAGTGTTGTTACTATTGACCATTGCTAAGTTTGCCAAAACCAAATAGATTTACTCAATACTCCCAAAGTGGTACCAATACTAAAATTAAGATCAATCATATAGTAGAAATTGCAAACTAAAATAAGGTGTGCAATATGTAAATGACAAGACTTCTCATTAATATTCCATAACGATAACTCACACCAAGGGATACATAGACAAACTAAAGGAGAGATACTTCCACACTGCAACCCATCTCATACGATAACTTCCCTACTCATGATATGACACTACTTGATAGTAAAAAGTAAAAGGTAATGATAATGTGATACCGCGGCACTCCCCAAGCTTGGAACAAACCAAGGGGATGCCAATACCGATGATGAATTACTCCTTTGGCGATGGTGGTGATGAATCCCTCATGCGCTTCTTACGGATCTCCTTCGGCTTCAGCTTCTCGGCTTAGCGGATCTGCACTAAGTCTCGAAGAGATTCATTGTTATCCGAAGTCGGCGATGGCGAACCCGTGACGGGCATCAAGTAATATCCCAGCATTCTACGGAGTCGGTAATTCTCCTCCCCGAGTATCTCCACCTCTCTTCTTAGAGCCCGGTATTGACCGCAAAACTCATCGGTAGTCCGTAGAGCTTCTTCCAGCACAGGGAAAGAGTCGAGGCCAAGAGCAGGGGGTAAGGGTCCCTGCAAGTTATGAGAGAAAGAACGACGAGTATCAACCGATTCCACCAAGACTTGCTTACTCCTCACAGCTTGTTGCTCTTGTTTTGACGACACCCTTCTCACTTCTTCCTTCGAAAGCCCTTTGCCCTTGTTGTCGGAGGCCATGGTGCTCCTAGATTGAAAACAGATCCTGGCAGAAACAGCTCGAAACAAAACACGTCGAGAAAGCGATATACGGACCTCCAGGGGTCCGGGGGATTTTATAATAAAAATTTTCAGAACAAACGGAAAGTACCAGGTCGAACCAGAGTCGGAAAGGGGCGACGAGGCGGTGCCACCATAGGTCGGCGCGGCCAGGCTGGGGCCCGCGCCGGCCTGTGGTGGCACGCCCTCGTGCGTCCTTTCCACTCCGTTTCGATCTCGTAATTTTTCTTATTTTCCAAAAACAGCAAAAATAATGTTCGGAAAGTAAATCGCGAACTTTTCATTACCAGTACTGTTACCTATTCAAAGTCTAGTTATGGCGGACTGTCAATTTGTCCTTTGATGAAAGCCTCCGGTGTTTCCATTCGAATAATATCAACATCAACATTATAAGAATCACCTGAGATATAATGCTTGAGTCTTTGTCCATTCACCACTTGCGTAGCATTGCCTTGGAGAGAGCTAATTTTAATTGCTCCTGAACGATACACCTCCTCGACAACATATGGTCCTTCCCATTTCGAGAGTAATTTCCCTGCAAAGAATCTGAGACGAGACCGATACAATAGGACTTTATCCCCAATATTAAACTCTCTTTTGATGATCCTTCTATCATGCAATTTTTTAACTTTTTCTTTAAAGAGTTTAGCATTTTCATAAGCTTCACTTCTCCATTCATCTAGAGAACTTAATTGTAGCAACCTCTTATCACCGGCAAGTTTAGGATCTTTATTTAATTCTCTAACAGCCCGATAAGCTTTGTGTTCTAGTTCTAAGGGTAAATGACAAGCTTTTCCGTAAACCATTTTATAAGGTGACATTCCCATGGGGTTTTTATAAGCAGTTCTATAAGCCCATAGTGCGTCTTTCAATTTACTAGCCCAATTCTTTCTAGATTTATTAACGGTCTTCTGCAAGATAGATTTAATTTCTCTATTTGATAGTTCTACTTGACCACTACTTTGAGGGTGATAAGCGGAAGCAATTCTATGATTAATACCATACTTAGCAAGAGTTTTTCTAAAACCTCCATGAATAAAATGAGAACCTCCATCAGTCATAATATATCTAGGTACTCCAAATTTAGGAAAAATAACATCTAAAAGCATTTTTAAAGAGGTCTCACCATCAGCACTTTTTGTAGGTATGGCTTCCACCCATTTAGTAACATAATCAACAGCAACAAGTATATGAGTGTTACCTTTTGAAGAGGGAAAAGGTCCCATGAAGTCAAATCCCCAACAATCAAACGGTTCAATAACAAGAGTATAATTCATAGGCA
Organism: Lolium rigidum; assembly: GCF_022539505.1. NCBI lineage: Eukaryota > Viridiplantae > Streptophyta > Magnoliopsida > Poales > Poaceae > Lolium > Lolium rigidum. The sequence continues at coordinate 410,912,579 of NC_061510.1, forward strand.
TTTCATTGCGTCTGGAGATATTACCAACCCTTTGACATTCATCACAAGATAAAATAAACTTCCTTGCATCTTTGAAGAGAGTTGGCCAATAAAAACCTGATTGTAGAACCTTTTGCGCGGTTCTATCTCCGGCGTGATGTCCTCCATAAGCACTGCCATGACATTTACTTAATATCTCTTGTTGTTCATATTCGGGAACACACCTTCGCATAATACCATCCACTCCTTCTTTATATAAGTGTGGGTCATCCCAGAAATAATGCCTCAAGTCATAAAAGAATTTCCTCCTCTGCTGATGTTTGACACGAGAAAAACGTCTGTGAAAGACAGACGCGCTACGTTGAGAGGGACGATGGTAGCGTGTTTCTCTCATGCGCCGGGGTAAAATAAAAGAAATGCGGGCGTGCCAGTGTACCGTAGTACACGAGAAAAAGATAGGGAAGCATGCATTTTATTAATCTCTCTTGGAGAAATAAAGTTCAAGTTCCCGAATACAAAGCGCTCCGTGGCCTGCTCGCACGGCCAGCTTGACTATGGCGATTGCGATCTCCTGGTTCCCGGGGCCTCGGAAGGCACCCGGTTAATTACTCCCGCGGGTTACGCCGCGAGACACCTCCGATTAAGCCGTGTGGTCGTCTTCGTCGTCTTCGCTTCGCGTTCTCCATGCATGATGTGATGGTGGTGTGTATGGGCGGCGGCAGAGCCCGTGTCCTCGTCGGTACACGCGCCGCAAGTAGCGTGGCCTTTGCTTCGGCCACGCCCGCCCTTGACGTCGCGCCTCGTCGGTCTTGACGGTGTTGATGTAGTTGGAGTTGAAGTAGCATGGATCCGCTCAGCTGGACTTCTCGACGACCAGCAGCCTCGTCGGGGTGCGCAAGGGGTATGCCTCGCGGGAGTAAGTTGTCGATGAAGATCGGCATCGGTGTGAAGCCGACGCATGCGCCCAAGTCGGTGTAGCCAGTACGGTCGGCGCCTCGTCTCGACCTGACGCCAAGTCTATGGCCGTCGGCGTAGACAAGATCGCCGTTTCGCAGGCTCGGGGGTAGTGATGTCGAAGGCGTGGTCTCGCCTCATCCTAAGTGGTGTGGCCGGCGTTTCGTCTTGACGCCCTGATGCCAAGCGCATGACCGTGGGCATAGACGCCGACAAGGTCATGGTCACCATCTCACGCGCGACTTGCTAGAAAAGAAGGCGGCACCGGGCTGCACGCCGGCTGCCTCGCGAGGCCATCATCTTTGGCGCCATTCGCGGGTATGGTGTAGAGGGCGCCGTGATGCACACCAGCGGTCCCATCGCGGGCGTCGTCGTCTCGTCTCGTGGGCGTCGTGGAGAGGGCGCCGCGCTGCACGCCAGCAGCCGCCTCACGGGCGTCACCGTCGCGCCTCACAGGTGGTGGAGATGGCGCCGCGCTGCGCGCCAGCAGGCCCGTCAACGACGTCGTCACCGCGCCTTGCAGGTGCCGTGGAGATGGCGCCGCGCTGCACGCTGGCAGCCCCGCCAAGGACGTCGTCGTCGCGCCTCATGGGAGTGGTGTTGATGGCGCCGTGCTGCAGCCGGCAGCCTCGTCGCGGACGTCGTCGTCGCGCCTCGCCGGTGCCATGGAGACGATGGCGCCGCGCTACACGCCGGCAGCCTCGTCGCGGACATCGTCGTCGCGCCTCGCGGGTGCCATGGTGTTGACGCCGCGCTGCACGCCGGCAGCCTCGTCAAGGTCGTCGTCGTCGCGCCTCGCCGGTGCCGTGGAGAGGGCGCCGCGCTGCACACCAGCAGCCGCCTCACGGGCGTCACCGTCGTGACTCGCGGGTGCCATGGTGTTGACGCCGCGCTGCATGCCGGCAGCCTCATCAAGGTCATCGTCGTCGCGCCTCGCGGGTGCCATGGTGTTGGCGCCGCGCTGCACGTCGGCAGCCTCGTCAAGGTCGTTGTCGTCGCGCCTCGCGGGTGCCATGGTGTTGGCGCCGCGCTGCACGTCGGCCGCCTCGTCAAGGTCATCGTCGTCACGCCTCGCGGGTGTGTTGATGGCGCCGCGCTGCACGCCGGCAGCCTCCTCGCGGACGTCGTCGTTGCTGTGGTGGAGTTGGGAACGAAGCCGGGATGTGCACGCCGGCAACCCCAGCGTCGTCGCGCCTCGTGGGCGCCGTGGAGATGATGCCGCGCTACCCGCCGGCAGCCCCGACACAGATGTTATCGCCGCGCCGCGCCGGTGCGTTGATGGCGCCGCGCTGCACGCCGGCAGCCTCGTCACGGACGGCATCGTCGCGGATCGTGGGTGTGTTGATGGCGCCGTGCTGCACGTCGGCAGCCTCGTCACGGACGCAGTCGTCGCGGCTAGTGGGCATTGATGGTGCCGTGCTGCACACCGGCAGCCTCCTCGCGGACTCCGTCGTCGCGGCTAGTGGGTGTTGATGGCGCCGCGCTGCACGCCGGTGCAGCCTCCTCGCGGACGCCGTCGTCACGACTAGTGGGTATTGATGGTGCCGTGCTGCACGCCGGCAGCCTCCTCGCGGATGTCGTCGTCGCGCCTCGCGTGTGCCATGGAGTTGACGGCGCCGCGCTACACGCCGGCAGCCTCGTCGCGGACGTCGTCGTCGCGTCTCGCGGGTGCCATGGCGTTGGCGCCGCGCTGCACGCCGACAGCCTCGTCAAGGTCGTCGTCGCACCTCGCCGGTGCCACAGAGATGGCGCCGCACTGCACGCCGGCAGCCTCGTCGCGGATGTCGTCGTTGCGCCTCACAGGCGATGTGGAGATGGCGCCGCGCTGCACGCCGACAGCCTTGGTACGGACGTCGTCGCCGTGCCTCACGGGTGATGAAGATGGCGCCACGCTGCACACCGGCAGCCCCGCCAAGGTCGTCGTCGTCCAGCTCGTGGGCGCCGTGGAGATGGCGCCGCATTGTCCGCCGGCAGCCTCATCAAGGTTGGCGTCGTTCTCGCCATGGCGGATGGCGCCGGGCTGTTCACCGGCAGCCCAACGACGTCGTCGGTGGCATGGTGTAGAGTTGGAGATGGATCCCGGATGTGCACGCCGCCAGCCTTGACATCGTCATCCTCGCCGTGGCAGATGGCGCCGGGCTGTACGCCGGCAGCCCCGACGTCGCCGTCGTCGGCCGTCAGCTCCGACGTCACCGTGCAGCCGTATGCGTGTGCTTGGAGAGAAAGAGAGATAGAGGAAGGAGAAATATTCAACCGTGATTCTCACCGTTTGGAGACGCCACCTTCATATCCATCGCTTCTTCCTTCTCCTGATCGATAACGTGTGTGTATAGTGCTTGTTTGATGTCAATGGATGGGTGTTGGTGTGATCTGCACATGTATGGCGTGGATGTATTGGGTGCTCCTTTTCTTCAGGTGCGAGCCGCGCTTCTGGTCTTCAGGTGCGAGAGCTCTCCAGATCGCTGACCCCCCGAGCTGCGTCTCCGGCTGCTGCGTTTTGTGTGTTTTCTCCCCCCTGTTCCTGCGCCTCCCCCTGGTATTTATATTCTGATGCAGGTCTTCTAAAACGGAGCGACGCGCGCTGCGCCGTCTGTTCCGATTATTGTGGCTCGAGAGATAAGTATTAAGTCCTGTAATGCATGCTTATCTGCTGGCTGGTGCTTTGCTGATCCATCGCGCTGCGCACCCGACTCAACGAAGCTAGCATGCTTGACTGATCGTGACGTGAACTATGTACTTTGTACACCTTGAGTTGTAGCTCCCATGTACAGGCAACCAGCTAGTCACGGGCATGCATTGCTAGCTATGCATCAATCTGACTCAGCTGGTACATGCGTGCAACACGCGCAAAGGCGGCCGGCCGACCGGGCCATACGTATGCCGTAGTATTTTGACTTGTACACATACATCTGAACCTGAAATGACCAGCTCCATGCGTGCATATACGCAGCTTGTTGGTACCAGCTTAACTTGCACTTTTTTTGTTTTTTTCACAAAAATGCGTCGAACAAATGCCCCTCGTCAAGGCGAGGTCACGCGCGAAGCAAGTTGAACTTGGCTTGGCGAAAGTTTCGACGCAACAATATTTGCGACGTCTGAAACTCTGAACCTTCGTCCCTTGCGAGGAACACTAGGTTGTTGCTCATGTAGATGATCTTCCAGTTCGAGGAGGTGTCCCGACCGCCGAGTGTTGATGTCGAGGCAGCGTCGCGAGTGCCGAGCGTTGATGTAGAGGCGGTGTCGCGAGACCTTTGATGTAGTGTCGACCTTTGATGTAGAGCTTCCGAGCGTTGATGTAGAGGCGGTGTCGCGAGTGCCAAGTGTTGATGTAGAGGCAGTGTCGCGAGTGCCGAGCGTTGATGTAGAGGCGATGTCGCGAGTGGCAAGCGTTGACGTAGATTTGTGCGGGAAGGTACATCCGCATACGCGTTCTGAAGAAGACCGGTTGGGATGATGTGCGATGCCAACCAACCGGCTAGTCTTCCTTCATCTTCATTCCACGGCGAAATAACATGCCGTGTCGTGGAGAAATTTTATCAATCCAGCCGGGACCATGTAGCCACCATGGTGCCAGCCAGCTAGATTGAAGGGTTTCACAGATTCGCGCTAGCCGCACTGGCGCGCTGCACTGCTCCCGTATCTTCATGTGTTGATGTAGATGTGCCGCCGGAAAGTCATCGGCGTCAACACCGTCCCGGTATTGCCGAAGTAGGTTGGTGTAGACATTTGAAGGTCGTGGCGAGCCCATCATCAAGGGCGCCGAGTCGCAACTCAACTTCTGAAAGCGTGTCCCTGTACTTTCTCGGGTTCGAGGAAACAAGAACAAGGAAACACAAAGCAATGTAGAGAGTAACAAAAAGAACGGGTTTGGTTTGGGATTTTTTTAAATGTTGGCTTTCCCGTTATACACTAGCTATATGTGTGATATCCAAGAAGACCGCCGAAGGACTTGTCATTGGGAACCGTCGAAGGACCATGAAGATTATATTTTGTCCTTGCGTGTAAGTGTGTGTGTGGAGGCGCCGGATTCGGAGATGCTTCCGGGAGGCAGTAGAGAGTCATACCCTAGCCCATCATGGTACCGAGGAACCCCACAGCTCAGCATGCCCCCAGCATGATGCCTCACGGACCCAGAGGCTTGGGCATGGTAGGACGGGGCTGAATGGCTTTGGGACAATGGCTTGGGAGTTTCCATGCCTTCTTGAGGGGTGGTGAACAGCTACCTTCCGCCTTCTTCCAATGGTTCCCTCGATCTTCGGGACCTTTATACTTGATTCTTGGATTTTCTGGATGTTTGCCGTCTTGTGAGGGCTGCTTGTACGGGCCATTTGAATGACCATGGACTTCATGAGATTGCTTGTACTTCTTTTGGAGTTTTTGTTTGCTTGAGCTTCTTTGTAATTCTTCTCTGCTTGAACTTTTGGGACTCTTCTTCGCTTTCTTGGGGACCCATCTTGAGAACTTGGAAGGCAACCATTCACCTTGGTGGACTACGAAACCCTTTGGCACTTTATCTGGAGCTTATGGTGGCACGCCCCAGGGTTGTCACGTGGCTCCACACCTAGTCCAACTTGTGCTGAGTTGGGCGGGCCTTTTATGATCTTTCTCCTAAGGTCTTCCCTGGAGCGTGAGCCTCTGTGAGAGAGTGGCACGCAGGGAAGCACGGGGCGTGGAGCCTCGGAACGATGAAGTGCCCAAGTAATCTTCTCCACTACCTCCGGAAGCATACACTTGGTACGTGCCGTGCTTTATGGGTGTAAAAGCCGCTCAACTTGCAGCTTGACACATTGTGCCACCCTCCGGCAAGCCCCAGGGTGGCCAAATCTTCAATCACAAGCATGGTGTGTTGGGGGAACGCCAAATTTTTTATTGTTGTTGGACATGGTCCGTTTTAAAATGGGGAAAATAAATATCCACGCCATGCATATAAGAGTGCACCATAGATCGAGCCGACCGAAGATTCCCCATTATAAAAAAAAGGCAATGGAAGAGGCAAATATTTAGCAAAAAAAATTTTTAGGAACCTTCCATTGATTGGAGGCATGGGCCGGGCTCCCTGAGGATCGACCAGCTGGTATGCACCCCCGTCGTAGACTTGGTCGATGGCGTATGGTCCTTCCCACTTCGGCTCAAACTTCCCCTTCGTCTTGTGTGTGACGACGATGGGGCGCCTGAGCACAAGGACCAGCTCGCCTTTCCGGAAGACGCGCCGCTTGACGAGTTTGTCATAAGCTCTCACCATGTTCTGGCGATAAAGCTCCAGATTTTGTAGGGCGTGAAGTCGCTCCTCTTCCGGGGCGTCAAGCTCCTGAAACCGCAGGTGTACCTGTTCGTCTTTGGTGAGTTCGTCTTGGATAGCCACCCGTAGAGAGGGTAGCTGGACCTCCAATGGAAGAACCACTTCACTCCCATAGACCAGGGAGTAGGGAGTAGCTTGAGTTGGGGTACGGACCGTAACGCGGTACGCCCATAAAGACTCGAAGAGACGGTCAGGCCAGTCTCTTCTATGTCTTGTCACCGTCTTCTTGAGTATCTTGCCAAGCGTCTTGTTGAAGGCTTCAATGGCTCCGTTTGCTTGAGGGTAGTAGCCGGTGGAGTAGTTCCACTTGATCTTGTACTTCACCATGAACATGTGCATCTTATTGGACTTGAAAGCCTTGGCGTTGTCGGAGGTGATGCGGTGTGGAATCCCAAAGCGATATATGATATTTCGCTCTAGGAAGTTGATGACGTTGTCGCTCTTCACCTCCCGCAGCGGGACAACCTCTGCCCACTTGGAGAAGTAGTCGGTCGCTGCAAGGATGAAGCGATGTCCCCCGGAAGATGGTGGGTCAATAGGGCCGATGACGTCGATGCCCCAGGCGTCGAATGGCCATGCAGGGATGGTGGGGTGTAGAGGCGCAGGCGGCTGATGCTTGAAGTCGCCATGGATTTGGCAACCATGGCATGACTTGGCCACCCGGAGACAGTCAGCCATGATGCCGGGCCAATAGTACCCAGCTAGGCATATGCCATGGTACATTTTGGCCCCGCCTTGGTGGCCACCGCAGACTCCGTGGTGCATCTCCTGCAGGATCTTCTCAGCTTCACCTCGGTTGACACACCGAAGTAAAATCTCCTGCCCATGAGACCGTCTGTACAAGACGCCGGCCTTATAGACATAGAACGGAAGTCGTCGCTGCAGTTGGCGCCTCTGGACGGGGTCGTCGGGGAGGCTGCCGTGCTTGAAGTAGTCAAGGAAGGGTTGCAGCCACTCGTCCTCCTCCACGGCATTTGTCGTGATGGTATTGACTTCGCCTTCCTCTGGGACGAGCTCCAAGACAGCGGGAAGAAGCCACCGTTCTTCAACCGTCACTTGCGTGGATTTGTCACTTGGGAGAACCAGCGCCGATGCCAGTTTTGCCAACGCGTCGGCAGGTGCATTCCTGCTTCGCGGAACATGGAGCACTTCGGCTTGTTGAAATTTCTCCATGAGCTTCCGGGCCACGTTGTAGTACAGCACCAGTTCAGGCTTGCGTACCTTTGGAGCATTGTGCACCCATAGCGTGATGGTTGATGGCGCATTACTGCTGCCGATCAACGTCTTCGGACTTTCCGGGACACCTCAACGTGATTTTCGCTGATGGTGGGAACCTCGCCTTCAGAAGCAAGGTGGCTGTTGGGGCGGGCGTAGAAGAGCCTGCCCCCAGCGAGATTGGAGTAGAACTCCCCATCCCTAGCTACCTAGAAGGAGGGCTTGTAATTTTCTTGCATAGTCGAGGGAGATCTTCTATGCTCGGGGTTCATGTGGCTCCAAAAGCACCAAGTCCTCAAGTTCTTTGTATAGAACTCGCCGGTTTCTTCGGCGCATGGGAGCCCCATGGGTTCTTGGCGGCACCAAGGCCATAGGTGGATGCGGCGGTGCAGTTCGCCTCATGGATGAGGTGGGTGCTTCCCTCAAAAGTTGCACCTGAAGTTGGTCCCCACGCCTAGCAGGTGATGAAGGTCGAGGAAGAAGTGGAGCTCGTGGAGGATCCCGGGGTCTCCACGTAGAGCGGGACGAGGGTTCCTCCCGTACTCTTGGTGATATGATGACTGGTTCCAACATGGGGGCATGTTAGGATGCCCCCACTGAACGTGTCGAGTGGGTGCAGCTTGTCGTCGAGGCCCCAACGTTTGGCGCTCGTGTTGAGGACGATGGTTAGGGGCCTGGCACCTCATCCTTCCCCCAGCCTCCGCTGATGAAGAACTTGGTGCTCCTTGTTCGCGGAGCCGCCTTTGGATATGGTCCATATGCTCATGTAGCCGACGGAACTCCTGCCGGAGGTCCTCTCCGCGTGGCGCAGGTGCCTCGCTCCGAAGAACGGCGAACCTATTGTCGTTGCGGATGGAGCGTTCGCCTACCTCCGAAGTGTGGAAGCATGGCGCACACATGCCTCTCCGAGCATCTTCGGAGCTGGCGGAGACCGCACAGCCTGCCAGAACAGGCTCTTTGCGGGAGCGCCATTTCCAGAACTCCTTCATGACGGCTCGTCCCACCACCTCCTTTGCTCTTGATGATCCACTCGCCCCATCGCCGGGGGGCAAGTCACATGTGAATGCCTTGCCCGCAAGGTCCTTAGCGCCGAAGGACCAATCCTCCTCTTGCACCGTGCTCCGAGCGATGCGGGAACTCATTTGTTGGTGGAGTCGTCGCACCTTGCGGTACTTCCTCCTGCAGTTGCGTAGTGGATGCGGGCTATCAGACGAACGTGTGTTCGTCACAAGCCTACCCAAATTCTGCGAAGCATCCTCCAAGCCTTTGAGGAGCTCCACTTCGGTGCGACAAGTCGTCGTAGGGGCGCGAAGTGACGCCGCACCCGCCTTCTTGCTTGCGGCCTTAGCTTGGAGGCGTTGAGAGTCCTCCGCGCTGCCATTGATGCCAGCTCTCGTTGACTCCTTCAACAGGGCGCGTGCCTCGAGCACTAGCTCGCGGCGCTCCTTCTTTGCCGTGGCGGATGCCCACCTTTGTGCCTTCTTGGATTGCACAGTTTGGAACTGCGCTGGCTGCTGAGTTTGGTGCATGTAGGTCTTGGCGTCATGCGTGATGACGACCATGGGAGGCAGCTTGGATCCAAAGTAGGCTCCGAGGTGTTGGCGCGGGACAGTCCACCATTATGAAGAAGATTCTTGATCAGCGGAACTCCACGCTGGTGGCTTCTCATGGAGGATGTTGTGGATTGGATGAACTGGCGAAGACGACTTTGATGACCTCAGCGAAGCGAAGATGGGAGGAGAACCAGGTCCCACCGGGCGTGCCAATTTGTTTGACACGAGAAAAACGTCTGTGAAAGACAGACGCGCTACGTTGAGAGGGACGATGGTAGCATGTTTCTCTCATGCGCCGGGGTAAAATAAAAGAAATGCGGGCGTGCCAGTGTACCGTAGTACACGAGAAAAAGATAGGGAAGCATGCATTTTATTAATCTCTCTTGGAGAAATAAAGTTCAAGTTCCCGAATACAAAGCGCTCCGTGGCCTGCTCGCACGGCCAGCTTGACTATGGCGATTGCGATCTCCTGGTTCCCGGGGCCTCGGAAGGCACCCGGTTAATTACTCCCGCGGGTTACGCCGCGAGACACCTCCGATTAAGCCGTGTGGTCGTCTTCGTCGTCTTCGCTTCGCGTTCTCCATGCATGATGTGATGGTGGTGTGTATGGGCGGCGGCAGAGCCCGTGTCCTCGTCGGTACACGCGCCGCAAGTAGCGTGGCCTTTGCTTCGGCCACGCCCGCCCTTGACGTCGCGCCTCGTCGGTCTTGACGGTGTTGATGTAGTTGGAGTTGAAGTAGCATGGATCCGCTCAGCTGGACTTCTCGACGACCAGCAGCCTCGTCGGGGTGCGCAAGGGGTATGCCTCGCGGGAGTAAGTTGTCGATGAAGATCGGCATCGGTGTGAAGCCGACGCATGCGCCCAAGTCGGTGTAGCCAGTACGGTCGGCGCCTCGTCTCGACCTGACGCCAAGTCTATGGCCGTCGGCGTAGACAAGATCGCCGTTTCGCAGGCTCGGGGGTAGTGATGTCGAAGGCGTGGTCTCGCCTCATCCTAAGTGGTGTGGCCGGCGTTTCGTCTTGACGCCCTGATGCCAAGCGCATGACCGTGGGCATAGACGCCGACAAGGTCATGGTCACCATCTCACGCGCGACTTGCTAGAAAAGAAGGCGGCACCGGGCTGCACGCCGGCTGCCTCGCGAGGCCATCATCTTTGGCGCCATTCGCGGGTATGGTGTAGAGGGCGCCGTGATGCACACCAGCGGTCCCATCGCGGGCGTCGTCGTCTCGTCTCGTGGGCGTCGTGGAGAGGGCGCCGCGCTGCACGCCAGCAGCCGCCTCACGGGCGTCACCGTCGCGCCTCACAGGTGGTGGAGATGGCGCCGCGCTGCGCGCCAGCAGGCCCGTCAACGACGTCGTCACCGCGCCTTGCAGGTGCCGTGGAGATGGCGCCGCGCTGCACGCTGGCAGCCCCGCCAAGGACGTCGTCGTCGCGCCTCATGGGAGTGGTGTTGATGGCGCTGTGCTGCAGCCGGCAGCCTCGTCGCGGACGTCGTCGTCGCGCCTCGCCGGTGCCATGGAGACGATGGCGCCGCGCTACACGCCGGCAGCCTCATCGCGGACATCGTCGTCGCGCCTCGCGGGTGCCATGGTGTTGACGCCGCGCTGCACGCCGGCAGCCTCGTCAAGGTCGTCGTCGTCGCGCCTCGCCGGTGCCGTGGAGAGGGCGCCGCGCTGCACACCAGCAGCCGCCTCACGGGCGTCACCGTCGTGACTCGCGGGTGCCATGGTGTTGACGCCGCGCTGCATGCCGGCAGCCTCATCAAGGTCATCGTCGTCGCGCCTCGCGGGTGCCATGGTGTTGGCGCCGCGCTGCACGTCGGCAGCCTCGTCAAGGTCGTTGTCGTCGCGCCTCGCGGGTGCCATGGTGTTGGCGCCGCGCTGCACGTCGGCCGCCTCGTCAAGGTCATCGTCGTCACGCCTCGCGGGTGTGTTGATGGCGCCGCGCTGCACGCCGGCAGCCTCCTCGCGGACGTCGTCGTTGCTGTGGTGGAGTTGGGAACGAAGCCGGGATGTGCACGCCGGCAACCCCAGCGTCGTCGCGCCTCGTGGGCGCCGTGGAGATGATGCCGCGCTACCCGCCGGCAGCCCCGACACAGATGTTATCGCCGCGCCGCGCCGGTGCGTTGATGGCGCCGCGCTGCACGCCGGCAGCCTCGTCACGGACGGCATCGTCGCGGATCGTGGGTGTGTTGATGGCGCCGTGCTGCACGTCGGCAGCCTCGTCACGGACGCAGTCGTCGCGGCTAGTGGGCATTGATGGTGCCGTGCTGCACACCGGCAGCCTCCTCGCGGACTCCGTCGTCGCGGCTAGTGGGTGTTGATGGCGCCGCGCTGCACGCCGGTGCAGCCTCCTCGCGGACGCCGTCGTCACGACTAGTGGGTATTGATGGTGCCGTGCTGCACGCCGGCAGCCTCCTCGCGGATGTCGTCGTCGCGCCTCGCGTGTGCCATGGAGTTGACGGCGCCGCGCTACACGCCGGCAGCCTCGTCGCGGACGTCGTCGTCGCGTCTCGCGGGTGCCATGGCGTTGGCGCCGCGCTGCACGCCGACAGCCTCGTCAAGGTCGTCGTCGCACCTCGCCGGTGCCACAGAGATGGCGCCGCACTGCACGCCGGCAGCCTCGTCGCGGATGTCGTCGTTGCGCCTCACAGGCGATGTGGAGATGGCGCCGCGCTGCACGCCGACAGCCTTGGTACGGACGTCGTCGCCGTGCCTCACGGGTGATGAAGATGGCGCCACGCTGCACACCGGCAGCCCCGCCAAGGTCGTCGTCGTCCAGCTCGTGGGCGCCGTGGAGATGGCGCCGCATTGTCCGCCGGCAGCCTCATCAAGGTTGGCGTCGTTCTCGCCATGGCGGATGGCGCCGGGCTGTTCACCGGCAGCCCAACGACGTCGTCGGTGGCATGGTGTAGAGTTGGAGATGGATCCCGGATGTGCACGCCGCCAGCCTTGACATCGTCATCCTCGCCGTGGCAGATGGCGCCGGGCTGTACGCCGGCAGCCCCGACGTCGCCGTCGTCGGCCGTCAGCTCCGACGTCACCGTGCAGCCGTATGCGTGTGCTTGGAGAGAAAGAGAGATAGAGGAAGGAGAAATATTCAACCGTGATTCTCACCGTTTGGAGACGCCACCTTCATATCCATCGCTTCTTCCTTCTCCTGATCGATAACGTGTGTGTATAGTGCTTGTTTGATGTCAATGGATGGGTGTTGGTGTGATCTGCACATGTATGGCGTGGATGTATTGGGTGCTCCTTTTCTTCAGGTGCGAGCCGCGCTTCTGGTCTTCAGGTGCGAGAGCTCTCCAGATCGCTGACCCCCCGAGCTGCGTCTCCGGCTGCTGCGTTTTGTGTGTTTTCTCCCCCCTGTTCCTGCGCCTCCCCCTGGTATTTATATTCTGATGCAGGTCTTCTAAAACGGAGCGACGCGCGCTGCGCCGTCTGTTCCGATTATTGTGGCTCGAGAGATAAGTATTAAGTCCTGTAATGCATGCTTATCTGCTGGCTGGTGCTTTGCTGATCCATCGCGCTGCGCACCCGACTCAACGAAGCTAGCATGCTTGACTGATCGTGACGTGAACTATGTACTTTGTACACCTTGAGTTGTAGCTCCCATGTACAGGCAACCAGCTAGTCACGGGCATGCATTGCTAGCTATGCATCAATCTGACTCAGCTGGTACATGCGTGCAACACGCGCAAAGGCGGCCGGCCGACCGGGCCATACGTATGCCGTAGTATTTTGACTTGTACACATACATCTGAACCTGAAATGACCAGCTCCATGCGTGCATATACGCAGCTTGTTGGTACCAGCTTAACTTGCACTTTTTTTGTTTTTTTCACAAAAATGCGTCGAACAGCTGAGCTGAAAAGGTTGGAGGCAAGTACTTGGAAACGATAAAGTTAGCATAATCAGCATACCAAGGACTGTCTCGCGAGCTCACCTTTATTACAACCAATTGTTCATTTGGAAAACTATCATTAACAGGAACAGGATCATAAGCAATATTTTCCAATCTAGACAAATTATCAGCAACAGGATTATCGGCACCTTTCCTATCTACAATATGTAAATCAAATTCTTGCAAAAGAAGTACCCATCTAATAAGCCGCGGCTTAGCATCTTTCTTTGTCATAAGGTATCTAATTGCAGCATGATCAGTATGAATCGTAACTTTTGAATCAACAATATAAGATCTAAATTTATCACAAGCAAAGACTACAGCTAACAATTCTTTTTCAGTAGTAGCATAATTTCTTTGAGCAGCATCAAGAGTTTTACTAGCATAATGAATAACATTTAATTTTTTATCTACTCGCTGTCCAAGGACAGCGCCTACAGCAAAATCACTAGCATCACACATAATTTCAAATGGTAAATTCCAATCAGGAGGTTCAACTATAGGAGCAGTTGTTAAGGCTTTCTTTAGAGTTTCAAAAGCTTCCTTACAATCATCATCAAAAACAAAAGGTACATCTTTTTGAAGAAGATTAGTAAGGGGCTTTGAAATCTTAGAGAAATCTTTAATAAATCTCCTATAAAACCCAGCATGTCCAAGAACACTACGAATACATTTAACATCCCTCGGATAGGGCATCTTCTCAATAGCTTCAACTTTAGCTCTATCAACTTCAATACCTCTCTCGGAAATTTTATGTCCCAATACAATTCCTTCATTAACCATAAAGTGGCATTTCTCCCAATTAAGAACAAGGTTAGTTTCTTCACATCTCTGCAAATCTTTATCAAGGTTTCGCAGGCAACTATCAAAAGAATTCTCATAGACAGAAAAATCATCCATGAATACTTCCACAATACTCTCACAAAAGCCATGAAAAATAGCAGACATGCATCTTTGAAAAGTAGCAGGAGCATTACATAAACCAAAAGGCATACGCCTATAAGCATAAGTTCCATAGGGACAAGTAAAAGTGGTTTTCTCTTGATCTTTAGCTTCAACAGCAATTTGTGAAAACCCAGAATAACCATCAAGAAAGCAAAAATGAGTATTTTTAGATAACCTCTCTAGCATTTGATCAATAAACGGTAAAGGGTAATGATCTTTCTTAGTAACTTTATTAACTTTTCGATAATCAATGCACATTCTATACCCTACAACTACTCTTTGAGGTATGAGCTCATCATTATCATTAGGCACAACAGTCATTCCTCCTTTCTTAGGAACGCAATGCACAGGACTAACCCATCTACTATCAGCAATAGGATATATAATACCAGCTTCAAGAAGTCGTAATACCTCATTTCTTACCACATCCTTCATCTTAGGAATTAGACGACGCTGAGGTTCAACAACAGGCTTCGCATCATCTTCCATATTAATGGCATGTTGGCAAATAGAGGGAGAAATCCCCTTCAAGTCATCAAGAGTATAGCCAATAGCACCTCGGTGTTTCTTCAATATTTGCAATAATCTTTCTTCTTCAAACTCGTAAGCTTAGAACTAATAATAACAGGATATATTTTCTTATCATCAATATGAGCATATTTAAGATTATCGAGCAAAGGCTTTAAATCAAAAACAGGATCTTCCTTTGGTGGCGGTGTTGTACCCAAGTCTTCCACCGGTAAATCATGCTTGAGAATAGGTTGGCGAAGAAAAATCTCCTCAAGCTCATCTCTTTCTTTCCTAAAAACTTCACTCTCGCTATCCTCCAAATGTTGCTGCAAAGGATTATTAGGAACAAGAACAATAGATGCGCACTGCTCCATTTTAAAATCATTACTAGGCAAATCAGCTTTATAAGGAGTTTTGGTAAATTTAGAGAAGTTAAACTCATAAGATTCACCAGCAAATTTAGTCAAAATTTTCTCTTTCTTGCAATCTATAATAGCTCCACAAGTATTTAGAAAAGGTCTACCAAAATGATAGGACAATAATCGCTAGCAGCAGAACCAAGTACCAAAAAGTCAGCAGGATATTTAATCTTACCACATAGAACTTCCACATCTCGAACAATACCAATTGGAGAAATAGTTTCTCTATTAGCCATCTGAATAACCACATCAATATCTTCAAGTTCACAAGAATCAATTTCGTGCATAATCTCCGTCTAAAGCTCATAAGGTATAGCACTAACACTTGCACCAATATCACATAAACCATAATAGCAATGATCACCAATTCTAACAGATAGCATAGGAACACTAGCTTGTTTGGGTTTATTAGGATGTGAAACAATATTAGAAGCATCTTCACAGAAAATAATATGACCATCCTCCACATTTTCAGTCACAAGATCTTTAACAATTGCAACAGCAGGTTCAACTTTTATTTGTTCTTCAGGTGGCTGGCTCATGCGAGCGAACAAGGAGAAAACCAAGTTTAATATCCATAGGTGTTTGCAGGAAAAGATGACAATTTCATTTTTTGCGACATATGTAGCACATGAAATCTGTTGAAGTTGAGTCGAATATAATTATATGCTACAATTTTAATTAGATTACGTAGTATGTTATATTGGAGTCCAAAACTCCTTGTAACCCAAGTGTAATATAATACACATACAATGAGAATCTAAAATAGACTAGATGCAAGTTTATGTTAGAGTTAGACACAAAATTTAAAAAGGATGCTTGGGCGGCCATGAAAATTGTATCGACCCGGCCTAGCGTGGTGATCATGATGTATGTGTGGGCCACGAGCCCACGACATGCATGCCATCGGGGGAGGGGCGTCTGTTAGCATGGGCGGAAATGAAGTACACCGTCTGTCTGGAGAACATTGACGATTGCCTTTACGACTATTCTATCTCTATGTAAAGTGTTGCTAAGAGCATCACTAGCAAAGCCCTTAAAAGGGTTAAATTCTTAAATTAACTTTTTTTTAAGGGTTCAACGTTTCCGCGGCGTAGGTCAGTGCCCGTAAAACTGTAAACCTATAAAAAAAATTAGAGGCCCGACCCGTTTTTGGCTCGTCGACCTCTACATTCGAGGTTCAGGAGGCCGACCTGTTGGCAACGTGTATCTTTTGGCGGGACTGAATATTCTGCCCTACTGCAATGAAATTGGCGCCAGAATGGCCGAAATCCGGCGAAGTCCCGCCACTGAGGGGCGGTGCGAACGAGGCGGGGGGACGGCAGCCAGGGCCGAGGCGGCGACGCGACAGCATGGGAAGGGCAGGGGCGGCCAGGGTAGAGGCGACATCCAGGGGCGGTGCGATGGTCAGCGGAGGTGCGACGCAGACGAGGCGAGGAGCCACGGTACGAACGAGGCGGGGGCGCGGCGGCGAGGCCGAGCGGCAACGCATGAAGGGGCGAGCAGGTGGTGGTTGGGTCATGCTGGCGATGGGCACAAGCGCCACGGGCAAGCGCACGATGCGGCTCGGTGGTGGCTCGGGCGACACGGCGTAGTGCGGCGCAGAGGATGTCGATAGCGGTTCCGGGGTGGTGCTAGGCGAGCAGCGGCTCCGCGGTGAAGAAGATGAAGTGTAAGAAGAAAATTCGCTTTTGGCATATTCCTGAAATATTCTCTTATACGGGTTGGGTTTGAGGGCACTAATCTGGGCGTGCTATTTTCGGCCCTTAAAACTCGTTTTTCTCGAGCTGTATTTACGTTTTATGGGTCAAACTTTTAAGGGCTGCTAGTGATGGTCTAACCAATGCAAATTGTCTTGTAAGAAACATACTGCTTGTTTGGATGTATTCAGGCTGGTCATAGTGGTAAGTATCATGTAGTAGTATCATGCATATGATATTTGTGTATGATACTACCTCCATAGTGGGTAGTATCATGAAGTAGTATCATAGTCATGTTATATTTATTGCTTTTTAGAATCTTAATGCAAATTTGTGCACAAGATTTGTTTAGCATTAACTTTTCTCGTGACATGCGCTATGATACAGTATCTACCTATGTTACTCTAATCTTCTCTCTCCTCCTTAATTAGCTGCCACATCAGCATTTGTGTGGGACCAATGTGCATGATACTAGCTATGATACTAGCACTATGGCTAGCCTCAGGGAGTGGGTGATGGCGAATATAAAGTAGGGTCTTTATAAATAGTAAAGCTGATCTGGGGATAAGATTTACGTTTCAACAACCGATGCATGCCAGCATGATTGGTGGTTGATTGGCTAATGACTTTTTGTAGTTAGAAAGCTATAGTTCTATATTCGCAAAAAAATAAAAGCTATAGTCCATACTCATAATACAGTATTTTTTTAGCTGCCTGCTCTCCATGCAAGAACAACAAACAAAAATGGCCGAATCCTCTGCTTGCGCACTTAATTATTCGCCTACACCAGGGCCAGGGGGACGCTGGGCTGTCGCATCAACCCGCACTAGGCCATAATTTGTGTAATTAATCAATAGAATTTGATAATTTAATATCTACTACACCCTACGATAAGCTCTATGACAAAAGGTTGACCAGTGGAAAAGGTCCAAAACCAAAACTTTCTCTATATGGCGATGAAAATACAAAAAAAAAAAATCAGGCTTGCACTTCAAACAGACTGTGAAAAAACAAGATTGCCACCATCGAGCAAAACATTGTAGAATTCTCAGACCACGATCAAAAAATGAGATCCTCTCCTCCTTCTACACAAACTTGCTTGGAACCAGTACACTTACGTCATGGAATTTCTCACTTGACGACATTTACCCACCAGGCCACCATCACCTAGGGTTTTTTTCCTCGGCCGAAATTTCCGAAAGTTCGCCGGAGACCGAAATTCTCTTTCCCCTACGAGTAAAACTGGTAAAGAAAAAAAATCGGTCACATTTAAATTTAAACTTGAGTAACCAGGTTAAATAGAATGGCATGCCAGTTTTCACGCTTTGATTTCTTGGTGTGCTGGTTATACCCTCTGGCTCTCTGCGATGGTGTTTGTTGAGCTCGTGGGTTCTACTCCAGTTCCCGACGTATAATCTTTTTGTAAATCTTAATCCCTGGACAGGATAAATCGAACCCTGCGAGCAGTTGAAAGAGCAAAGGCCTGACCGCTCGGCTGAGCATGCGATTGTGTATGTCTAGCCGTCTAGGACAGTAAAATTATTTGTTTTAATGTTAAAAAATGATAAACTACGTATACTTCACGGTTAGCTGACTAATTAGGATAGCTAGGTTGATTCTAGTTCTTGTTGTATACGGCCCATGCCGTGTGCCTTTGTATCTCATTGTAACTGACCTATACTGCCCAGGACGTGACCTTTTGATAGGCACGATCCTTACCACTACAATACTCGTAACTTTTCATGGTACTAGCGATTCTAGCCTTTTTTCGATAAAATTAATATATTAATATCAAAAAGATATCAATTACATCTAACCTCTGTACGCCCTACTCTAATGGTAATACGGATGCACCTAGCCAAAAAATAAAAATAAAACTAAGAAAAAAGTCCCGCTACAGTGTTCCAGCCCTAGCGGCAACAATATATCCACCATCAAGACAACACCTGAACTCCATGCCCTCCAAAAGCGATGCCTCCAAGAAGATAAACAGTGCACAAGCGCCGTCATCGCCCAATTAAAGATCTTAGGTTTTCGCCCTGAAGATTGTCCTCGCTCTCAAAACAATGCCTTCAATAAGGTCATTGCTAGGACCAGAGATTCCGATCTGAGCCCCGCCGATCCGATCTTACTACCGATCTGATCTAGCTTCCGCCGTCCTTGATGGACACTTCTCTGTCCGCGAGCGTTGCCTCGTCACTCGTCAGGCTCCACGATGTCCAGTGGCTCAAAGCTGCCAAACCATGCGCTGAACTTCATCGGCTCATCGTCCTCAAAGTCTTCATCGCCGGCGCCGTTCAACATCACTCTTCTCATCACAAATAAGCTCAGCCACGACAACTACCTATACCTCAAGCGGAGGGCGCAGGCGTTGCCTATTCTTCGGAGCCATCTACTCATGGGCTTCATCGACGGGACTATCCCCTGTCCACCGGAGTTCATGGACAACCCCAAGCCCAAGGAAGACACTGCTGCACCACGTATCCACAACCCAGCGTTTACCGCCTGGCACTAGCAAGATGCAGCCCTACTGTCCGCCACCATGTCCACCTCAACGGAATCAGTACATGGTATGATCCTCTTTGCCGACTCTGCTATGGACGCCTGGACTACCCTCGCGTCAAGTTTTTCTTCATAGTCTTATCCTTGCTATATTCAACTTCTTCATGAGATTGCTGAAGTGCCGAAGCTTGACTCCACGGTGACAACCTACTTCAACAAGATCAAATCCATGTCTGATACTCTCGCGTCGATTGGACATCCGCTCCGTCCGGAGGAACTCGTGTCATGCATCCTCAATGGCCTCGAAGATGAGTTTGATGCCTTGGTTGAAGTGGTGTCAAACCGACCTACTCCCATACCCTTGCGTGATATTTTTGCGCAGATATTGAGCATGGAATATCGTGTCGAGGGTCGCAAGGTGCTGCAAGGTGGGCACGGTGACTTCTCTTCCGCCAACGCCTCTTACTGTGGTGATCGCGGTGGCGGCCGACCTCAGTTCCGCCCTGACTACCGCTGAAGCAGAGATCAACGTGGATAGTCTCGACCGGGCTACTTCACCAAACCGTCCGGGCCTGGTTTTACCCCAGGAGGCAGCAACAACAACACTCGCCAAGGCGGTGATCATGGAAACCGTGGCAAAAGCATGCATCGCACTCGTCCTGGAGGTGGTGGTGGCGGTAGTGGCAATCGCCCAATCTGACAAATCTGTGACAAGCCGGGCCACAAGGCCTTTAGCTGATTCAAAAAGGACTATCTTGGCGTCGACGATGATGGTTGGTACATGGACTGTCAAGTTGCTGCAGCAACCACTCACACGTAGTTGCTACACCGTTGAAGGACAAATACAACGGTAATGCCCAAGTACATGCGGTAAACGGACATGGTATGCATATTCATCAGATCGGCCACTCCAAACTTCCTACTTCACGATTCAAATTCTTTGCATCTTAGGGGTATTTTACATGTCCCTTCAATCACTCATAGTCTTCTACCTGTTCGAAGATTCAGCTTAGACAATCACATATTCATTGAATTTCACCCACATATTTTTCTTGTTAAGGACCGAGGCACAATGGAAATTCTTCTTAGTGGTTGGTGTCATGGTGGTTCATACGTCTCCAACGTATCTATAATTTCTGATGTTCCATGCTTGTTTTATGACAATACCTACATGTTTTGCTCGCACTTTATAATGTTTTTATGCGTTTTCCGGAACTAACCTATTAACAAGATGCCGAAGTGTCAGTTCCTGTTATCTGCTGTTTTTGTTTCCAGAAAGGCTGTTCGGGCAATATTCTCTGAATTCGACGAAACGAAGACCAAACATCATAATTCACCGAGACGGACCAGGACACCGAAGGGGAGTCAGAGGGGAGGCCTGGGGCCCCCACACCATAGGGCCGCGCGGGCTCATGCCTGGCCGCGCCGGCCTATGGGGAGGGCGCCTTGGTGCCCCTCCTGCGCCGCCTATTCGCCTATATAAGCCCTTTCGACCTAAAAGCGCGATACGAATTGACGAAACTCCAAAAAGACTCCAGGGGCGCCGCCACCATCGCGAAACTCCGTTTCGGGGGACAGAAGTCTCTGTTCCGGCACCCTGCCGGGACGGGGAAGTGCCCCCGGAAGCCATCTCCATCGACGCCACCGCCTCCATCATGCTCCGTGAGTAGTTCCCCCATGGACTACGGGTTCTAGCTGTAGCTAGTTGGTACTCTCTCCCCCATGTACTTCAATACAATGATTTCATGAGCTGCCTTACATGATTGAGATTGTTACATTATGATTACTCTATCTATAAAATTTCTGAAGTTATTGTTGCTGCAATCTTGTTGTGTTTAATGCTTGTCACTAGGGCCCGAGTGGCATGATCTTAGATTTAAGCTCTATACTTATTGCTTAGATTGTATCTACAAGTTGTTTGCACATGTCTATGTCCGGAACCCGAGGCCCCGGAGTGACAAGAATCGGGATAACTGGAGGGGAAGGCTTAGATATGAGGATCACATGTTTTCACGGAGTGTTAATGCTTTGCTCCGGTGCTCTATTAAAAGGAGTACCTTAATTTCCAGCAGATTCCCTAGAGGCCCGGCTGCCACCGGCTAGTTGGACAAAAGATGTTGTACAAGTTTCTCATTGCGAGCACGTATGACTATATATGGAAAACATGCCTACATGATTAATAATCTTGATGTTCTGTCTTAATGCTATTTCAATCCTATCAATTGCCCAACTGTAATTTGTTCACCCAACACTTGTTATTGGAGAGTTATCACTAGTGTAGATAGCTGGGAACCCCGGTCCATCTCTCATCATCATATACTCGGTCCTATATGTCATTGGAAGTAGTATCAACTATTTTCTGATGCCATTGCTCTCATATTACTGCTACTGCTGATGTGTTACTGTTACTATTGCTCCCATATTACTGCTGCTTTCACATCACCCCTGTTACTAGTGCTTTTCCAGGTGCAGCTGAATTGACAACTCAGTTGTTAAGGCTTATAAGTATTCTTTACCCCCCTTGTGTCGAATCAATAAATTTGGGTTTTACTTCCCTCGAAGACTGTTGTGATCCCCTATACTTGTGGGTTATCAAGACTATTTTCTGGCGCCGTTGCCGGGGAGGCATATCTCTACTCATAAGTTCACCTGGGGAGTACACTCTACCTCTCTCTCTATTTTATTTTATTTTGTCTTACTTAGTTTACTTCTGTCTAGTTTATTTGTGCTTAGTTTATTTCTGTCTAGTATTAGTTTGCTTAGTTTACTTTTGTTTTTGTTTTGTTTTATTTTTCCTATATACCCGAAAATCCATAAAAATTTGAAAAACCTAAAAATTAAAAAATGTTGTTATGGAAGAACCCACAACCTATTTGGAGCTTATTGAATTATATAATAATTATAGAGAATCAAGAACGGGAAAAGTTATGAGTGTTGTGATAGAAAAATTGAATACAATTGCTAAAATTGTGCTTAAACGCCATGATATAAACTGTTGCTCTAAACAGGATACTAAACATCTTAAATTTCAATGTGGCTTTAGTGAGGAAGTTTTAATTAAGAACTATAATTGGAATAGCTATATTCATTTTGGGTTCGAAGAAGTAGAACAATTTGTTTTGTTTATGGGAGCTTCGAGATCGAATCCTTCATTGCTAAAAATTATGAAACTTGTGTTGTTTGTAAGGACCTTAAAGATTATGTCTCTTCTATCCTTAATTTTTGCATAGAAAGCTACAGTGATAATCCTTATATCATTGATTGTAAAGAGAGACTCATTAATGCACAAGTATGCACTCACAATTTGCAGGAACAAGTGGAAAAAGAAATTGATGAACCTGAAAGCTCATTGGATGAAAAAGAGGAGGAAATTGATGAACCTGAAAGCTCATTGGATGAAAAAGAAGAGGAGAGTGATGAACAAAAAGAGGAAGAATGGATTAGCTACCCATGCCAACCTTCTAATGAGAGTAACTCTTTATCTCTTACACTATTTGATTGTCCTCCATGCTTACCAAAGGAGGATGAATGTTATGTTCCTGTGGATTCTCTTGAAATATTCCCCATGAGTAAAACTTGTGAGAATAATTATGCCACTGTTATCTATGATAATCCATGCTATTTTGATAAATCTTATGATAATGCTTTGTTTGTGCCTGATGTCGGAATGCATGGTACTAAAGAGTTTTGCTTAGCAAATGTTTATGATAAATCATGAAAAGCATGTTGTATGTGATAGTTATGTTGTTGAGTTTGTTCATGAAGCTACTGAAAATTATTATGAGAGAGGAAAATATGGTTGTAGAAATTTGCATAGTCTAAAACACCTCTCTATATGCTTAAAATTTTGAAGTTACTCTTGTTTTACCTTCTTATGCTTGTCACTTTGTTCTTCATGAATTTATTTGTGTACAAGATTCCTATGCATAGGAAGTGAGTTAGACTTAAATGTGTTTTGAATTTGCTTCTTGATGCTCTCTTTTGCTCCAATTCTTATTTCTTGCAAGTGCATCATTAAAACTGCTGAGCCCATCTTAATGGCTATAAAGAAAGCACTTCTTGGGAGATAACCCATGTGTTTATTTTGCTACTGTTTTGTTGTGTTTTTGAAGTTGTTACTACTGTAGCAACCTCTCCTTATCTTTATTTATTGCAATGTTGTGCCAAGTGAAGTCTCTAATAGAAGGTTGATGCTAGATTTGGATTTCTGCGCAGAAACAGATTTCTTGCTGTCACAAATCTGGGTATGATTCTTTGTAGGTAACTCAGCAAAATCTGCCAATTTACGTGAGTGATCCTCAGATATGTACGCAACTTTCATTAGTTTTGCGTTTTCTGATTTGAGCAACGGAAGTACCTCTTAAAAATTCGTGTTTACTGGCTGTTCTGTTTTGGCAGATTCTGTCTCTGTTTTTTGCATTGTCTCTTGTGGACTTTAAGTGAGGCTTTCTAGACGTGGAGAGCTGTAGCTAATGTTTTATTGAGTTCTTGCAATGTGTCACTATAGGGCTAAAGTGGATTAAAGTTTTTTGAGTACTAACCCCTCTAATGAAGTTTATGAGAAGTTTGGTGTGAAGGAAGTTTTCAAGGGTCTAGAGAGGAGGATGATATATGATCAAGAAGAGTGAAAAGTCTAAGCTTGGGGATGCCCCCGTGGTTCATCCCTGCATATTTCAAGAAGACTCAAGCGTCTAAGCTTGGGGATGCCCAAGGCATCCCCTTCTTCATCAA
Organism: Lolium rigidum; assembly: GCF_022539505.1. Taxonomy (NCBI): domain Eukaryota; kingdom Viridiplantae; phylum Streptophyta; class Magnoliopsida; order Poales; family Poaceae; genus Lolium; species Lolium rigidum. Next base: position 410,936,291 of record NC_061510.1, read on the forward strand.
CTTATCAGGTTCTTCTATTGAAACTATATTTTTATTCGGTCACATCTTATGTGCTTTACTTGGAGCGTCTGTGTGTTTTTATTTTTGTTTATGTTTGAATAAATTTGGATCCTAGCAATCCTTGTGTGGGAGAGATACACGCTCCGCTTTTTCATATGAACACTTGTGTTCTTCGTTTTACTTTTAATGTTCAATGATAAAAGTTGGAAGCTATTGCATTTATTGTTATTTGGTTGGAAACGGAAAATGCCTCATATTGTCTTGGATAATTTGATACTTGGCGATTGTTTTGAGCTCTCAAGTAGATCATGATTAAGCTCTTGCATCATGTTGTTTAAACCTATTAGTGGAGAAATACCGTAGAGCTTATTGAAACTGGTTTGCATGATTGGTCTCTCTAAGGTCTAAATATTTTCTAGTAGAAGTGTTTGAGCAACAAGGAAGACAGTGTAGAGTTTTATAATGCTTGCAATAATATGTTCTTATGTAAGTTTTGATGTACCGGTTCATACTTGTGTTTGCTTCAAACAACCTTGCTAGCCCAAAGCCTTGTACTGAGAGGGAATGCTTCTCGTGCATCCAAAACCTTGAGCCAAAACCTATGCCATTTGTGTCCACCATATCTACCTACTATGTGGTATTTCCTGCCATTCCAAGTAAATACTTCATGTGCTACCTTTAAATCTTCAAAATGCTTCTCAATTTGTGTTTATGTTTATAGCTCATGAGGAAGTATGTGGTGTTTTATCTTTCAACCTTGTCATTTACTCTTGATAGACTCTCACCAATGGACTAGTGGCTTCATCCGCTTATCCAATAATTTTGCAAAAAGAGCTGGCAATGGGGTTCCCAGCCCCAATTAATTAACTTGCATTAATAATTCTCTTCACGTGTTTTGCCCTGATCTATCAGTAAGCAACTTAATTTTGCAAATAGACACTCCTTCATGGTATGTGAATGTTGGAAGGCACCCGAGGATTCGATTAGCCATGGCTTGTGAAAGCAAAAGGTTGGGAGGAGTGTCAACCATAAATAAAACTAAAATACATGTGTAAACAAAAGAGAAGAGGGATGATCTACCTTGCTGGTAGAGATAACGTCCTTCATGGGAGCCGCTCTTGAAAGTCTGGTTGATGAGGTAGTTAGAGTGCCCACTACCATTCGTTGACAACAACAAACACCTCTCAAAACTTTACTTTTATACTCTCTATATGATTTCAAAACTTAAAAAGCTCTAGCACATGATTTAATCCCTGCTTTCCTCTGCGAAGGGCCTTTCTTTTACTTTATGTTGAGTCAGTTTACCTACTTCCTCCCATCTTAGAAGAAAACACGTGTGTCAACTGTGCATTTATTTTTACATACTTGCTTATTTGCATTCATCATATTACTTTGTGTTGACAATTATCCATGAGATATGCATGTTGAAAGTTGAAAGCAATTGCTGAAACTTAATCTTCCTTTGTGTTGCTTCAATGCCTTTACTTTGAATTTATTGCTTTATGAGTTAACTCTTATGCAAGACTTTTGATGCTTGTCTTGAAAGTACTATTCATGAAAAGTTTTGCTATATGTTGTCTATTTGTTAGCAACTATAGATCATTACCTTGAGTCACTACATTCATCTCATATGCTTTACAATAGTATGATCAAGATTATGTAAGTAGCATGTCACTACAGAAATTATTCTTTTTATCGTTTACCTACTTGAGGACGAGTAGGAACTAAGCTTGGGGATGCTGATACGTCTCCAGCGTATCTATAATTTCTGATGTTCCATGCTTGTTTTATGACAATACCTACATGTTTTGCTCGCACTTTATAATGTTTTTATGCGTTTTCCGGAACTAACCTATTAACAAGATGCGGAAGTGTCAGTTCCTGTTTTCTGCTGTTTTTGGTTCCAGAAAGGCTGTTCGGGCAATATTCTCGGAATTCGACGAAACGAAGACCAAACATCATAATTCACCGAGACGGACCAGGACACCGAAGGGGAGTCAGAGGGGAGGCCTGGGGCCCCCACACCATAGGGCCACGCGGGCTCAGGCCTGGCCGCGCCGGCCTATGGGGAGGGCGCCCTGGTGCCCCTCCTGCGCCGCCTCTTCGCCTATATAAGCCCTTTCGACCTAAAAACGTGATACGAATTGACGAAACTCCAAAAAGACTCCAGGGGCGCCGCCACCATCGCGAAACTCCGTTTCGGGGGACAGAAGTCTCTGTTCCGGCACCCTGCCGGGACGGGGAAGTGCCCCCGGAAGCCATCTCCATCGACGCCACCGCCTCCATCATGCTTCGTGAGTAGTTCCCCCATGGACTACGGGTTCTAGCTGTAGCTAGTTGGTACTCTCTCCCCCATGTACTTCAATACAATGATCTCATGAGCTGCCTTACATGATTGAGATTGTTACATTACGATTAGTCTATCTATAAAGTTTATGAAGTTATTGTTGCTGCAATCTTGTTGTGTTTAATGCTTGTCACTAGGGCCCGAGTGGCATGATCTTAGATTTAAGCTCTATACTTATTGCTTAGATTGTATCTACAAGTTGTTTGCACATGTCTATGTCCGGAACCCGAGGCCCCGTAGTGACAGAGAATCGGGATAACTGGAGGGGAAGGCTTAGATATGAGGATCACATGTTTTCACGGAGTGTTAATACTTTGCTCCGGTGCTCTATTAAAAGGAGTACCTTAATTTCCAGTAGATTCCCTAGAGGCCCGGCTGCCACCGGCTGGTTGGACAAAAGATGTTGTACAAGTTTCTCATTGCGAGCACGTATGACTATATATGGAAAACATGCCTACATGATTAATAATCTTGATGTTCTGTCTTAATGCTATTTCAATCCTATCAATTTCCCAACTGTAATTTGTTCACCCAACACTTGTTATTGGAGAGTTACCACTAGTGTAGATAGCTGGGAACCCCGGTCCATCTCTCATCATCATATACTCGGTCCTATATGTCATTGGAAGTAGTATCAACTATTTTCTGGTGCCATTGCTCTCATATTACTACTACTGCTGTCGTGTTACTCGTTACTATTGCTCTCATATTACCGCTGCTTTCACATCACCCCTGTTACTAGTGCTTTTCCAGTGCAGCTGAATTGGCAACTCAGTTGTTAAGGCTTATAAGTATTCTTTACCTCCCCTTGTGTCGAATCAATAAATTTGGGTTTTACTTCCCTCGAAGACTGTTGCGATCCCCTATACTTGTGGGTTATCAGTGGTCTGTACCGTCTTCATGAATCTACTCTCAAACAAGTCTTCAGTTAAATAAAGGTGTCACATCATAAGTGGCATCACTAGTAGAGAAACCCCCTTTAGTACCGGGTCCAAAGGGCCTTTAGTACCGGTTTTGGAACCGGTACTAAAGATTCGGTACTAAAAGCCTCCCACCTTTAGTACCGGTTCGAACCGGTACTAAAGGTGCCTCCACGTGGGTACGGAGGAACCCGCGGGGCTGGAGACTTTTGGTACCGGTTCGTAACACGAACCGGTATTAAAGCCTATTTCGTTTAATTTTTTTATCCATTTTTTCTAATTATTTTTCACACCCTCTCTTTATTTTATTTTTTTCACTCCCTTTTTTTTCAGAATTTCAGAAAGTAGTATCAACTATTTTCTGGTGCCATTGCTCTCATATTACTACTACTGCTGCTGTGTTACTGTTACTATTGCTCTCATATTACTCGTCGCTTTCACATCACCCCTGTTACTAGTGCTTTTCCAGGTGCAGCTGAATTGGCAACTCAGTTGTTAAGGCTTATAAGTATTCTTTACCTCCCCTTGTGTCGAATCAATAAATTTGGGTTTTACTTCCCTCGAAGACTGTTGCGATCCCCTATACTTGTGGGTTATCAGTGGTCTGTACCGTCTTCATGAATCTACTCTCAAACAAGTCTTCGCTTAAATAAAGGTGTCACATCATAAGTGGCATCACTAGTAGAGAAACCCCTTTAGTACCGGGTCCAAAGGGCCTTTAGTACCGGTTTTGGAACCGGTACTAAAGATTCGGTACTAAAAGCCTCCCACCTTTAGTACCGGTTCGAACCGGTACTAAAGGTGCCTCCACGTGGGTACGGATGAACCCGCGGGGCTGGAGACTTTTGGTACCGGTTCGTAACACGAACCGGTATTAAAGCCTATTTCATTTAATTTTTTTATCCATTTTTTCTAATTATTTTTCACACCCTCTCTTTATTTTATTTTTTTCACTCCCTTTTTTTTCAGAATTTCAGAAAGTAGTATCAACTATTTTCTGGTGCCATTGCTCTCATATTACTACTACTGCTGCTGTGTTACTGTTACTATTGCTCTCATATTACTGCTGCTTTCACATCACCCCTGTTACTAGTGCTTTTCCAGGTGCAGCTGAATTGGCAACTCAGTTGTTAAGGCTTATAAGTATTCTGTACCTCCCCTTGTGTCGAATCAATAAATTTGGGTTTTACTTCCCTCGAAGACTGTTGCGATCCCCTATACTTGTGGGTTATCAGTGGTCTGTACCGTCTTCATGAATCTACTCTCAAACAAGTCTTCAGTTAAATAAAGGTGTCACATCATAAGTGGCATCACTAGTAGAGAAACCCCCTTTAGTACCGGGTCCAAAGGGCCTTTAGTACCGGTTTTGGAACCGGTACTAAAGATTCGGTACTAAAAGCCTCCCACCTTTAGTACCGGTTCGAACCGGTACTAAAGGTGCCTTCACGTGGGTACGGAGGAACCCGCGGGGCTGGAGACTTTTGGTACCGGTTCGTAACACGAACCGGTATTAAAGCCTATTTCGTTTAATTTTTTTATCCATTTTTTCTAATTATTTTTCACACCCTCTTTTATTTTATTTTTTTCACTCCCTTTTTTTTCAGAATTTCTAGTATTTCCGTTAGTCTCTAACTACACTTAATCTCTTGTCAAATTACTTACCCGTGGTCAAACTTCCCGGTCGGTCACCCATCCTCACACTACTCCCGCACTAGCACGCTTAACTTCCAAGTTCCATCCCGTTCCACTTCCAAGTGCTTCGCGCGCATGCACTACAAGAAAAGTTGCCATGGCCGACGAAGTTGAAGTCGCGCCGTGGTTGCTGGTGTACCATGGCCGACGATTTTGGGTCCCTCCGTGGTGCATGTCAAAACTTTTTTTTCTCGTTTTTGAGGCCACCTAGCCCGACGAAAGCGGCCAAAACGTCGCGTATGGTGGCCCGGGACGTGGTGCATCGCGAATTCTCGGGTTCGCCGGCCGAGTCAACGCAAATCCGCACCACCGAGGGATGTAGGGCCCAGATGGCAGCCTCTCTGGCATTGTTTT
>NC_061510.1:410941703-410971952 GCF_022539505.1 Lolium rigidum
TTTTATTTACTACTTTGTTTGCTGCACTTATATCAAAACACAAAAAAATTAGTTGCTAGCTTTACTTTATTTACTTGTCTTGTTTGCCATATCAAAAACACAAAAAAATTAGTTTACTTGCATTTACTTTATCTAGTTTGCTTTATTTACTACTGCTAAAATGGCCAACCCTGAAAATACTAAGTTGTGTGACTTCACTAGCACAAATAACAATGATTTCCTATGCACACCTATTGCTCCACCTGCTACTACGGCAGAATTCTTTGAAATTAAACCTGCTTTACTTAATCTTGTCATGAGAGAGCAATTTTCTGGTGTTAGTTCCGATGATGCTGCTGCCCATCTCAATAATTTTGTTGAACTATGTGAAATGCAAAAATATAAAGATGTAGATGGTGACATTATAAAATTAAAATTGTTCCCTTTCTCATTAAGAGGAAGAGCTAAAGATTGGTTGCTATCTACTGCCTAAGAATAGTATTGATTCATGGACTAAATGCAAGGATGCTTTTATTGGTAGATATTATCCCCCTGCTAAAATTATATCTTTGAGGAGTAGCATAATGAATTTTAAACAATTGGATAATGAACATGTTGCTCAAGCTTGGGAAAGAATGAAATCTCTGGTTAAAAATTGCCCAACCCATGGACTGACTACTTGGATGATCATCCAAACCTTCTATGCAGGACTAAATTTTTCTTCGCGGAATTTATTGGATTCAGCTGCTGGAGGTACCTTTATGTCCATCACTCTTGGCGAAGCAACAAAGCTTCTTGATAATATGATGGTTAATTACTCTGAATGGCACACGGAAAGAGCTCCACAAGGTAAGAAGGTAAATTCTGTTGAAGAATCCTCTTCCTTGAATGATAAGGTTGATGCTATTATGTCTATGCTTGCGAATGATAGGACTAATGTTGATCCTTATAATGTTCCATTAGCTTCATTGGTTGCTCAAGAAGAACATGTTGATGTAAACTTCATTAAAAATAATAATTTCAACAACAATGCTTATCGGAACAATTCTAGTAATAACTATAGGCCATATCCTTATAATAATGGTAACGGTTATGCTAATTCTTATGGGAATTCTTACAAAAATAATAGGAATACACCCCCTGGACTTGAAGCCATGCTTAAAGAATTTATTAGTACACAAACTGCTTTTAACAAATCTGTTGAGGAAAAGCTCAATAAAATTGATATTCTTGTTTCTAGAGTTGATAGTCTTGCCTCTGATGTTGATCTTTTGAAATCGAAAGTTATGCCTAATAGGGATATTGAAAATAAAATTGTTACTACAGCAAATGCCATCCAAGTTAGAATTAATGAGAATATAAGATTAATGGCTGAACTGCGTGCTAGGTGGGATAGAGAAGAAAATGAAAAACTAGCTAAAAAGGAAAATGTAGCTAAAGTTTGGACTATTACCACCACTAGCAATGCTAATGACTCATATGTTGCTGCACCTCCTACTATCAATGGTAAAATAATTGGTGTTGGCAATGCTTCTACTCCTAGTGCAAAGCGCGCAAAATTACCTGAAACTCCTAGAACTGCTGAAACTGCTTGTGATAAAACTACTGAAATTTTTTCCAACCTTGGGGATGATAATCCCATTGCTTTAGATTGTAATGATTTAGATTTTGATGATTGCCACATCTCTGAAGTTATAAAGTTCTTGCAAAAACTTGCTAAGAGTCCCAATGCTAGCGCTATAAACTTGGCTTTCACAAAACATATTACAAATGCTCTCATAAAGGCTAGAGAAGAGAAACTAAAACTTGAAACTTCTATTCCTAGAAAGCTAGAGGATGGTTGGGAGCCCATCATTAAAATGAGAGTCAAATATTTTGATTGTAATGCTTTATGTGATCTTGGTGCAAGTATTTCTGTTATGCCTAAAAAAGTCTATGATATGCTTGACTTGCCACCATTGAAAAATTGTTATTTGGATGTTAATCTCGCTGATAATGCTAAAAAGAAACCTTTGGGGAAAGTTGATAATGTTCATATTATGGTTAATAATAACCTTGTCCCCGTTGATTTTGTTGTCTTGGATATTGAATGCAATGCATCTTGCCCCATTATATTGGGAAGACCTTTTCTTCGAACCGTTGGTGCCACTATTGATATGAAGGAAGGTAATATTAAATATCAATTTCCTCTCAAGAAAGGTATGGAACACTTCCCTAGAAAGAGAATGAAGGTACCTTATGATTCTATTATTAGAACAAATTATGATGTTGATGCTTCATCTCTCGATGTCACTTGAGTTACACTTTCGCGCCTAGGCTGAAAGGCGTTAAAGAAAAGCGCTTATGGGAGACAACCCATGTTTTTACTACAGTATTTTTGTTTTATATTTGTGTCTTGGAAGTTGTTTACTACTGTAGCAACCTCTCCTTATCTTAGTTTTGAGTTTTGTTGTGCCAAGTAAAGTCTTTGATAGTAAAGTAAGTACTAGATTTGGATTACTGCGCAGTTACAGATTTCTTTGCTGTCACGAATCTGGGTCTACCTCCCTGTAGGTAGCTCAGAAAATTAAGCCAATTTACGAGCGTGATCCTCAGATATGTACGCAACTTTCATTCAATTTGAGCATTTTCGTTTGAGCAAGTCTGGTGGCCTAATAAAATCCATCTTTACGGACTGTTCTGTTTTGACAGATTCTGCCTTTTATTTTGCATTGCCTCTTTTGCTATGTTGGATGAATTTCTTTGATCCATTAATGTCCAGTAGCTTTATGCAATGTCCAGAAGTGTTAAGAATGATTGTGTCACCTCTGAACATGTTAATTTTTATTATGCACTAACCCTCTAATGAGTTGTTTCGAGTTTGGTGTGGAGGAAGTTTTCAAGGATCAAGAGAGGAGTATGATGCAATATGATCAAGTAGAGTGAAAGCTCTAAGCTTGGGGATGCCCCGGTGGTTCACCCCTGCATATTTTAAGAAGACTCAAGCGTCTAAGCTTGGGGATGCCCAAGGCATCCCCTTCTTCATCGACAACATTATCAGGTTCCTCCCCTGAAACTATATTTTTATTCCGTCACATCTTATGTACTTTGCTTGGAGCGTCGGTTTGTTTTTGTTTTTTGTTTTGTTTGAATAAAATGGATCCTAGCATTCACTTTATGGGAGAGAGACACGCTCCGCTGTAGCATATGGACAAATATGTCCTTAGGCTCTACTCATAGTATTCATGGCGAAGTTTTTTCTTCGTTAAATTGTTATATGGTTGGAATTGGAAAATACTACATGTAGTAACTCTAAAATGTCTTGGATAATTTGATACTTGGCAATTGTTGTGCTCATGTTTAAGCTCTTGCATCATATACTTTGCACCCATTAATGAAGAAATACTTAGAGCTTGCTAATTTGGTTTGCATATTTGGTTTCTCTAGAGTCTAGATAACATCTAGTATTGAGTTTTGAACAACAAGGAAGACGGTATGGAGTCTTATGATGTTTACAATATGTCTTTTATGTGAGTTTTGCTGTACCGTTCATCCTTGTGTTTGTTTCAAATAACCTTGCTAGCCTAAACCTTGTATCGAGAGGGAATACTTCTCATGCATCCAAAATCCTTGAGCCAACCACTATGCCATTTGTGTCCACCATACCTACCTACTACATGGTATTTATCCGCCATTCCAAAGTAAATTGCTTGAGTGCTACCTTTAAAATTCCATCATTCACCTTTGCAATATATAGCTCATGGGACAAATAGCTTAAAAACTATTGTGGTATTGAATATGTACTTATGCACTTTATCTCTTATTAAGTTGCTTGTTGTGCGATAACCATGTTTCGGGGACGCCATCAACTATTCTTTGTTGGATATCATGTGAGTTTCTATGCATGTCCGTCTTGTCCGAAGTAAGAGAGATCTACCACCTTAATGGTTGGAGCATGCATATTGTTAGAGAAGAACATTGGGCCGCTAACTAAAGCCATGATTCATGGTGGAAGTTTCAGTTTTGGACACATATCCTCAATCTCATATGAGAATAATAATTGTTGCCACATGCTTATGCATTAAAGAGGAGTCCATTATCTGTTGTCCATGTTGTCCCGGTATGGATGTCTAAGTTGAGAATAATCAAAAGCGAGAAATCCAAAATGCGAGCTTTCTCCTTAGACCTTTGTACATGCGGCATGGAGGTACCCCATTGTGACACTTGGTTAAAACATGTGCATTGCAAAGATCCGGTAGTCCAAGCTAATTAGGACAAGGTGCGGGCACTATTAGTATATTATGCATGAGACTTGCAACTTGTAAGATATAACTTTCATAACTCATATGCTTTATTACTACCGTTGACAAAATTGTTTCATGTTTTCAAAATAAAAGCTCTAGCACAAATATAGCAATCGATGCTTTCCTCTTTGAAGGACCATTCTTTTTACTTTTATGTTGAGTCAGTTCACCTATCTCTCTCCACCTCAAGAAGCAAACACTTGTGTGAACTGTGCATTGATTCCTACATACTTGCATATTGTACTTGTTATATTACTCTATGTTGACAATTATCCATGAGATATACATGTTACAAGTTGAAAGCAACCGCTGAAACTTAATCTTCCTTTGTGTTGCTTCAATACCTTTACTTTGATTTATTGCTTTATGAGTTAACTCTTATGCAAGACTTATTAATGCTTGTCTTGAAGTACTATTCATGAAAAGTCTTTGCTTTATGATTCACTTGTTTACTCATGTCATTACCATTGTTTTGATCGCTGCATCCACTACATATGTTTACAAATAGTATGATCAAGGTTATGATGGCATATCACTTCAGAAATTATCTTTGTTATCGTTTTACCTGCTCGGGACGAGCGGAACTAAGCTTGGGGATGCTTGATACGTCTCCGACGTATCGATAATTTCTTATGTTCTATGCCATATTATTGATGATACCTACATGTTTTATGCACACTTTATGTCATATTCGTGCATTTTCCGGAACTAACCTATTAACAAGATGCCGAAGTGCCGGTTCCTGTTTTCTGCTGTTTTTGGTTTCAGAAATCCTAGTAACAAAATATTCTCGGAATTGGACGAAACGAAGACCCAGGGGCCTATTTTGCCACGAACCTTCCAGAAGACCGAAGAGCATACGAAGTGGGGCCACGAGGTGGCCAGACAATAGGGCCGCGCGGCCAAGGAGGGGCCCGCGCCGCCCTATGGTGTGGGCCCCTCGACAGCCCCCCGACTCTGCCCTTCCGCCTACTTAAAGCCTCCGTCGCGAAACCCCTGATGCGAAAAACCATGTGGTGACCCGGCATACCACTGCATGGTGTAGTATGCAAGTCTGATATAACACCAATGAAACACCGTTCCACTAGTATTATATCGCTCAGAGTGGTACAACAGAAACATATGCGGGTCCAAGGCATGTCTATAGAATTACAACACCGACTCTTTACAAAAGATCCACACAGCCTCCTACTTTACAATGAGGTAAAACTGCAAATAAACTCCAGAAGAACGAATCGTAGTCTAATCCTAACACGAACTCTATTTGTAGAGTATTTAACTAGCTACTGAGGCTATGAATAGATTCTAGCTAAATAGGAGCTAGGTTTAGGAAACTAGTTCCCTTCTACTGCTTAATCTAGGTTTTCTCCATGGTGGGTGTGGTATATGACTCTTCCGGCAGGTTTCTGTCCCTTGAAGTAGTTGTTGACTCCTTGGTCTTCGAGTTGTACTGGAGATCCTCCTTCATGGCCTCCATATCTAAGCGGGGATTTAAGAGTGGGATGAGTACGAGCGTACTCAACAAGTTCATTATAGGAAAGAGGTGTTTAATGCACTAGCTACAGCATTAGACCAGAAAGTCTAATACCAATGCAGGTTTTCATAATCATTTCTTCAAGAGATTGCTTTTATTTCAAAAGAACTATGTCCGTCAGCCTTCACCGGTTTACTAGAACTTCATGGAGCTCCTTTCCGGCCGCGTTCGCAGTTCCATATCCCGGAACAGGGAGTGACAGGTCACGGTTCATTACACTCTGCAGAGGTGTGTTGCTTTACCCATAAGAGATCTTAACCTTGGTGCCAACCGGGCATATTCCCCGTCCACACTTCCTATGGTGTGAGGCCCGGTATAAGGTCTAGCCAATCATGTTCCTCCGCTACCTCGAACACCCACCCTTTGTTGCATGCGCCGACCCTGGGTCCACGTCGGTCCCATTATTCCCGTAATTTCAGGGTGGACCCCGACCACGACAACGGTGCTGGGCTCTTACCATACACTCCTACGCCGGTGGCTGCAACCCATCATAGACCGCATTACCGTGGGGAATTAGAATGGGATCCCCACCCTCCGGTTGTTCCGCAAGACACAACTGCTACTGCAAGCAATGCTTTACCGTGGGGAATTAGAATGGGATCCCCACCCTCCGGTTGTTCCTCCAGACACAACTGCTACGGTAAGCGCATCCGTTGATGAACGAGAGGTGGAAACACTTTTGACTACTCCGTCCCACTCCGGATCTTATGGTTAACACGGGTATTACGGCACAAGAATCATCGGCGACATTTGTTGTTTAATCCTAGATGGATATAAACCCGTGCAATGGAACCTCCACCATATCAACACAATCCATGGTTCCATTGCCCACCACATAGTCATATTCATAGTTATGAAAGTAGTGGTTTTGATTTTTGTGCAATAGTGATAACCATAATACTTTGCAAGTAATTTGATAAAAATACTCAAATGACATGAGCAAGTGATGAACTTGCCTTTCTTGGCTGCAAGATTATGCAGACAAGGTCTTCGATACGCAATAACTCCAAATTATGAAATAGCATCATCGTCCGGTAAGGACGATGTTTAAAAAATTGGCAATGATGCAATAATGCATAAGTATGAGATGCAATCGCTCTAAGCGTGATCTAACCCCAATGATTTAGGATTAGTGAGTGGTAATGATTAGTTCAGGGTTTGTTGCACTTTTAGAGTGAATCACAAACAAGGTTCTTATTCAGGGTGGTGTTGTGTTAGGATCATAAGCAGGTGGTAAACTGAATAGTAACAATCATACACACCCAGGAATAGTAGTTGTATAATAAGTAAAGAGCAGTGGTCAATTTTAAGTCCTATAAGGCATGGTTGATGATTACTTGTTATATTCTTTAAAAGAATAACTTTTGAAGAACATGTTATTTAATAAAGAACAAGTATGATTATTTGATTTGTGGGGTTCTATGGTTTTCTATGGTTCTATTTGTTTTCTAGAGTAAGTGGTAAATGGATCAAAACCAAGTGGGATTCATCAGTACCTATAGTTTGTATGGCTTTTAGTTAAGCATAAGCATCTTGAGTAATTACTTATACATGGTTACCATTATGGTTGTTATATCATAATGGTGAGAACTAGCTAGGGTTTATAGGTCCAATTAGGCAGGGTTGATGATGACTCTCTGTTTACTTCAAAAGAATAACTTTTGAAGAACATACTTCTTAAGTAATAAGAAGTATTGCAAATAGGGTTGAGGTTGTCTAGGGTTTGCTATTGGATTCACTAAGTAAGGAATAGTGGTTTCCTGAATAGGATGCTTAATAATTATCTTACACTAATGGGGTTTAGTAGAGTATGGTTAGGTGGTGCATGATAATGGGCATGGTTGCTATTAGGGTTCATCATAATGGTGTGATGCTAGGCTTGGTTAATTAAGATTGATATCTCTAAGGATAGGAGCTAGGGTTTGCATTTAGTTGCCCTTATTTGATCAATTAGGTTGGATAGGTATGCCTACATGGACTACTAAATTATTGATAATAGGGCTTCTACAATTTTAGGTGGCATGGAAAGTATTTAATTGCTGTTATGATTCTATGTATGAAAATAGAATGCCATGATTACCTGTGAGGATCTAGGGTTTAGATTTTAGAAGTAAACTAGGTTTCAAATGAAATAGTGGAGCTAGGTTATAAATGGCATTAGGGTTTTAGGATCCCACATGAAATTATGGGGTTATCACTTTGTTTTACAATGGAACAAGGGTTTCCTAATTACTCTTATAATTCTTGTATTAATAACTTCATTAATAAAGTTGAAGTTATTAATAACTTTGAAATTAAAATAATATTGGATTTGTCCTTTTATTATTTTTAAAGAATTAATAATTAGAGTAATTATTAATTAGGATTTAAATCCTCCTATTAAGGATTTAATAAATTATAAGCAAATGAAAATTAGTTTTATTATTTTCCTGATTTGCTTATTGGTTTTTAGAAGTCTTTGTTAATTATTGAATTTTAATTAAATTTGGAATTAAAAGTAAAGGTTTAAATAACAAGTGTTAAATAATTAAATTTTTATTGAAAAATAAAAATTCATATTATATTTTTATTGGATAGAGTTTCTTTTCTAAGAATTTTAATATCACCTTTATATTTTTCTGACCTTTTATGAATTTTCTACAATTATTTGAAGTTGCAGCAATTATTGGATTTGAATTAAAATGAAAACAACTAAATGCACCCGGGCTGCCTACCCACAGGGTCACTGACTCGTGGGCCATCGGCCAGGTCATCCGCCACGTTGCTTTTGACCGTGGTCAAAATCGTGGACGTGGCCAGAGAGCTCCCTGCCGGCGGCCAGTGAAGGATGGCGCCGACCCAGGAGTGCTCCCGCGGGTGCGTGTGCGTGATTGTTCGAACCGGGTCACTGTGGTGAGTCGAGTGTTGGTTGCGCCGCTCGCTAATGGTCGTCGGAACCTCGCCGCCGATCACGAACAACGGCGGCGGACGGTGGTTGACGGTGACGGGCTTCTACGACACGAACTAGGGCGCAATAGAATGCTCAGGAGAAGCGGAATCTCACCCTGATGCTTGCTAGCTGGTCGCTATAGTCGATCGTGGTCGGTAGCGACGAGACGACCGCCATTTTCCCCGCAGTACAGCGAAAGGGAATGGCCGAATTCGCGGTACACGCTGCTTCCTAGCTCGATTCCTTTTGCACCGTGATCATGTCGAGGACGCGGAGATGATGGTGGTTGCGGCGAGGTCTGGGGCTTCCCCAATCGCCGGCGGTGAACGGTGTTTGTGAGGCTAGGGTTTCGGCATTGAACGAAAATTAAGCAGAGAGAGAAAGGAATCGGAGCTAGTGCTTGTCCGGGGGCTTTATACTGCTCCTGGGCGCGTGCCTCGTCACGGACTCGGTCGAGGAGAGGGCGCCAGCGCGAGAGAGAAGAGAGGCACGGCGTCTCGCTGTCCACCGCGCGAGAGGAAGGGGATGAGGATGACCCTCCCCCGATTTTCTTTTGACGAAGAGGTACGGGCTGCTGTTGTTGGGCTCGACTTGGGCTGCTACTTGGCCAGTGGTTGGCTGGAATGGTGGGCTGCTCGGCCAGGTAATGTTCTTCTCCTTTTTTTCTTTTCTGTTTTTATTTTCTGTTTTGTATTTTCAAACTCTATTTTAAATCCTGGTTTTAATTCAAGTTTGAATTCTTCTATACCATGCAGGCATTTTACAATTTGAACTCTTATGTAATCCACCCAAGATACTTTATAATTACTGTTGGGTATTACACATTTTATATGGGTATTGAAACATTGGTCTATTAATTATTATTTGACTTTGAGTTAAGTATCCATATGGCATGAATTTGATGTGCTAAAATATCTCTAAGGGCTTGACCTCCTATTAAGAATGTTGTCACTTGACTATTACTTTATGTGCATAACTATGTTATAATGAATTTGGAAATTCTACTTGAATTACTTCCAAGTGTAGTCTTTATATGGTAGTTTAGTAACACCTTAAAATATTTAGAGTAGGTACTACTCTCATCATGGTTTGGTTTTGATATATGGAGATAAGTGGTCGTTAGCTACCCATTTAGTTTTCAAATATAAGACTTAACACTAGATTCATCTTATGTTCCATAATTAAATACAGGATTTAATTGGAGTGCACTTGTAGGATTATATTGCTATTTATCTAATGATACATGGATTGGAACTTAATTGTAGTTTAGGGTTTAGTTGTGATCACCCAAGTGATACTCAAACTAGGGTTGAGATTTAATTCTAGTTTGTAGAAGTGAGATGGCATCATATTGCATCTCGCTAGGTTTTAATCTCTCCTAACCAAGGTAATATGGTTACTTGCTTAATTGTTTCTGTTCTCCTTTAGTTACTAAGGACTTGAGAATAAGTTTTATCTTCTACCAATTGGCTTCTATTATTAACCTCAATTTATCATTTAAGTTACTACATTGGTTATAGTTCTTTTTATAGTTAACTTTGGTCATATGGATATATGGTTTCTCATCATAAAAAGTATAGAGTTTAACTCCAAGGTTTTCTTATGTCCTTAGTTGAAGAATGAATGGAATATAGATGTGGTAGAATTATACCTGTGATCACCAAGTGGTTCACAAGTAAAGGTTGGGATATAAGCCTATGGTTGCTTACTAGCTACCTCCCTATGATTTCATATGGTGAATGAGATCTACTTATCCTATTAGGGTTTATTCTTAAGACCTCAAGTTCTTAGGGTTTATGGTCATCACTCAATCTATAATGATCAAATTATGGCTTCCTAAGGATCTCTCATTAAATGGGTTTCTCACATCCTTGATCAAGTATTATCTTAATCAACTAAGGTATAGCACTTCTATTTTACTTTCTAGTATGGACATGGCTATGGTTGCTTTAAGGAATTATATTCCAGGGGAATATCTGAGATATTAACTTAGAGTTCTTTCCAAGGTATGATGATATAATCATCTGGATATATGGAATAGATCTTCCTCACAAATTTAAGTGTTGACTCAATTATCTTGAGAATAACACCATAGCTTGAGTTCTCTCATATACAGGAATGGTTATTCTAGGTTTTATGGTGTACTCACAAGATCTCAATAAGTATTTAGTCTAAAACTCCACTTGGCTATCTTGGTTATCTCACCACTCCAAGATGAAATGGTTTACCTAATACTTTAGTTCAAAGTTTAACATTGATTCTTAAATAGGTAAGGCTGGAATTAGTATGATTGGTCTCTCTCATTTGGGAAGGTCTTTAATACTAACCTAGGGTTAGGCTCCATAGAGGTTGATGTAATCATCAATGTCTATGTTTAACACAAATGGTTTCTCTTTCTAGGGAATGTCTTGAATAATATCCTAAGGTTATGTTCTTAAGATGAGGTTTTGTTTACATGAATGTATATCCAGGGTTTAACTCAAGGTTTGTTATTGCTTCTCTAATAATTAATATAGAACTCTCACATCTCTAGGTTGGATGCTTAATAATTTGGAATAGAGAAGAATATATATTTCTAGAGTTAATCCCCATGTCATGTTTCTAAGAATGAAGTGAAATAAATACCATGAGGTTCATGGTAGGATCATGGATTAGTTTAAGACATGGAAAAGATAAGTCAAGAATGGTTTCTCCATTTTATTGTTACTTGGTTTGTAATTGAATTGGTGTTCATATGTTATGACAAGGATTGCCATATTATAATATTTTATAAGATCAAGTAATTGATCATTGAGTAAAGTGTTGTTGTTTTGATTATTAGTTCTATTTGATCTAACCCCTTAGATCAAATTATCTCTACCCAAAAGAAGGTTTTAGCAAAGTCACATTGAGGTTTATAGCGTTTGACTTGATGAGCTACTTCAATTCCACCAAGGTCAAGTGAAACTTCAGTTACTGTGACTGTTTTACTTTAAAGCGCGAAAATTCCCCAGATTTTCTATGCATGAATGCAATGCACACATCTGTTTCCTCTATTTTTGTAACCCCATTACCTGGGATATTACAAACCACGATACGGAAAACCTTACTGAGACGCCGCCGCCACCGATCCCATCTCGGGGGATTCTGGAGATCTCCTCCGGCACCCTGCCGGAGAGGGGATTCATCTCCCGGAGGACTCTACACCGCCATGGTCGCCTCCGGAGTGATGAGTGAGTAGTTCACCCCTGGACTATGGGTCCATAACAGTAGCTAGATGGTTGTCTTCTCCTCATTGTGCTTCATTGTTGGATCTTGTGAGCTGCCTAACATGATCAAGATCATCTATCCGTAATACTCTATGTTGTGTTTGTCGGGATCCGATGGATAGAGAATACCATGTTATGTTAATTATCAAGTTATTACATATGTGTTGTTTATGATCTTGCATGCTCTCCGTTACTAGTAGAGGCTCGGCCAAGTTTTTGCTTTTAACTCCAAGAGGGAGTATTTATGCTCGATAGTGGGTTCATGCCCGCATTGACACCGGGACAGAGTGACGGAAAGTTCTAAGGTTGTGCTGTGTCTGTTGCCACTAGGGATAAAACATTGGCGCTATGTCCGAGGATGTAGTTGTTGATTACATTACGCACCATACTTAATGCAATTGTCCGTTGCTTTGCAACTTAATACTGGAAGGGGTTCGGACGATAACCTGAAGGTGGACCTTTTAGGCATAGATGCAGTTGGATGGCGGTCTATGCACTTTGTCGTAATGCCCAATTAAATCTCACTATACTTATCATATCATGTATGTGCATTGTTATGCCCTCTCTATTTGTCAATTGCCCGACTGTAATTTGTTCACCCAACATGCTTTTATCTTATGGGAGAGACACCTCTAGTGAACTGTGGACCCCGGTCCATTCTTTTAATACTGAAATACAAATCTGCTGCAATACTTGTTTTACTGTTTTCACTGCAAACAATCATCTTCCACACAATACGGTTAATCCTTTGTTACAGCAAGCCGGTGAGATTGACAACCTCACTGTTTCGTTGGGGAAAAGTACTTTGGTTGTGTTGTGCAGGTTCCACGTTGGCGCCGGAATCTCTGGTGTTGCGCCGCACTACATCCCGCCGCCATCAACCTTCAACGTGCTTCTTGACTCCTACTGGTTCGATTAAACCTTGGTTTCTTACTGAGGGAAACTTGCCGCTGTGCGCATCACACCTTCCTCTTGGGGTTCCCAACGGACGTGTCAACTACACGCATCAGTAAAGCACATAAGATGTGACGGAATAAAAATATAGTTTCACTAGAGGAACATGATAAGTTGTCGATGAAGAAGGGATGCCTTGGGCATCCCCAAGCTTAGACGCTTGAGTCTTCTTAAAATATGCAGGGATGAACCATGGGGGGCATCCCCAAGCTTTGACTTTTCACTCCTCTTGATCATATTGTATCATCCCCCTCTCTTGACCCTTGAAAACTTCCTCCACACCAAACTCGAAACAAACTCATTAGAGGGTCAGTGCATAATTCATATATTCAGAGGTGACATAATAATTCTTAACACTTCTGGACATTGCACAAAGCTACTGAAAGTTAATGGAACAAAGAAATCCATCTAACATAGCAAAACAGGCAATGCGAAATAAAAGGCAGAATCTGTCAAAACAGAACAGTTCGTAAAGACGAATTTTAAAGTGGCACCAGACTTGCTCAGATGAAAATGCCCAAATTGAATGAAAGTTGCGTACATATCTGTGGATCACGCACGTAAATTGGCAGATTTTTCTGAGCTACCTACAGAGATGCAGGTCGAAATTCGTGACAGCAAGAAATCTGTTTCTGCGCAGCAATCCAAATCTAGTATTGGCTTTACTATCAAAGACTTTACTTGGCACAAAAATGCAATAAAATAAAGATAAGGAGAGGTTGCTACAGTAGTAAACAACTTCCAAGACTCAAATATAAAATAAAGTGCAGAAGTAAAATAATGGGTTGTCTCCCATAAGCGCTTTTCTTAACGCCTTTCAGCTAGGCGCAGAAAGTGTGAATCAAGTAACATCAAGAGACGAAGCATCAACATCATAAGTTGTTCTAATAATAGAATCATAAGGTAACTTCATTCTCTTTCTAGGGAAGTGTTCCATACCTTTCTTGAGAGGAAATTGATATTTAATATTACCTTCCTTCATATCAATGGTGGCACCAACAGTTCGAAGAAAAGGTCTTCCCAATATAATGGGACAAGATGCATTGCATTCGATATCCAAGACAACAAAATCAACGGGGACAAGGTTATTGTTAACCATAATACGAACATTATCAATCCTCCCCAAAGGTTTCTTTATAGCATTATCAACAAGATTAACATCCAAATAACAATTCTTCAATGGTGGCAAGTCAAGCATATCATAAATTTTCTTAGGCATAACAGAAATACTTGCACCAAGATCACATAAAGCATTACAATCAAAATCATTGACCCTCATCTTAATGATGGGCTCCCAATCATCTTCTAACTTTCTAGGAATAGAAGTTTCAAGTTTTAGTTTCTCTTCTCTAGCTTTTATGAGGGCATTTGTAATATGTTTTGTAAATGCCAAATTTATAGCACTAGCATTGGGACTTTTAGCAAGCTTTTGTAAGAACTTTATAACTTCAGAGATGTGACAATCATCAAAGCCTAAACCATTATGATCTACAGCAATGGGATCATTATCCCCAATATTTTGAAAAATTTCAGCAGTTTTATCAATTTCAGCAGTTTCAGGCAATTTTGCACGCTTTGCACTAGGAGTAGTAACATTGCCAACACCAATTATTTTACCATTAATAGTAGGAGGTGTAGCAACATGTGAATCATTAACATTACTAGTGGTGCTAATAGTCCAAACTTTAGCTACATTATTCTCTTTAGCAAGTTTTTCATTTTCTTCTCTTTCCCACCTAGTATGCAATTCAACCATCAATCTAATATTCTCATTAATTCGAACTTGGATGGCATTTGCTGTAGTAACAATTTTATTTTCAATATCCTTATTAGGCATAACTTTCAATTTTAAAAGATCAACATCAGAGGCAAGACTATCAACCTTAGAAGCGAGAATATCAATTTTATCGAGATTTTCCTCAACAGATTTGTTAAAAGCAGTTTGTGTACTAATAAATTCTTTAAGAATGGCTTCAAGACCAGGGGGTACACTCTTATTATTGTTGTAAGAATTCCCATAAGAATTACCATAACTATTACCATTAGCAGAAGGATATGGCCTAAAGTTGTTACCAGAATTATTCCTATAAGCATTGTTCTTGAAATTATTATTTTTAATGAAGTTCACATCAACATGTTCTTCTCGGGCAACCAATGAAGCTAAAGGAACATTATTAGGATCAACATTAGATCTACCATTCACAAGCATAGACATAATAGCATCAATCTTATCACTCAAGGAGGAGGTTTCTTCGACAGAATTTACCTTCTTACCTTGTGGAGCTCTTTCCGTGTGTCATTCAGAGTAATTTGTCATCATATCCTCAAGAAGCTTTGTTGCCGCCCCCAAAGTGATGGACCTAAAGGTACCTCCAGCAGCTGAATCCAATAGGTTCCGCGAAGAAAAATTCAATCCTGCATAAAAGGTTTGGATGATCATCCAAGTAGTCAGTCCATGGGTTGGGAAATTCTTTACCAAAGAATTCATTCTCTCCCATGCTTGAGCAACATGTTCATTATCTAATTGCTTGAAATTCATTATGTTACTTCTCAAAGATATAATTTTAGCGAGAGGATAATATCTACCAATAAAAGCATCCTTACATTTAGTCCAAGAATCAATACTATTTCTAGGCAGAGATAGCAACCAATCTTTAGCTCTTCCTCTTAAAGAGAAAGGAAACAATTTTAATTTTATAATGTCACCATCTACATCCTTCTACTTTTGCATTTCACATAGTTCAACAAAATTATTAAGATGGGCAGCATTATCATCAGAACTAACACTAGAAAATTGCTCTCTCATAACAAGATTCAGCAAAGCAGGTTTAATTTCAAAGAATTCTGCTGTAGTAGCAGGTGGAGCAATAGGTGTGCATAAGAAATCATTATTATTTGTGCTAGTGAAGTCACACAACTTAGTATTCTCAACAGTACCCATTTTAGCAGTAGTAAATAAAGCAAACTAGATAAACTAAATGCAAGTAACTAATTTTTTTGTGTTTTTGATATAGAGAACAAGATAGTAAATAAAGTAAAACTAGCAACTAATTTTTGTGTGTTTTGATATAAGTGCAGCAAACAAAGTAGTAAATAAAATAAAGCAAGACAAAAACAAAGTAAAGAGATTGGAAGTGGAGACTCCCCTTGCAGCGTGTCTTGATCTCCCTGGCAACTGCGCCAGAAAAAATGCTTGATGGCGTGTAATTGACACGTCCGTTGGGAACCCCAAGAGGAAGGTGTGATGCGCACAGCAGCAAGTTTTCCTCGTAAGAAACCAAGTTTATCGAACCAGTAGGAGCCAAGAAGCACGTTGAAGGTTGATGGCGGCGGAGTGTAGTGCGGCGCAACACCAGGGATTCCGGCGCCAACGTGGAACCTGCACAACACAATCAAAATACTTTGCCCCAACGTAACAGTGAGGTTGTCAATCTCACCGGCTTGCTGAAAACAAAGGATTAGATGTATAGTGTGGATGATGATGATTGTTTGCGAAGAACAGTAAAGAACAATTGCAGCAGATTGTATTTCAGATGTAAAGAATAGGACCGGGGTCCACAGTTCACTAGCGGTGTCTCTCCCATAAGATAGCAGGTGTTGGGTGAACAAATTACAGTTGGGCAATTGACAAATAAATAAGGCATAACAATGTACATACATATATCATGATGAGTACTATGAGATTTAATCAGGGCATTACGACAAAGTACATAGACCGCTATCCGACATGCATCTATGCCTAAAAAGTCCACCTTCAGGTTATCATCCGAACCCCTTCCAAGTATTAAGTTGTAAACAACAGACAATTGCATTAAGTATGGTGCGTAATGTAATCAACATAAATATCCTTAGACAAAGCATCGATGTTTTATCCCTAGTGGCAACAACACATCCACAACCTTAGAACTTTTTGTCACTGTCCCAGATTTAATGGAGGCATGAACCCACTATCGAGCATAAATACTCCCTCTTGGAGTCACAAGTATCAACTTGGCCAGAGCCTCTACTAGTAACGGAGAGCATGCAAGAACATAAATCACATATATGATAGATTGATAATCAACTTGACATAGTATTCAATATTCATCGGATCCCAACAAACACAACATGAAGGATTACAAATAGATGATCTTGATCATGATAGGCAGCTCACAAGATCTAACATGATAGCACAATGAGGAGAAGACGACCATCTAGCTACTGCTATGGACCCATAGTCCAGGGGTGAACTACTCACACATCGATCCGGAGGCGATCATGGCGATGAAGAGACCTCCGGGAGATGATTCCCCTCTCCGGCAGGGTGCCGGAGGTGATCTCCTGAATCCCCCGAGATGGGATTGGTTGCAGCGGCGTCTCTGGAAGGTTTTCCGTATCGTGGCTCTCGGTACTGGGGGTTTCGTGACGGAGGCTTTAAGTAGGCGGAAGGGCAGGTCAAGAGGCGCCACGGGGGCCCCACACAACAGGGCCGCGCGGGCCCTTGCTGGCCGCGCTGCCCTGTTGTGGCGGCGCCTCGTGGCCCCACTTCGTGACTCCTTCGGTCTTATGGAAGCTTCGTGCAAAAATAGGACCCTGGGCGTTGATTTCGTCCAATTCCGAGAATATTTCCTTACTGTTGTTGTTTTCTGCTGTTTTTGGTTTCAGAAATCCTACAAAGGAAATATTCCCGGAATTGGACGAAATCAACGCCCAGGGTCTTATTTTTCCACGAAGCTTCCGGAAGACCGAAAGGGAAACGAAGTGGGGCGACGAGGCGCCGCCACACTAGGGCCGCGCGGCCTAAGGGTGTCCCGCGCCGCCCTGGCGTGTGGGGCCCTCGTGTCACCCCTAAACCTACCCTTCCGCCTACTTAAAGCCTTTGTCGCAAAACCCCCAGTACCGAGAGCCACGATACGGAAATCCTTCCAGAGACGCCGCCGCCGCCAATCCCATCTCGGGGGATTCAGGAGATCGCCTCCGGCACCCTGCCGGAGAGGGAATCATCTCCCGGAGGACTCTTCATCACCATGATCGCCTCCGGATCGATGTGTGAGTAGTTCACCCCTGGTCTATGGGTCCATAGCAGTAGCTAGATGGTTGTCTTCTCCTCATTGTGCTATCATGTTAGATCTTGTGAGCTGCCTATCATGATCAAGATCATCAATTTGTAATGCTACATGTTGTGTTTGTTGGGATTCGATGAATATTGAATACTATGTCAAGTTGATTATCAATCTATCATATATGTTGTTTATGTTCTTGCATGCTCTCCGTTGCTAGTAGAGGCTCGGCCAAGTTGATACTTGTAACTCCAAGAGGGAGTATTTATGCTCGATAGTGGGTTCATGCCTCCATTGAATCAGGGACAGTGACAGAAAGTTCTAAGGTTGTGGATGTGCTGTTGCCACTAGGGATAAAACATCAATTCTTTGTCTAAGGATATTTGTGTTGATTACATTATGCACCATACTTAATGCAATTGTCTGTTGTTTACAACTTAATACTGGAAGGGGTTCGGATGATAACCTGAAGGTGGACTTTTTAGGCATAGATGCATGCTGGATAGCGGTCTATGTACTTTATCGTAATGCCCTGATTAAATCTCATAGTACTCATTATGATATATGTATGTGCATTGTTATGCCTTCTTTATTTGTCAATTGCCCAACTGTAATTTGTTCACCCAACATGCTATTTCTTATCGGAGAGACACCACTAGTGAACTGTGGACCCCGGTCCATTCTTTACATCTGAAATACAATCTACTGCAATTGTTCTTTACTGTTCTTCGCAAACAAACATCATCTTCCACACTATACATCTAATCCTTTGTTTACAGCAAGCCGGTGAGATTGACAACCTCACCGTTACGTTGGGGCAAAGTACTTTGATTGTGTTGTGCAGGTTCCACGTTGGCACCGGAATCCCCGGTGTTGCGCCGCACTACACTCCGCCACCAACAACCTTCACGTGTTCCTTGACTCCTACTGGTTCGATAACCTTGGTTTCTTACTGAGGGAAAACTTGTCGCTGTACACATCACACCTTCCTCTTGGGGTTCCCAACGGACGTGTGTCTTACACGCCATCAGATCTCAAGGATAAGAGTGAGAATAAGTTTTCATAAATATTCACTTCATTTGTTTTGAAACTAAGTTTTTCAGACGTCCATTCTAACTAGGGTCTCCTAAGGTCAAACAATGTCTCTGATACCAACTTGTCAACACCCGGATTTTTAAGTCCAGATGCATATTATGCCATACATCGCAATCCCAGGAATATTGTTTTGCGAGGCATAATACATTGATATCAAAGAACATCATTCATTACAAACCATAACAGTCTTACATCAAGGGATCACATGATCCAGTCTTACAACATAGTTGATCTAATGATCAAATTACAAAACACATAGCGGAAGCGAAGTAGCGGTTGCGGTCCATCTGTTCCACAGGGAACGCTTGACGTCAGGAGTAGTCCTAGTTATCATAGACGTCTTGCTGTCCATCATCCTGGTACTGGTTCTCCTCTTCATAGTCTGGCCATTTGAATAGCCAGGGACAAAGCCATGAGTACTTTAAAGTACTCGCAAACTAATACTAGTGTAAGCACTATCAACTATAGTAAGGGGTTTCTAAGCTATAGGTTTATTTGCATAAAGCCAGTTTTATTTCATAAACATTTAGTAAATCAAAGACTCTTAATTTTCCTAACTTACTCAAGTGGGAACATTAGTGTCATTCCCACAACTCTGTTGTGATCAATTCAAATTCACCTTTCAAGTTCAAGTCACAAGTCACCCTTCACATGTCACATTTTTGAAATGGGTCTGATGACAGAGCAGTATGGCCTTTCCAATCGTCCATAACTGCGGACACGGCTATTCGAATAGTTTTACACTCTGCAGAGGTCGCACACTTTTGCCACAACATTTGCAATAATCCGTCAGGGTTAACTGGCCCTAATTTATCACACTCCGTGTGTGGACTACCAAGCATAACCTTTCACTTACATACCCTAGTACAGGCACCTCTCCCCATGAGTTTGGCCTCCCAGTGAAGACAAACCGTCAGCCTGGGGACTGCACAAGGCTTGGGTAGGACATTCACCTCATTTCACGTCATTTCACATCATTTCACCTTTCAATGGAGGCAGCCTCGGCATAACCCCTATGACGCTTGTTTAGAGGGAACCCATACTAAAGCACATAAACTTCCAGTTAAGCCCTACCCATGATCAGGTATTGTGGGGGTACTTTAAAATTGGAATGGTATCGCATCCGAACCCAACCATCCGTTTTTGTAAAGTTCATGTAACACCCCAACTTTTTCAACCTTGATTAGTTGTCTTTATTTCAAAAATCTGGGGGAACAAAAACTTTTTCTATAGACTAATTAAGGTGAATTGCCTTGATCTGTTGGTAGATGAATAGTCTTGATTTGCTTGTTGAATTTTGTCTTGAGCTACCTCATAGAACAACACCCCTAGTGGTTAAACAAGCAACTCACCAAATAAAACACATGTGTGGCTTAGGAAGAATTGTTTTCCTTCTTACTACATCAAACCTCTCTCCTGATGACAACATGGGTGTGCCATCTTGATTTTTCTCTTTGTGGTACAAGATAGCTCAATCATCCTTAATTCACAACTTGGTGATCTCAATGCATGGATCTCATCTGTGCATCTCCCTCTACAATTTCCACATCCTGCATGTCTCATTCTACCCTTGCATCACATATATTCAACTTGATCTTATACCCTATCCAATGATTCAACTCTAGATCACTTCCTTCACTTTTACCTCTTGTTTTTATTCAAGTTTAATCTTCACAAAACCAAGAGTGGGAATGATGGATACATTTTGTAGCCACCATCTACCCTTGAGAACACTCCTCCCTAAATTAGTTTCCCTCCTCAAAAATCCTACAATTTTCCTTCTCTAGTTTTGATCACAAAACTACTTCTAGTTTTATTAAAACTTTCCAAGATTTCTCTTCAAAGAAAACAAGGAACTGAAATGGGTTTTGTTTTTCATCCCATTTCTACCAAGTATTGATTTATAAAACATTATTTCTATTTTGCTTTGTTTTAACAAAAAGCTTGTTTATGGTACCTATACCATTTCTTGTTTCCCTCTTGATTATTTTACATTTGAGAAAAACTCTACCTAACTTGAGAAAGTAAGTAGAATATTTTGAGCTCCTATGTTCCAACTAGTTTTCTCTCAACATTTTCAAATGCCATTCCACTTGAGTTCATTCCCAATTGTCCCTAGACAATTGAGGTGTTTCAAGTACTTTTCAAATAAATTCTATTTCGAATGACAACTCTTGCACATCTTGTGTACATCTCTGATCTACCCCATAATGTTCCTTCATCCTCCAATTCTTGATCAAGTAGATGAACTCTTGATACTTTCTATTGGACTCCCTTCAACTAAACCCTAGACTCAGAGAGTATTTCAAACCACTCCAAATTGACCTCTTATTTGTAGAGCAACTATATTCCATCATACCCATCTCAATCCTCTATTATTTTCCATCATCACCTTGACCTCTTGAATTGATGACTTATGTCACCATATTCATCATTAGAATTGCATCATTATTCCCTTCACTATCTCCCTAAAACTTGGACTCTATATCCCTGGAAGAAAACCTATTTTCCTTGCATAACACAAGTGGTGTCGTGTGTCTTGCATAGGCACTTGAGCACCATGTGTCTCATCTTGTTTGGAGTGGTCAAGTCTCAAATCTTGTGGAGGCCATCTCCAAGATGGCATGCACATGAAACCTTGTACATCACCATCATCTTCTTGGCACAAAGCCATCATGCAACAAATATCATCATGGTATATTTTACCATCACAATCTTCCCCCATCTCTATATCTCTCACATTGTTCATTTTTATTGGCAAGAATGGAGCCGGCCAAATGGTGTATGCATGGCAAATTCGGCCAGCCATGCCTCTTCATTTCCTTCCTCCACAAGTCTTGCCTCCCACCTAACCCAATCAATAAATGGGCAGCCACCATCCTTGGCCAATCAAAAAAGGAGGCAGCCACCCCTCTCCCTCTATAAAAACTCCCTAGCCGGCCACCTCCACTCCCCTTTGCTCATTTCTTTCACACTCCACTCCCTCATACCTTCCTCCCCACGAGCTGCTGCTCCTCCTAGCTACCATGGCCGGCCATGGCCATGAAGATCCACCAAGATGAAGCTCCCTTCCTCCCTCAAGCTTCCTCTCACCATGAGAGCCTCCCTCTCCATCTTCTCCCCAACCCTAGATGGTTTAATCTCCTCTTCTTCTTCCTCCATTGCTAAGATTGGATCTTGATGCAGGTGCATGTTGGTCCAAGCATGGAGAAGCTTGAGCAATCCTCAGATCTGAAGTTCTTGAGCTAAGTTCGTCCAAAACCTTGCAGTAATTTCTGTAATCTTGCTGTTTCAGATTCTGGTACGCACTTGTAAAATCCGCCAAAACTCGTGTGCAGATCCAAATCGAGTGATTCAAAGTTCCGCAGATAGATACGGAAAAGATCTACAACTTGGCGTTGGTCTCATCCTCAAATTCGTTACGGATTGTCCGTGGTAAATAAAGTTCTGTAAACATGCAGATTCACTGTTTGTTAGATTTGTTCCGATTTACAAAACCTTTTTGGACAAACTCAACTGTAGGTGAAACCCCTCTTCAATACCATCATTTTGGAGGTGGTTTCACTTCGATTGACAACCTGAAACTGAAATGGTTCACAGATCAAGATCTGATCAGACCTGACTTTGTCGAATTAAACCAGGCGCTTGGGAATGAATTTTTGAATGAAACCAATTGGGTAAGAACCAGCTTTTCAATACCTCTCAGATGCAGCTGACCTCATATTTTTATGAGTTATGTACGATTTTGGGTGAATTAAACTTGTTATGTGTGTTCTGCAGACATGGCTGTTAGCTTTTAAATCACCAAAATCCATCCGTGATCCAAATTGAGTGATTCCAATTTGGTAGTACTACTGGATGTTTTCTTAATCATCTCCAACAAGTTTCAAACCCTTATCTGTTCTGTAACTCCAGAGGTAAAGCAAATGGTATAGACATGCAGTAATCTTGTCAATCCATTTGTGAGAGTTTCAGAAACAATTTGAACCCAAATCCAATTGTATGTGCATCTCTGTTTAGATATCTTTCAAATGCCGGTGGTCTCATATTTTTAGGATTTTTCTACGATTTATGGCTTACCGATCTTGTTTTCTGTACAGTCAGATTCAAAGAAATTCCTAAAATTGTAGGTTTAATATTTTGGGGTGATTCCAATTGGGTTAGTCTTGTATTAGTACTGGCTATCTAGGAAAAATAGTATTAGTCTCTGTTCATGCATATTTGTTACTGTTAGTAATGTATGTGTGTGACATGCATTGTTGAAGCCAAACTTTTCGGTTTATTTAAAACCCTTGACCAACTCTTTTTATTAGAAATGGGCAACCTCTGTTTTATGCTTGCAAAACAAAACCTCTGCAATTTAACATTAGCTCTTTTGTTTTGCTTAAGTTTTCAAATGGTAGGGCATATCATTTGCTTCCTATTCTTGTGTGGTGTTATGTGAGCAAACTAAGTTAGGAAAACTGTTTTCTACTTTTCCAAAAATGCTTGAAAATGTTTTGTGAATGTATTTGATGTCAAACTAATGCTCTTGTCCTCTTTATGATGTTATCTACCAGGGGATGTTTGGTTTATACCATGGTGATAACCGAGAGAGGCAATTGCTAAGTTGTGATACTCTCATACCTTTACTAGGTAAATAACATGAGTTTTCTTTAAGTTGTTTGTGGTATCTATAAGTCCTTTGTATGGTAGCTCTTTATTGAATGGTTAAATTATGGTTGTTGTATGTTTGTTTTGTTGGTGCAATGTGATTGATTGTGTTCCTTTTATATTTTCCGGCGATAGACGCGAGCAATTCCGGAGAAGAAGAAGAAGTGGAATTGGACAAGGATTTTATTTATATTGTTGGGATTCTTATATTGATAGAGTTGAAGAAGTACAGGGACAAATAAGCCAAGGCAAGCCATCTTTTGATCTCTGATCCGGTGTCTAGTTGGATGTCATTTGTTGATGTTCAAAACACCTTCATTCTATGTGTGTTATTATCTCTATTTATGTCATCTATGTGTGATTGCAAGTGGGGTACTCCCTAGTGGTGATGCTCCACTATTTGTCCTTGTGTTATGGGATGCATGGTAACATGGCCGTGCTATCCCACTTGGTTATCTTGTATGCTCAACTTGAGCATGTTCCATCTCAAGATAGTAACTTACACCACACCCACCCCTTTTGTAGTATAGAGGTATCAATGTCATGATCTTGGTGTATTCTCAACTTGAGAGGAGTATGCCGTGTACCATCTTGGAGAATATGTTGGATAGTGACACTCCACTATCTAAGTTGTGTAGTTAGCACCACAAATCTGAGAGTATATTCCTCCTTGTGTTGTCATAATACATGCTTACCTTAAGCAAGTATGATCCACTCCACTACCCCTTTATACCTCATCTATGGCGGGATGACTCTCATCTCGGCCGTAGTGCAATACTAGTTCAACTCATGAAACTATAGGTTGGGAACCCCTCAAGGTTTACCTTGTTGTAAATGTTTATGAAAACCTTGGGTGAGGCAACCTTACCCAAGCGTATGGTTTATGAAAGAAAAGGATCTTGACAAAGATGGTTGGAAAGAGGAAAGTGTGGGTGTGACTTGGGTTTTTGAGAAAAATGACACATGGTTCTTTGTATTCGCCCGGAACAATTACACAGCGCAACCACATTATCCAAAGTGGGTACGGGCTTAGTCTGACGTCTGTTGAAATTGGCATGAGCCACCTTCACAACTCTCTAGGAGGGTCGCGATGACCTCTGACACCGGGTTGCGCTCTGAAGGAGGCAATACACTGCATTAACTTGCAGCCGGACGATTACTGAGGGTCTTCGTCATGGCGCCGGAGATACGCTCAAAAGGAGGTATGCTGCCGGGGTGCCGGGAAGGGGTAAGCCCGCAGGGAAGGACTCTTGTCAAGGGAGACAGGCGAAGGACTATGACTGATTATCCGAGTCTCGCATACTTTTGTATGTCGAACCGGGGATGATTCCGGCGGATTTATCGGTTCTTGTGGGGAAAGTGCGCACACTCTGCAGAGTTAAAACTATTCGAATAGCCGCGTCCGCGGTCATGGACGGTTGGGATGGCCGTTACCGAGCCGTGTCGAGTTTTGGTTTTGAAAATGATTTCCAAAGGAAATGCGTGTGTTGGAAGTACCGGAAGGGTACGGGAAAGATGTTGTGCCGACCATGTGGAGATGGTTGAGGAAAATGAAACAAAATGGGGTGACCCTTCCTAGTGTTTTCATGTAGAGGAACTCTTCTTCAATAGAGATATAGAGATGTCTTAGATAAATTCTTGGAGTGTCCCCTTCGATTGAGAAGTTGGGATGCTATCTCCACCAAAAACATCTCTTCTCTTCCACATGCTATATCCACAAGAGAAACTACTCTTCCTCTCTTGTCTTCTTTAGTTAGAATTGTTATCACCTTCTTGATGGTTTGCGAGTACAATTCAAATGTACTCACGGCTTTGTCCCCGGCTATTTACTTGGCCAGACTTGAAGGAGTTCGACGGATGAAGAAGGAGTTGGCGACGTCTATGCGAGCTAGGAACGTCTTCCCAGTCAGTTGCCTGTAGGGTTATGGCAGATGACTTGGGTACTGCGCTGCTGAAGTGATGATGCTACTCTGATGTTTAGTTAGGCCCTTCGAGGCTATTATGTAAGTATTGGTCAGGTGACCATGTTGTAATTTTCTTATTCCGCTTTGTAATGGATGGTGTAATTTGATATCAGTTCGGTTATGTGTTCACGACACACCGATCAGGGGATCGTGAACTGTATACATAACAGGGAATTTCGGACAGCTAGTCCGGGGTCCCCACAGTTCACCATGTCATTCACAAGTCATATTCACCTTCAAAATCTTTCAATATAATGACTCATGATTCCAAGGTTTTCAAAGTCCCTTAATTCACATATTCCCATCTAGAGTAGTCAATTTTATTTTTAGCACTAGCAACTAGTCATGAGGGGTGCTAACTAACTTGTAGCTTTCTAGGCTAACTTTGATGCTCTTGTAGTACTTCATATCTAGACCAAAGTGAACTATGAACAAGATAAACTTTGATAACCAATAGTAAAACTTGTAAGAATAAAACTTGGGATTGGATCCTTAAACACAAAATAATATTGTAATGATGCCTTGCTCTAGTAGAGCTTTGCATTAGGGTAGCTTGGGAATAGCTTGCAATAATATAGCTTGCATTAGTCTAGCTTGCCTTGATTGGTGTAGTGATCAAAGTTCTCTTCTTCTTCGTAGAAGTCTTCTTCCTCGTAGCACTCAGTACTAGCGTCTAAAAATAAATACGAGGTACACAATCACCAAACAAATACTTAAGTAATTTAGTAACCATAATGGTTCACACAAGATGACCTATTATCATCACAAGCATCCATACTAGGGTTTGACTTTTATTTACTTTGAAAAGTAATTTCCTCTCATTGAAATATTTATTAGGGTTTCTATTCATTCCCTTTGAAGAATAATTTCCTATCATTGAACATTACTAAGATTTAATATCCTCAAATCAGAAGTATGAGATCATGTTGACCAGGGTCAACACTTCATATTTACCATTTGGGGAAAATGATTTAAATGAGACACTTCATCTCATGCAATTTAAATACTACTATGGAACAATTTAATATCACTAAGTAATAAAATATGAGGTGCTATAGACTAAGGTCACTACCTCATATTGGATTACTTAAGACAATGATTTAAATGAGAGAGTACCTCTCATACTATTTAAATAAATTAATTGAGATAATTTAAATGGACTAGAAATAGCCACATAGCTATTTATTTATTCTAGTCCATGATCATATGAAACAACCATATCATATTTTTACATAAACAATTAGATTATTTGAAATGTGAATTATGAGAATTTGAATTACCTCAAAATTCATTATGGTTGATTTTTAATAATTGTTTGAAGTTTGAAAACCTACTGCCTTGTTATTTTTATTGCAAGTGATCTATAAAAATTCTAGGGTTGAGACCAGTGCAGTTTGATAGCGATTTTCAGAAGCTTTCCAAATATATAAAATTCATCAAATATGGCTCAGTGGATTTGAAGTTATTTAATTTCTAGCAAAGCACCAGTGTTGATTTGAATTTAAATCGAATTAAACGAATTTGAATGAAATGGACGCGCGGGAAACGAATTGGGCCGGCCCAGCTGTGCTCCAGTGCGCAGCGGGCCGCCTGACAAGGGGACCTACATGTCAGCGACGCTTAATGCACCGAAACGGTACACTCGCGGAGAGACGTTGGATTAGAAGTGAGATCGACGGACGAGGTGCATCGCCGTCTCCGGCGAGATCCCGCGCTACTGGCGGCGAGGGTAGGGGGTTGGCGAGCTCACCGGTGGCCGGCGATCGTCGGAGTTGACGCAGGAGGAGGTTGTCAAGGACAACGGAGCGTCTGGTACAGGTGGCGTCGCCGGAGGTGGCTCCAATCGACGGCTGCGTCTGCGGCGGCTCCGTGGACTCCGGCAAGAAATTGAGTGGCTACCGGCGGCAATGTGGAATGGAGAGGAGTCGAGGAGAGTCAGAGAGGAGAGGGGAAGGCTAGTGTGAGGATTTGAGCCGGGGCTTGCTCCTTTTATAGCGGCGAGAGGTGGCCGAGGGGCGCGGAGCAGGTGAGTGGTGACGACGGCGATAGAGGTCACGCGGGGCCAGCGGAGTGGGCGCAGTGTGTTGGCGACGTCGAGGCGGTCACGACGCGCGTGATGGCGTTGGAAATGGTGGACGAGGGAGTGCTGGCGACGTCACGTATTGGCGCGGGTACCGGCGGAGGTCGTCGATGATGGCGTCGTCTACAGGGCGAGCGCAGTCCAATGAGGTTGTCTGGGAGCTTCCTGGTGGTGTGTTGAGTGAGTGTGCATTGAACCCACTAGTCATTTATTGTGACAACATGGGTGCCATCGCCAATGCACAAGAACCAAGGTCACACAAGAAGCTGAAGCATATCAAGCTGCGTTTTCATTCGATTCGCGAGTACATCGAAGATGGAGAAGTAAAGATTTGCAAAGTACACAATGATCTGAATGTAGCAGATCCATTGACTAAAGCTCTCCCTAGGGCAAAGCATGACCAACACCAGAATGTCATGGGTGTTAGGTACGTACCTTACAATGTAATCTAGATTCTTGACTCTAGTGCAAGTGGGAGACTGTTGGAGATATGCCCAAGAGGCAATAATAAAGTGGTTATTATATATCTTTGTGTTTATGATAAATGTTTATATACCATGCTATAATTGTATTAACCGAAACATTGATACATGTGTGTTATGTAAACAACAAGGAGTCCCTAGTAAGCCTCTTGTATAACTAGCTTGTTGATTAATAGATGATCATAGTTTCATGATCATGAACATTGGATGTTATTAATAACAAGGTTATTTCATTATGTGAATGATGTAATGGACACACCCAATTAAGCGTAGCATAAGATCACGTCATTAAGTTCATTTGCTATAAGCTTTCGATACATAGTTACCTAGTCCTTCAACCATGAGATCATGTAAATCACTTATGCCGGAAGGGTACTTTGATTACATCAAACGCCACTGCGTAAATGGGTGGTTATAAAGGTGGGATTAGGTATCCGGAAAGTATGAGTTGAGGCATATGGATCAACAGTGGGATTTGTCCATCCCGATGACGGATAGATATACTCTGGGCCCTCTCGGTGGAATGTCGTCTAATTGGTTTGCAAACATATGAATGGTTCATAAGAGACCACATACCACGGTACGAGTAAAGAGTACTTGTCAGGAGACGAGGTTGAACAAGGTATAGAGATACCGATGATCAAACCTCGGACAAGTAAAATATCGCGTGACAAAGGGAATCGGTATTGTATGTAGATGGTTCATTCGATCACTAAGTCATCGTTGAATATGTGGGAGCCATTATGGATATCCAGATCCCGCTATTGGTTATTGGTCGGAGAGAAGTCTCAACCATGTCTGCATAGTTCGCGAACCGTAGGGTGACACACTTAAGGTTTGATGTCGTTTGAGTAGATATGGAATATGGAATGGAGTTCGAAGTTTTGTTCGGAGTCTCGGATGGGATCCATGACATCACGAGGAGTTCCGGAATGGTCCGGAGAATAAGATTCATATATAGGAAGTCATTTTACAAGTTTGAAAATAATCCGGTGCATTTATGGAAGGTTCTAGAAGGTTCTAGAAAAGTCCGAAAGAAAGGCACTATGGAAGGTGGAGTCCCAGAGGGATTCCACAAGCTTGGCCGGCCAACCCTAAGGGGAGGAGTCCCAGGTGGGCTCCACCTGAGGTGGCCGGCCACCCTCCCTCAAGGAAAGGTGGGAATCCCACCTAGAGTGGGACTCCCATCTTGAGTAGGTTTCCCACCAAAGGTAGGTTTCGGTGTTGGGGTCTTATTCGAATACTTGGGATACAACTCTTGGGGCTTCCACCTATATAATGAGGGGCATAGGGGAGGGGCCGGCCACACCTTGGCCGCACCACCACAACCCCCTTGAGTCCGGCGCCCTAGACCCCCTCTCTCCCCAAACCCTAGCGCCCCTCCTCCACATATCTCTCTCGCAGCGCATAGGCGAAGCCCTGCCGGAGATCTCCACCACCACCGTCACCACACCGTCGTGCTGCCGGGATTCTAAGGAGGATCTACTACTTCTGCTGCCCGCTGGAACGGGGAGGAGGACGTCGTCTTCATCAACACCGTACGTGTGACCGAGTACGGAGGTGCTGCCCGATTGTGGCACCGTCAAGATCTTCTACGCGCTTTTGAAAGCGGCAAGTGATCATCTTCTGCAACAACGAGATCTAATCTCGTAGGCTTTGGAAATTTTCAAGGGTTAGTCTCGTGATCCCCTCGTTGCTACCGTCTTCTAGATTGGATCTTGGCTTGTGTTTCGTTCTTGCGGTAGGAAATTTTTTGTTTTTTATGCTACGAATCCCATCAGTGGTATCAGAGGCGTGTCTATGCATAGATTGTGTAATAACCCAGAACATAGGAACAACGAAGGGTAGATTTAGAAATGGGTTGTGCATTTCATCGCAAAACAGGGGAAATTTTCGCGCCTTATTGCAACTAAACCTAAGAGGGATCGAGGTTCTCTCTCATTTTGCACTTAGGGTTAGGCAATGTGAGTTAGGGAAATTTCGACATGATCTCTTTTGTATCTTGTTGA
>NC_061510.1:410972052-411144488 GCF_022539505.1 Lolium rigidum
TAATGTGATACTTGGCAATTGTTGTGCTCATGTTTAAGCTCTTGCATCATATACTTTGCACCCATTAATGAAGAAACACTTAGAGCTTGCAAATTTGGTTTGCATATTTGGTTTCTCTAAGGTCTAGATAATATCTAGTATTGAGTTTTGAACAACAAGGAAGACAGTGTAGAGTCTTATAATGTTTACAATATGTCTTTTATGTGAGTTTTTCTGCACCGTTCATCCTTGTGTTTGTTTCAAATAACCTTGCTAGCCTAAACCTTGTATCGAGAGGGAATACTTCTCATGCATCCAAAACCCTTGAGCCAACCACTATGCCATTTGTGTCCACCATACCTACCTACTACATGGTATTTCTTCGCCATTCCAAAGTAAATTGCTTGAGTGCTACCTTTAAAATTCCATCATTCGCCTTTGCAATATATAGCTCATGGGACAAAATAGCCTTAAAAACTATTGTGGTATTGAATATGTACTTATGCACTTTATCTCTTATTAAGTTGCTTGTTGTGCGATAACCATGTTCCTGGGGACGCCATCAACTACTCTTTGTTGAATATCATGTGAGTTGCTATGCATGTTCGTCTTGTCTGAAGTAAGGGAGATCTACGACCTTATGGTTAAGCATGCATATTGTTAGAGAAGAGCATTGGGCCGCTAACTAAAGCCATGAATCATGGTGGAAGTTTCAGTTTTGGACATATATCCTCAATCTCATATGAGAATAATAATTGTTGCTACATGCTTATGCATTAAAGAGGAGTCCATTATCTGTTGTTCATGTTGTCCCGGTATGGGTGTCTAAGTTGAAGAATGATCAAAAGCGAGAAATCCAATGCGAACTTTCTCCTTAGACCCTTGTACAGGCGGCATGGAGGTACCCCATTGTGACACTTGGTTAAAACATGTGCGTTGTGATGATCCGGTAGTCCAAGCTAAGTAGGACAAGGTGCGGGCACTATTAGTACACTATGCATGAGGCTTGCAACTTGTAAGATATAATTTACATAACTCATATGCTTTATTACTACCGTTGACAAAATTGTTTCATGTTTTCAAAATAAAAGCTCTAGCACAAATATAGCAATCGATGCTTTCCTCTTTGAAGGACCTTTCTTTTACTTTTATGTTGAGTCAGTTCACCTATCTCTCTCCACCTCAAGAAGCAAACACTTGTGTGAACTGTGCATTGATTCCTACATACTTGCATATTGCACTTGTTATATTACTCTATGTTGACAATTATCCATGAGATATACATGTTATAAGTTGAAAGCAACCGCTGAAACTTAATCTTCCTTTGTGTTGCTTCAATACCTTTACTTTGATTTATTGCTTTATGAGTTAACTCTTATGCAAGACTTATTGATGCTTGTCTTGAAGTACTATTCATGAAAAGTCTTTGCTTTATGATTCATTTGTTTACTCATGTCATTACCATTGTTTTGATCGCTGCATTCATTACATATGCTTACAAATAGTATGATCAAGATTATGATGGCATGTCACTTCGAAATTATCTTTGTTATCGTTTTACCTGCTCGGGACGAGCGAGAACTAAGCTTGGGGATGCCGATACGTCTCCAACGTATCGATAATTTCTTATGTTCCATGCCACATTATTGATGATATCTACATGTTTTATGCACACTTTATGTCATATTCGTGCATTTTCTGGAACTAACCTATTAACAAGATGCCGAAGAGCCAGTTGTTGTTTTCTGCTGTTTTTGGTTTCAGAAATCCTAGTAAGGAAATATTCTCGGAATCGGACGAAATCAAGACCCAGGTTCCTATTTTTCCACGAAGCTTCCAGAAGACCGAAGGAGAGTCGAAGTGGGGCCACGAGGTGGCGACACCACAGGGCGGCGCGGCCCAGGCCCTGGCCACGCCGACCTATGGTGTGGGCCCCTCGTGCCGCCTCTTGACCTACCCTTTCGCCTACAAATAGCCTCCGTCGCGAAACCCCCAGTACCGAGAGCCACGATACGGAAAACCTTCCAGAGACGCAGCCGCCGCCAATCCCATCTCGGGGATTCAGGAGATCGCCTCCGGCACCCTGCCGGAGAGGGGATTCATCTCCCGGAGGACTCTACACCGCCATGGTCGCCTCCGGAGTGATGAGTGAGTAGTTCACCCCTGTACTATGGGTCCATAGCAGTAGCTAGATGGTTGTCTTCTCCTTATGTGCTTCATTGTTGGATCTTGTGAGCTGCCTAACATGATCAAGATCATCTATCTGTAATTCTATATGTTGTGTTTGTCGGGATCCGATGGATAGAGAATACTATGTTATGGTGATTATCAATCTGATGCTTATGTGTTGTTTAAGATCTTGCATGCTCTCCGTTATTAGTAGAGGCTCTGGCCAAGTTTGTACTCTTAACTCCAAGAGGGAGTATTTATGCTCGATAGTGGGTTCATGCCTACATTGATACCAGGACGAGTGACGGAAAGTTCTAAGGTTGTGTTGTGCTTGTTGCCACTAGGGATAAAACATTGATGCTATGTCTA
Source organism: Lolium rigidum (assembly GCF_022539505.1). NCBI lineage: Eukaryota > Viridiplantae > Streptophyta > Magnoliopsida > Poales > Poaceae > Lolium > Lolium rigidum. The sequence continues at coordinate 410,974,570 of NC_061510.1, forward strand.
AGGATGTAGTTATTGATTACATTACGCACCATACTTAATGCAATTGTCCGTTGTTTTGCAACTTAATACCGGAGGGGGTTCGGATGATAACCTCGAAGGTGGACTTTTTAGGCATAGATGCGGTTGGATGGCGGTCTATGTACTTTGTCGTAATGCCCAATTAAATCTCACTATATTTATCATGCCATGTATGTGCATCGCGGTGCCCTCTCTATTTGTCAATTGCCCGACTGTAATTTGTTCACCCAACATGCTTTTATCTTATGGGAGAGACACCTCTAGTGAACTGTGGACCCCGGTCCATTCTTTTATACTTGAAATACAAATCTACTCGCAATACTTGTTTTACTTGTTTTCTTGCAAACAATCATCTTCCACACAATACGGTTAATCCTTTGTTACAGCAAGCCGGTGAGATTGACAACCTCACTCGTTTCGTTGGGGCAAAGTACTTTGTTTGTGTTGTGCGGGTTCCACGTTGGCGCCGGAATCCCCGGTGTTGCGCCGCACTACATCCCGCCGCCATCAACCTTCAACGTGCTTCTTGGCTCCTACCTGGTTCGATAAACCTTGGTTTCTTTCCGAGGGAAAACTTGCCGCTGTGCGCATCATACCTTCCTCTTGGGGTTCCCAACGGACGTGTACATCTACGCGCATCGGTATGTATGATTTCCAATAAGTCCGTAGCTCGCTCCATAATACCGAGAGAATGGAGTCTTAGTCATTTTTCCCATTAGACATGCTTCGCATCTATCAAGTGACTCAAAGTCAAGTGATTCAAGTAATCCATCGGTATGGAGTTTCTTCATGCGTTTTACTCCAATATGACCAAGACGACAGTGCCACATATAAGTAGAATTATCATTCAATTTAATTCGCTTAGCATCAATGTTATGTATATGTGTATCACTATTATCGAGATCTAACAGAAATAAGCCATTCTTTTCAGGTGCTCGACCATAAAAGATATTATTCATAAAAATAGAACAACCATTATTCTCAGACTTGAATGAATAACCATCTTGCATTAAACAAGATCCAGATATAATGTTCATGCTCAACGCGGGTAGAAAATAACAATTATTGAGGCTTAAAACTAATCACGAAGGTAGATGTAGAGGAAGTGTGCCGACAGCGATCACATCGACTTTGGATCCATTTCCAACGCGCATCGTCACTTCATCCTTTAGTAGTCTTCGTTTATTCTTTAGTTCCTGTTTCGAGTTACAAATATGAGCAACCGAACCAGTATCAAATACCCAGGTACTAGTACGAGAACCGAGTAAGATAAACATCTATAACATGTATATCAGATATACCTTCTTTCTTCTTCTTGACAAGGCCGCTCTTCAGATCCGCCAAATACTTGGAGCAATTATGCTTCCAGTGTCCCTTCTCCTTGCAGTAATAGCACTCAGCATCAGGCTTAGGGCCAGTCTTAGGTTTCACAGGAGGCGTGGCAGCTTTCTTGCCACTCTTCTTGTTCTTGCCTTTAGACTTGCCCTGTTTCTTGAAGTTGGTGGTCTTGTTGACCATCAACACTTGGTGCTCTTTCTTAATTTCAATGTCAGCAGATTTTAGCATGGCAAAGAGTTCAGGTAACTCTTTGTTCATGTTCTGCATATTGTAATTCATCACAAAGTTCTTGTAACTAGGTGGCGATGATTGAAGGACACGATTAATCCCCGATCCGTTAGGAATCACTATTCCCAAGTCACTGAGTTTCTTCGCATGCCCGGTCATGGCGAGCATGTGCTCACTAACGGATCTGCCTTCTTCCATCATGCAACTGAAGAAGTGTTTCGATGCTTCATAGCATTCCACGGCCGCATGAGTCTCAAAGATAGTTTTCAACTCATTGACTAACTCATGTGGATCGTGGTGCTCAAAACGTTTTTGAAGATTGGCTTCCAGACTGCACAGGATGTCACACTGAACTTGAGAGTACCGAGTTTTCCGAGTCGCGTAAACATTCTTTACTTCATCGGTTTCAGTTTCTGCAGGAGGGTCACCTAGCGGTGCATCAAGCACATATTGCAGGCTTCCGCCATTGAGGAAGATCCTCACATGACGGAACCGATCGGTGAAGTTGCTACTCGTTGCTCTTAAGCTTTTCTTTCTCTAGGAACTGGTTAAAATTGATTGGGGACGCCATATCTACAACATATATTTGCAATAGTTTAGACTAATGTTTATGACAAATTGAGTTCAAATTTTAATTTAACAAAATTAAAAACTAGGTGAACTCCCACTCAAAACAATATCCCTCGCATTGTTTTAGTGATCACACGAACCAAATCGACCACACCAAGTCCGATCATCACGAGTCAAGATGTAACTTCAATGGCGAACACTCAAAGTGTTCATCATATCAATCATATGATTCATGCTCTACCTTTCGGTATCACGTGTTCCGAGACCATGTCTGTACATGCTAGGCTCGTCAAGGCCACCTTAGTATCCGCATGTGCAAAACTGGCTTGCACCCGTTGTATGCACTTGTTGATTCTATCACACCCGATCATCACGAGATGCTTCGAAACGACAAGTCTTGGCAACGGTGCTACTAAGGATGAACACTTTATTATCTTGATATTTTAGTGAGAGGGATCATCTTATAATGCTACCGTTGCGATCTAAGCAAAATAAGATGCATAAAAGGATTAACATCACATGCAGTTCATATGTGATATGATATGGCCCTTTTGTCTTTGCGCCTTTGATCTTCATCTCCAAAGCACGGACATGATCTTCATCATCAACGGGCATGATCTCCATGATCGTCGGCGTAGCGTCAAGGTCAATGGCGTCGTCTTCATGATTGTTCTCCCATGTAGCAACTATTACAACTTCTTTGAAATACTACTCAACATGAAATTTAAAGACAACCATAAGGCTCCTGCCGGTTGCCACAATACAATAATGATCATCTCATACATAGTCATCATCACATTATGGCCATATCACATCACCAAACCCTGCAAAAACAAGTTAGACGTTCTCTAATTTGGTTTGCATATTTTACGTGGTTTAGGGTTTTCGAGTAAGATCCAATCTACCTACGAACATGAACCACAACGGTGATACTAGTGTTGTCAATAGAAGAGTAAATTGAATCTTCACTATAGTAGGAGAGACAGACACCCGCAAAGCCACTTATGCAATACAAGTTGCATGTCGAGCGTGGAGCAAATCTCATGAACGCGGTCATGTAAAGTTAGCCCGAGCCGCTTCATCCCACTATGCCACAAAGATGCAAAGTACTCAAACTAAAGACAACATAAGCATCAACGCCCACAAAACCATTGTGTTCTACTCGTGCAACCATCTATGCATAGACACGGCTCTGATACCACTGTAGGATAACGTAGCATAGAAAACAAAAAAATTCCTACCGCGAGAACGCAATCCAAGCCAAGATGCAATCTAGAAGATGGGAGCAACGATGAGATCATCGAGACTCACCCTTGAAGATTTCCAAAGCCTACAAGATGAGGCTCTTGTTGCTGCGGTAGACGATCACTTGCCGCTTGCAAAAGCGCGTAGAAGATCTTGATCACGGCGCCACGAACGGGCAGCACCTCCGTACTCGATCACACGTTCGGTGTTGATGAAGACGACGTCCTTCTCCCCGTTCAAGCGGGCAGCGAAAGTAGTAGCTCCTCCTTGAATCCGGCAGCACGACGGCGTGGTGGCGGTGGTGATGGAGAACTCCGGCGGAGTTTCGCTAAGCGTTGCGAGAGAGGTGGAGGAGAGGGGGCGGCTAGGGTTTGGGAGAGGGGGGCGCCGACCACTATAGGGTGCGGCCACCTTGTGGTGTTGGGGTGGCCGGCCCCCTCCCCTTGTCCCTCATTATATAGGTGGAACACCCAAGAATTGGTCTACAAGTCTTCGAATAAGACCCCAAACCAAAACCTTCCATATGACATGAAACCTACCCAAGGTGGGATTCCCACTTGAGGTGGGATTCCCACCTTTCCTTGGGAGGGGGTGGCTGGCCACCTTTGGTGGAGTCCACTTTGGACTCCACCCTCTAGGGTTGGCCGGCCATGGTTGGTGGAGTCCCTTCGGGACTCCGCCTTCCAAAGTGATTTCTTCCGGACTTTTCTAGAACCTTCCATAAATGCACCGGATCATTTTCAAACACATAAAATGACTTCCTATATATGAATCTTATTCTCCGGACCATTCCGGAACTCCTCGTGATGTCCAGGATCCCATCCGAGACTTCGAACAATACTTCGAACTCCATTCCATATTCAAGTTCTACTATTACAACATCAAACCTTAAGTGTGTCACCCTACGGTTCGCGAACTATGTAGACATGGTTGAGATCTCTCTCCGACCAATAACCAATAGCGGGATCCGGAGATCCATAATGGCTCCCACATATTCAACGATGACTTAGTGATCGAATGAACCATTCACATACGATACCAATTCCCTTTGTCACGCGATATTTTACTTGTCCGAGGTTTGATCATCGGTATCACTCTATACCTTGTTCAACCTCGTCTCCCGACAAGTACTCTTTACTCGTACCGTGGTATGTGGTCTCTTATGAACTTATTCATATGCTTGCAAGACATTAGACGACATTCCACCGAGAGGGCCCGGAGTATATCTATCCGTCATCGGGATGGACAAATCCCACTGTTGATCCATATGCCTCAACTCATACTTTCCGGATACTTAATCCCACCTTTATAACCACCCATTTACGCACTGGCGTTTGATGTAATCAAAGTACCTTTCCAGCATAAGTGATTTACATGATCTCATGGTCATAAGGACTAGGTAACTATGTATCGAAAGCTTATAGCAAATAACTTAATGACGTGATCTTATGCTATGCTTAATTGGGTGTATCCATTACATCATTCATATAATGATATAACCTTGTTTATTAATAACATCCAATGTTCATGATTATGAAACTAATCATCTATTAATCAACAAGCTAGTTAAGAGGCTTACTAGGGACTCATTGTTGTTTACATAACACACATGTATCAATGTTTCGGTTAATACAATTATAGCATGGTATATAAACATTTATCATAAACATAAAGATATATAATAACAACTTTTATTATTGCCTCTTGGGCATATCTCCAACAAGAGGTGGCCACAAAGCCTTTGCTTTGCACTATTGCTACGAGGAGCTTGCCACCAATGAGAAGTGGATTCGAAGGAACTATGAGACCACACCAAAGAGGGCAAGGATTATCCAAAGGGAGGAGGCCGATGATGAAGATGAAGACCTCAACAAGAGATCGGAGGGTATCAAGATAGCAAAAGAGAAGAAGAAGAGGGGAGGTGTCGGCGCCTACACATCATTGAGACAAAAAAAAGCATTCCATCGAAACGCAAAGAGGACAATGAGGATAGGTGGAATGAGCTCAAAATATTGGAGGAGGAGAAGTGGTGTTCCGAATTGGCGGTGGAGGAGCGAAGGATTGCACTTGAAGAAGGAAGGATGATGAAGGAGAAGAAGATAGAAGAGGAACGGCTAGCACTTGAGAGGGATAAGTTGGACAAGGAGAGGGAGGATGCCGACCGTAACATCCTGTTCATGAACCGAAGCACATTAGATGACAAAGCTAGGGCATATTGGGAGATTGCCCGTGCGAGGATCTTTGCTCGAGAGAGTGGTGGTGGTGGTGGTCTTTGAGGTGGCCAATGATGTCTACGTGTGCTTCTATTCTTGTAGACAGTGTTGGGCCTCCAAGAGCAGAGGTTTGTAGAACATCAGCAAGTTTCCCTTACGTGGATTACCCAAGGTTTATCGAACTCAGGGAGGAAGAGTTCAAAGATATCCCTCTCAAGCAACCCTGCAATCACGATACAAGAAGTTTCTTGTGTCCCCAACACACCTAATACACTTGTCAGATGTATAGGTGCACTAGTTCGGCGAAGAGATAGTGAAATACAAGTAGTATGGATGTATATGAGTGTAAATAGCAATCTGAATAAAATATGGCAGCGAGTAAACATGCAACAGAACAGTAAATAAGCAGTGTTTGCAGTATTGGAAACAAGGCCTAGGGATCCTACTTTCACTAGTGGACACTCTCCACATTGATCACATAAATAAGTTCTCTTCCTTTGTGCTACATATACTCTTGTTTGATAATGAACACCATTCGTTGCGTAGGGCTACGAGAGCACCTCAATGCCGGAGTTAACAAGCTCCACAACATTCGGCATTCATGTTTAAGTAACCTTTAGAGCATAATAGATCTTTGCAATTTAAACCGAGTACTAACATAGCATACACACTGTCACCTTTACACTATGAAGGGGGAATAAATCACATCAATACTATCATAGTAATAATTAACTCCATAACCTACAAGAGATTATGATCATAACCTACGCCAAGAACAACACGATGCACACACTGTCACCATTACACCGTGAAGGAGGAATAGACTACTTTAATAACATCAGAAGAGTAGCACATAGACTAATAGTGATACAAAGCTCATCATATGGATCTCAATCATGCAAAGCAATTCATGAGATCATTGTATTGGGGTACAGAGAGAGAGAGAGATTAACCACATAGCTACCGGTAGAGCCCTCAGCCCCGGTGGAGAACTACTCCCTCCTCATCATAGGAGACAGCAGCGGCGATGAAGATGGCGGTGGTGTCGATGGAGATGCCTTCCGGGGGCACTTCCCCGTCCCGGCGGCGTGCCGGAACAGAGACTCATGTCCCCCGAATCTTGGCTTCGCGATGGCGGCGGCTCTGGAACTTTTCTCGTCTCGTGGCTTTTCCGTATCGAAGATTTAGGTTAGGGACCTTTAAAGAGGCGAAGAGGCGGAGTCGAAAGGCTGACGGGGCCACCACACAATAGGGCGGCGCGCCTGGCTCCTTGGTCGCGCCGCCTTGGTGTGTGGGCCCCCCAGGGCCCTCCTCTAGTGGCTCTCGGGTGTTCTGGAAGCTTCGTGGAATTATAAGATGCTGGGCGTTGATTTCGTCCAATTCCGAGAATATTTCCTTACTAGGATTTCTGAAACCAAAAACAGCGAGAAAACGGAACCGGCACTTCGGCATCTCGTCAATAGGTTAGTTCCGGAAAATGCATCAAAACGATATAAAGTGTGAACAAAACATGTAGGTATTGTCATAAAACTAGCATGGAACATAAGAAATTATAGATACGTTTGAGACGTATCAAGCATCCCCAAGCTTAGTTCCTACTCGCCCTCGAGTAGGTAAACGATAACAAGGCTAATTTCTTAAGTGACATGCTACCAACATAATCTTAATCATACTATTGTAAAGCATATGAGATGAATGAAGTGATTCAAAGCAATGGTAAAGATGATGTTTAAACAACTGAATCATATAGCAAAGACTTTTCATGAATATTACTTTCAAGACAAGCATCAATGAGTCTTGCATAATAGTTAACTCATAAGCAATAAATTCTTAGTAGAAGGCATTGAAGCAACACAAAGGATGATTAAGTTTCAGCAATTGCTTTCAACTTGTAACATGTATATCTCATGGATAGTTGTCAACACAAAGTAATATAACAAGTGCAATAAGTAAACATGTAAGAATCAATGCACACAGTTTACACAAGTGTTTGCTTCTAAGATAGAAAGAAGTAGGTAAACGGACTCCACATAAAGTAAAAGAATGGCCCTTCGCAGAGGGAAGCATGGATTACTATTTTTATGCTAGAGCTTTTCATTTTGAAAACAAGAAACAATTTTGTCAACGGTAGTAATAAATCATATGTGTTATATATAAGATATCTTATAAGTTGCAAGCCTCATGCATAGTATACCAATAGTGCCCGCACCTTGTCCTAATTAGCTTGGATTAACATGGATTATCATTGCATAACATATGTTTCAACCAAGTGTCACAAAGGGGTACCTCTATGCCGCCTGTACAAGGGTCTAAGGAGAAAGTTCGCATTGGATTTCTCGCTTTTGATCATTCTCAACTTAGACACCCATACCGGGACAACATAGACAACAGATAATGGACTCCTCTTTTTAATGCTTAAGTGATGTCTACGGGTGCTTCTATTCTTGTAGACAGTGTTGGGCCTCCAAGAGCAGAGGTTTGTAGAACAGCAGCAAGTTTCCCTCAAGTGGATCACCCAAGGTTTATCGAACTCAGGGAGGAAGAGGTCAAAGATATCCCTCTCAAGCAACCCTGCAACCACAAAGCAAGAAGTCTCTTGTGTCCCCAACACACCTAATAGGTGCACTAGTTCGGCGAAGAGATAGTGAAATACAAGTGGTATGAATGAATATGAGCAGTAGTACGGCGCCAGAAAATAGCTTGCTGGCGTGCAGATGATGGTATTGCGGGAAGTAAACATGCAGTAGAACAGTAAACAAGCAGCGATTTCAGTATTTAGGAGCAAGGCCTAGGGATCATACTTTCACTAGTGGACACTCTCAACATTGATCACATAACATAATAGATAAATGCATACTCTACACTCTCTTGTTGGATGATGAACACATTGCGTAGGATTACACGAACCCTCAATGCCGGAGTTAACAAGCTCCACAATTAAATGTTCATATTTAAATAACCTTAGAGTGCATGAAAGATCGACACGACTAAACCAAGTACTAACATAGCATGCACACTCGTCACCTTCACACCATGTAGGAGGAATAGATCACATCAATACCATCATAGCAATAGTTAACTTCATAATCTACAAGAGATCATAATCATAGCCTACGCCAAGTACTAACACGGATGCACACACTGTCACCATTACACCGTGCAGGAGGAATAAAACTACTTTAATAACATCACTAGAGTAGCACATAGATAAATTGTGATACAAAACACATTGCAATCATAAAGGGATATAAATAAGCACTTCACTATGCCATTCATAACAGTGAATAAGTATTCCGTGAAATATAGCCTAAGAGACCCACACGGTGCACACACTGTCACCTTTACACACGTGGGACAAGGAGTCTCCGGAGATCACATAAGTAAAACCCACTTGACTAGCATAATGACATCTAGATTACAAGCATCATCATATGAATCTCAATCATGTAAGGCAGCTCATGAGATTATTGTATTGAACTACATAGGAGAGAGATGAACCACATAGCTACCGGTACACCCCCGAGCCTCGATGGAGAACTACTCCCTCCTCATGGGAGAAAGCAGCGTTGATGAAGATGGCGGTGGTGTTGATGGAGAAGCCTTCCGGGGGCACTACCCGTCCCGGCGGCGTGCCGGAACAGAGACTCCTGTCCCCCAGATCTTGGCTTCGCGATGGCGGCGGCTCTGGAAGGTTTCTCGTACCGTGGCTTTTCCGTCTCGAGGTTTTAGGTCTGGGACCTTTAAATAGGCGAAGAGGCGGAGTCGGAGGGGCGACGAGGCGGCGACACGGTAGGGCCGCGCGGCCGGGGGTGGGCCGCGCCGGCCTATCATCCGGGGCCTGTGTGGCCCCCTCCGGCGGCTCTCGGGTGTTCCGGATGCTTCCGGGAAAAATAGGAACCCGGGCGTTGATTTCGTCCAATTCCGAGAATATTTCCTTACTAGGATTTACGAAACCAAAAACAGCGAGAAAACGAGAACCGGCACTTCGGCATCTTGTTAATAGGTTAGTTCCGGAAAATGCATAAATATGACATATAATGTGTATAAAACATGTAGGTATTGTCATAAAACAAGCATGGAACATAAGAAATTATAGATACGTTTGAGACGTATCAAGCATCCCCAAGCTTAGTTCCTACTCGCCCTCGAGTAGGTAAACGATAACAATGATAATTTCTTAAGTGACATGCTACCAACATAATCTTGATCCAATAATGATGTAAAGCATGTGAACTGAGATCAAATCACTCAAAGCAAATGTCTATATTGATATAAGAGATGATAATGCAAGAGTTAAACAAGCTAGAAGTTTTCATGAACTATTGCTTCAAAGACATGAAACCGCACAAAGTTCATTAAAGATGTGTTAAGTATTCAGCATAGAAGTTCTATCCTTCATTCCAAGCATCAAGTAAATTTTCACAATATAAGAAGGATTCAGTCAAGTAAACATAAACATGAACGTCATGAATCAACTGTTTCGAAGTCTACTCAACCGGTGAGCGCAAGCATTTAGTATTAGCACCAGGATGTTATGGCATAAAGAACGTTAATGGGGGTTTGGAAGGCCAATGAGAGAAAGTCTCACAAAGCTATAATTGATTACTAGACAAGAGGAAGTCTTATAATCGAAGCTATGCAAGGAGTAGTGATTGCCATGCAACGGATGCACATAGAGCTATATGTGTATGAAAGCTCTCCAATGGAACTAGTGGGGGTGCATCCAACTTGGTTGCTCACGAAGACCTAGAGCACTTTTGAGGAGGCTCATCATTGGAATATACAACCCAAGTTCTATAGTGTAAATTCCCCACATAGTTATACTAGTAAAACATGAAAACTCTCTCATATGGAGTGTAGGTGCTAAACATGAGCACAAATGATGACTAGGAATATGCAGGTGCTAAAACATGAGCACAAGTGTGGATAAAAGATAGTAATGCTGCCCCCTTTTTCTTTATTCTCTCTTTTTTTTCTTTTTCTTTTTTCTTTTTCTTTTCTTTTTTTTCTTTCTTTTCTTTTTCTTCTTTTTCTTTTTGATGGCCTCCACGGCTCTTTTCACTTTTAGGGGCAACATCCTAATATGACAACACACTTTTTGGTACAAATAACTCATAATGAATAAAACATGATGTATGAAACTGTATGCCTCTGCCAGTGTAGCAGGATGTGCAATGATCTAGCGTAACATGGGTAAACCACACATCAGCTGTATAGAATCATGCAAAGCAATATATAAATAATAAATGACAACATGGCATGTAATGTAAGATGGATGTTGCATGGCAATATATCTCGGAACAGCTATGGAAATGCTGTGGTAGGTAGGTATGGTGGCTGTTTTGAGGAGATGTATGGGCTTATGTGTAGGAGAACAAGAGAAAGTCCTCCCAAGGGTTTGGATGTACCGGCGAAGTATGCACAATTCTCAATGTGAGCAAAAGGCAATGCACAGTACCGAAGAGGCTAGCAAATTTGGATGGTGGAAGTGCCAAAAACCGTAGCTTAACATTAGTCAAAAAGAACTCACAAGCTTATTGCAAACGACTAGCAGTTTCAACATTAAGAGCATGATTTAAAATTTCACTGACCTTCAGCACAACTTAGTCATTACGATGAACCTTTAGACATGGAAAGCTATCAAGTCCAACTACTCCTTCAACTATTTAAATAGAGTTTGTAGTACGGCACAAGCTTAAAGACAACAATCCACTACTAATTTTAACTTATTTATCCAACAAGCTCTACCATCTAAATACCTCAAAACGTTTGCAAAGAATCAAGTTATCAAAGCTCAATGATCTACAAGATTATGCAAGTGTTTTATTATACCACTACCACATGCAACATTTCCTTAACCAACCGAATAGCAATGAACGAAGCAGTTTTCAACCTTCGCCATGAACATTAAAAGCTAAGAACACATGTGTTCATACGAACCAGCGGAGCATGTCTCTCTCCCACACAAGGATGAACTTATTCAAACAAAAGCAAAAACAAAAACAAACAGACGCTCCAAGTAAAGTACATAAGATGTGACCGAATAAAAATATAGTTTCAAGAGAGGAACCTGATAAATTTGTCGATGAAGAAGGGGATGCCTTGGGCATCCCCAAGCTTAGATGCTTGAGTCTTCTTGAAATATGCAGGGATGAACCACGGGGGCATCCCCAAGCTTAGACTCTTTACTCTTCTTGATCATAGTATATCATCCTCCTCTCTTGACCCTTGAAAACTTCTTCCACACCAAACTTTAAGCAAACTCATTAGAGGGTTAGTGCACAATAAAAAATTCACATGTTCAGAGGTGACACAATCATTCTTAACACTTCTGGACATTGCATATAGCTACTGGACATTAATGGATCAAAGAAATTCATCCAACATAGCAAAAGAGGCAATGCGAAATAAAAGGCAGAATCTGTCAAAACAGAACAGTCCGTAAAGACGAATTTTACAGTGGCACCATACTTGCTCAAATGGAAAAACTCAAAACTAATGAAAGTTGCGTACATATCTGAGGATCACTCACGTAAATTGGCATAATTTTCTGAGTTACCTACAGAGAATTAGGCCCAGATTCGTGATAGCAAGAAATCTGTTTCTGCGCAGTAATCCAAATCTAGTATGAACCTTACTATCAAAGACTTTACTTGGCACAACAATGCAACAAAACTAAGATAAGGAGAGGTTGCTACAGTAGTAAACAACTTCCAAGACTCAACAAAACAAAAATTGCTGTAGTAAAATAAACACATGGGTTATCTCCCAAGAAGTTCTTTCTTTATAGCCATTAAGATGGGCTCAGTAATTTCAATGATGCACTCCCAAGAAATAGTAGTTGAAGCAAAAGAGAGCATCAAAAAGCAAATTCAAAACAAATTTAAGTCTAACATGCTTCCTATGCATAGGAATCTTGTAAATAAATAAGTTCATGAAGAGCAAAGTAACAAGCATAGGAAGATAAAACAAGAGTAACTTCAAAAATTTCAAGCATATAGAGAGGTGTTTTAGTAACATGAAAATTTCTACAACCATATTTTCCTCTCTCATAATAATTTTCAGAGGCATCATGAACAAACTCAACAATATAAGTATCACATAAATCATTCTTATTCACATGCATAAAAGTATCATTACTCTCCACATAAGCATAATCAATTTTATTAGTTGTAGTGGGAGCAAATTCAACAAAGTAGCTATCATTATTATTCTCATCATCAAATATAGGAGGCAAAGTATCATCAAAGTAAATTTTCTCCTCAATGCTTGGGGGACTAAAAATATCATGCTCATCAAAGCCAGCTTCCCCAAGCTTAGAATTTTCCATAGCATTAGCAACAATAGTGTTCAAAGCATTCATATTAATAACGTTCCCATTAGTTTGCATATAAAGTTCCATGGGTTTTTTAACTCTCTCTTCAAACACATCATGTCCTAATTCAAGATAAAGTTCATAAAGATCACTCATATTTTTGTTGTTTTCCATTATGCCTAGCTAGTGTAAACAAGAAACCAAATGTCGCAATTGCAGAGTCTAAAGGAAATAACTTCGAGTACTTACAACGGCGCCAGAAAATAGCTTAGTAGCTGAGATCCGGAGTGTGAGTACCTTTTACCTTTCCTCCCCGGCAACGGCGCCAGAAAATAGCTTGATGTCTACGGGTGCTTCTATTCTTGTAGACAGTGTTGGGCCTCCAAGAGCAGAGGTTTGTAGAACGAGCAGCAAGTTTCCCTCAAGTGGATCACCCAAGGTTTATCGAACTCGGGGAGGAAGAGGTCAAAGATATCCCTCTCAAGCAACCCCGCAACCACAAAGCAAGAAGTCTCTTGTGTCCCCAACACACCTAATAGGTGCACTAGTTCGGCGAAGAGATAGTGAAATACAAGTGGTATGAATGAATATGAGCAGTAGTACGGCGCCAGAAAATAGCTTGCTGGCGTGCAGATGATGGTAGTAATATTGCGGGAAGTAAACATGCAGTAGAACAGTAAACAAGCAGCGATTTCAGTATTTAGGAGCAAGGCCTAGGGATCATACTTTCACTAGTGGACACTCTCAACATTGATCACATAACAGAATAGATAAATGCATACTCTACACTCTCTTGTTGGATGATGAACACATTGCGTAGGATTACACGAACCCTCAATGCCGGAGTTAACAAGCTCCACAATTAAATGTTCATATTTAAATAACCTTAGAGTGCATGAAAGATCGACACGACTAAACCAAGTACTAACATAGCATGCACACTGTCACCTTCACACCATGTAGGAGGAATAGATCACATCAATACCATCATAGCAATAGTTAACTTCATAATCTACAAGAGATCATAATCATAGCCTACGCCAAGTACTAACACGGATGCACACACTCGTCACCATTACACCGTGCGGGAGGAATAAAACTACTTTAATAACATCACTAGAGTAGCACATAGATAAATTGTGATACAAAACACATTGCAATCATAAAGGGATATAAATAAGCACTTCACTATGCCATTCATAACAGTGAATAAGTATTCCGTGAAATATAGCCTAAGAGACCCACACGGTGCACACATCTGTCACCTTTACACACGTGGGACAAGGAGTCTCCGGAGATCACATAAGTAAAACCCACTTGACTAGCATAATGACATCTAGATTACAAGCATCATCATATGAATCTCAATCATGTAAGGCAGCTCATGAGATTATTGTATTGAACTACATAGGAGAGAGATGAACCACATAGCTACCGGTACAGCCCCGAGCCTCGATGGAGAACTACTCCCTCCTCATGGGAGACGAGCAGCGTTGATGAAGATGGCGGTGCTGTTGATGGAGAAGCCTTCGGGGGCACTTCCCCGTCCCGGCGGCGTGCCGGAACAGAGACTCCTGTCCCCCAGATCTTGGCTTCGCGATGGCGGCGGCTCTGGAAGGTTTCTCATACCGTGGCTTTTCCGTCTCGAGGTTTTAGGTCTGGGACCTTTAAATAGGCGAAGAGGCGGAGTCGGAGGGGCGACGAGGCGGCGACACAGTAGGGCCGCGCGGCCAGGGGGTGGGCCGCGCCGGCCTATCATCTGGGGCCTGTGTGGCCCCCCTCTGGCGGCTCTCGGGTGTTCTGGATGCTTCCGGGCAAAATAGGAACCTGGGCGTTGATTTCTTCCAATTCCGAGAATATTTCCTTACTAGGATTTCTGAAACCAAAAACATCAGAAAACAGGAACTGGCACTTCGGCATCTTGTTAATAGGTTAGTTCCGGAAAATGCATAAATATGACATATAATGTGTATAAAACATGTAGGTATTGTCATAAAACAAGCATGTAACATAAGAAAATATAGATACGTTTGAGACGTATCATTAAGCATTTAACAACAAATAATATTCTCATAAGAGATTGAGGATTTGTGTCGAAACTGAAACTTCCACCATGATTCATGGCTTTAGTTAGCGGCCCAATGTTCTTCTCTAACAATATGCATACTCAAACCATTTGATCATGAAAATCTCCCTTACTTCAGACAAGACGAACATGCATAGCAACTCACATGATATTCAACAAAGGTAAAAGTTGATGGCGTCCCCAGAAACATGGTTACCGCACAACAAGCAACTTATTAAGAAATAAGATACATAAGTACATATTCTTCACCACAATAGTTTTTAAGGCTATTTTCCCATGAGCTATGTATTGTAAAGGCAAAGAATAGAAGTTTAAAGGTAGCACTCAAGTAATATACTTTGGAATGGCAGAGAAATACCATGTGGTAGGTAGGTATGGTGGACACAAATGGCATAGTTTTTGGCTCAAGGATTTGGATGCACGAGAAGAATCCCTCTCAATACAAGGTTTTGGCTAGCAAGGTTATTTGAAGCAAACTCAAGTATAAAACGGTGCAGCAAGACTCACATATGAACATATTGTAAGTATTATAAGACTTTACATCGTCTCCTTGTTGTTCAAACACCTCAACCAAAAAATATCTAGACTTAGAGAGACCAATCATGCAAACCAAATTTTAACAAGCTCTATGTAGTTCTTCATTAATAGGTGCAAAGTACATGATGCAAGAGCTTAACCATGATCTATATGAGCACAACAATTGCCAAGTATCAAATTATTCAAGACATTATACCAATTACCACATGTAGCATTTTCTGTTTCCAACCATATAACAATTAACGAAGCAGTTTTCAACCTTCGCCATGAACATTAAAAATAAAGCTAAGAACACATGTGTTCATATGAACGAGCGGAGCGTGTCTCGCTCCCACACAAGGATGAACTTATTCAAACAAAACAAAAATAAAAACAAACAGACGCTCCAAGTAAAGTACATAAGATGTGACCGAATAAAAATATAGTTTCACTAGAGGTGACCTGATAAGTTGTCGATGAAGAAGGGGATGCCTTGGGCATCCCCAATCTTAGATGCTTGAGTCTTCTTGAAATATGCAGGGATGAACCACGGGGGCATCCCAAGCTTAGACTTTTCACTCTTCTTGATCACATTATATCATCCTCCTCTCTTGACCCTTGAAAACTTCCTCCACACCAAACTCAAAACAAACTCATTAGAGGGTTAGTGCATAATCACAAATTCACATGTTCAGAGGTGACACAATCATTCTTAACACTTCTGGACATTGCCCAAAGCTACTGGAAGTTAATGGAACAAAGAAATCCATCAAACATAGCAAAAGAGGCAATGCGAAATAAAAGGCAGAATCTGTCAAAACAGAACAGTCCGTAAAGACGAATTTTCCAGGGGCACTTAACTTGCTCAGATGAAAAAGCTCAAATTTAATGAAAGTTGCGTACATATCTGAGTATCACGCACGTAAATTGGCAGATTTTTCTGAGTTACCTACAGAGAACTCTGCCCAAATTCGTGACAGACAGAAATCTGTTTCTGCGCAGTAATCCAAATCTAGTATCAACCTTGCTATCAAAGACTTTACTTGGCACAACAATGCAATAAAATAAAGATAAGAAGAGGTTGCTACAGTAGAAACAACTTCCAAGACTCAAATATAAAACAAAAATGCTGTAGTAAAATAAAGACATGGGTTATCTCCCAAGAAGTGTTTTCTTTATAGCCATTAAGATGGGCTCAGTAATTTCGATGATGCACTCTCAAAAAATAGTGGTTGAAGCAAAAGAGAGCATCAAAAGGCAAGTATGAAACAAATTTAAGCCTAACCCACTTCCTATGAAAAGGAATCTTGTACACAAATAAATTCATGAAGAACAAAGTGGCAAGCATAGAAAAGCAACACAAGTGCAATTTCAAGATTCTCAACATAAAGAGGGGAAACTTAATATTATTAAGATGCATATAACCATGTTTCCCTCTCTCATAATAACTTTCAGTAGCATCATTAATGAAATCCACAATATAACCATCACTTAAAACATTCTTATCATGGTTCATATGCATAAAAGTATCATTAATTTTGGCATAAGAAGAGTTCTTCTCATTAATAGTAATTGGAGCAAGATCATTATCAAGAATTTGAACATGGTAAACAAGTTGCATACTAAGGGAATTGTTTTTGGCAACCCAATCATAACTATGACAAGTTTCATAAGGATAGTTATAACCTATATCATAGCATTCTTTATAATAATCATCAAAGATTGGAGGCACAGTGTCATCATAAGAAATAGAATAGTTATCTTTCACAATATGTTCATCTGTGACCATACCATCATCGTTACTAGAAGGAGATGTATCAAACATAGAATGATCAGTAGCAAAAGGATTTTCAAACACCTCATCCCCAAGCTTAGAGCTTTCTATATCATTATGGGAGGAAGCATGGATAGTACTGATACTATGGCAATTATTAACATCATCATTTTCAGAATTAGTTTCCCAGAGATTTGCAATATCAAAAGTAGTGTGCTCTTTCAAATCATTATCACTAATGTAGGTAAAGGGCATAGGAAGATCATTGTACTCAGATTCATTATCATAATAATCATCAGGAGCAACATACTTACGGTTACCTATCGTTATCTCATACACGCGGGGATATGCCGTTACCTCTTTCTTTTTATTCCCCTTGTTCTTATTCTTCTTCTTCTTCTTCTTCTTCGTTCCCTTCTTCTTCTTCTCCTTCTCCTTCTCCTCGTTCCCTTCTTTAGGAGGGAGAGGCTTGATGAGAGGCTTCTCCACATAACCTGCTTTATTTCCAGAAACAATAGAAGAAACTTGGGAGGATTCCTCCTTTTCATTAATAAGTTCAAAACACACAGCGGTTTGGCAAAGTGTCATCTTCTAAAATATTTTGTATGTAAGTATTTGTATGGCAATTATCAATGCAATAAGAAAAACACCCATGCAGGACATCATCGATATCAAGATCACTCATATGTAACAAAGAGATTTTTCTTGATAACTCTTCACACCATAAAAATAAAGTAAGTTCAGCATACTGATTAGGAGTAATTTCATCATTACAATACAAATTTGCAGCACTCATGGGGTGCGAATTATCATTGGAGGAGCATTGAAAATTAAAATGACCTGCTCTATGGCAAAGTTCACAAATAAAAGGATAGAGGGCACAAACTTTTTTACCAAGATCATCTAGAGCCCTAGACCACTTTCTAGTTTTTTCATTCATATGGTGGATACAATATTCATCTTCGATTTGATTAATTCCATAGGGTCTATGCATTCCACAAAAATTAACATGCTTATAGGAAATAGCATTCTTAGGAGTTTGAGCATGTTTATTGCAATCATTAACAACAATTTCATCCTTCATACAAGCCTCTTTAAAAGGTTCATGATACTTATCAAAATTCTTCCTAGGCAATTCAAAATGAGAGGCAAAAGCTTTATAAAGATTTGCGGCAACTTGAGAGTCAAGACCATAGGTAGCACTCATATTTCGAAATTTACCAGTATCCATAAAAGTTTCAATGCATTCATAATCATAATTTATACCCGACTCTTTACCTTTGTCGTTCTCCCAATCTTCAGCGTTCTCCTCAATCCGATCAAGAAGGTCCCTTTTAAAATCTTCTTTGTTGCGCGTGCATGATCCAGAACAAGTAGTATCCAGCAAGGTTTTATCTTGAAAAGAAAGTCTTGCATAGAAATTATCAATGATGATATTACCAGGAAGCTCATGAATGGGGCATTTGAGCATTAAAGACTTCAATCTTCCCCATGCTTGGGCAATACTCTCTCCATCATGAGGCCAGAAATTATATATGCGGCTCCGGTCTTTGTGAATTTCACTTGGAGGATAGAATTTAGAATAAAATAGAGGCACAATATCCTTCCAATCAAGAGAGTCCCCATTCTTCGAAATTTGTACCAATGCGCCGCTTTACCGGACAGACGACATAGAGAATAGTTTCTTCTTCACTTCATCCATAGAGATACCTGCACACTTGAATAACCCGCATAATTCATGCAAAAACAGTAAATGATCTCCAGGATGGATAGTTCCATCCCCTTCATAGCGGTTATCCATAACACGTTCAATAAATTTCATAGGGATTTTATATGGAATACTTTCAGTAGGTGGATTTAAAATATCACAAGCATCATTAGAGTTATCGCATATGGGAGATAAAGTATTATCAGAGCAAATTTTCTCCCCTAAAGATGGGAAGCTAAAAATATCACAAAAACTAGCTTCCCCAAGCTTAGACTTCTCCATAGCATTAGCAGTAATTGCATTCATACTAATAACATTGCTACTATCATGCAAATAAAGTTCCATAGGTTTTTAAATTTTCTCATCAAACAATTCTAAATTAGGAAAAAGATTAAAAAGCTCACCAAATTTTTTGTTGTTTTCCATTATGCCTAACTAGTGAAAATAAAAACAAGAAACAAAAAGATGCAATTGCAGGATCTAAAGGAAATAGCTTCGAGCACTCACACACCGGCAACAGTGCTAGGAAATAGCTTAGTAGTCGGAGGATGTGAATACCTTTTACCTTACCTCCCCGGCAACGGCGCCAGAAAAGTGCTTGATGTCTACGTGTGCTTCTATTCTTGTAGACATGTTGGGCCTCCAAGAGAAGAGATTTGTAGAACAGCAGCAAGTTTCCCTTAAGTGGATTACCCAAGGTTTATCGAACTCAGGGACGAAGAGGTCAAAGATATCCCTCTCAAGCAACCCTGCAATCACGATACAAGAAGTCTCTTGTGTCCCCAACACACCTAATACACTTGTCAGATGTATAGGTGCACGAGTTCGGCGAAGAGATAGTGAAATACAAGTAGTATGGATGTATATGAGTGTAAATAGCAATCTGAATAAAATATGGCAGCGAGTAAACATGCAACAGAACAGTAAATAAGCGGTGTTTGCAGTATTGGAAACAAGGCCTAGGGATCCTACTTTCACTAGTGGACACTCTCAACATTGATGACATAAATAAGTTCTCTTCCTTTGTGCTACATATAATCTTGTTTGATAATGAACACCATTCGTTGCGTAGGGCTATGAGAGCACCTCAATGCCGGAGTTAACAAGCTCCACAACATTCGGCATTCATGTTTAAGTAACCTTTAGATCATAATAGATCTTTGCAATTTAAACCGAGTACTAACATAGCATACACACTGTCACCTTTACACTATGAAGGGGGAATAAATAACATCAATACTATCATAGTAATAATTAACTCCATAACCTACAAGAGATTATGATCATAACCTACGCCAAGAACAACACGATGCACACACTTGTCACCATTACACCGTGAAGGAGGAATAGACTACTTTAATAACATCACAAGAGTAGCACATAGACTAATAGTGATACAAAGCTCATCATATGGATCTCAATCATGCAAAGCAATTCATGAGATCATTGTATTGGGGTACGAGAGAGAGATTAACCACATAGCTACCGGTAGAGCCCTCAGCCCGGTGGAGAACTACTCCCTCCTCATCATAGGAGACAGCAGCGGCGATGAAGATGGCGGTGGTGTCGATGGAGATGCCTTCCGGGGGCACTTCCCCGTCCCGTCGGCGTGCCGGAACAGAGACTCCTGTCCCCCGAATCTTGGTTTCGCGATGGCGGCGGCTCTGGAACTTTTCTCGTCTCGTGGCTTTTCCGTATCGAAGATTTAGGTCAGGGACCTTTAAATAGGCGAAGAGGCTGAGTCGGAAGGCTGACGGGGCCACCACAAAATAGGGCGGCACGCCTGGCTCCTTGGCCGCGCCGCCTTGGTGTGTGGGCCCCCCAGGGCCCTCCTCTGGTGGCTCTCGGGTGTTCTGGAAGCTTCGTGGAATTATAAGATGATGGGCGTTGATTTCGTCTAATTTCGAGAATATTTTCTTACTAGGATTTCTGAAACCAAAAACAGCAGAAAACAGGAACTGGCACTTCGGCATCTCGTCAATAGGTTAGTTCCGGAAAATGCATCAAAACGATATAAAGTGTGAACAAAACATGTAGGTATTGTCATAAAACTAGCATGGAACATAAGAAATTATAGATACGTTTGAGACGTATCAGCCAAGATGGTGAAGGCCTCATTTTTGGAGCTAACTTGCATGATTTTTGGAGCTAACTTGCTCGAAAGAGGGAATGTCCAAACATAGTGAGAGTAATCATCTAAAATAACAAGATAATATTTGAACCCTAAAACACTTGGGACGGGAGAGGTCCATAAATCACAATGTAATAACTCAAACGGAAAAGTACTAGATGTAGTTGACGTGCCAAAATGTAATCTAATATGTTTGCCGCATTGACAGACATTACAAATAGAGGAATGATGATAAGAACTAGAACTAGGGATGCTAAACTCTTGCAGCATGGATGACATGGTAGTTTTATTGGGGTGACCGAGACGACGATGCCATAGGTTAACGGAGGCAATTATGGCTTGAGGTGTGGAGGTGGGTGCGGCATGGAGAGGATAGAGATCGCTCGAACTATTGTAACAAGCGAGAACCACCCCCGTTTTCAGATCCTTCACAGATAAACCAAAGGGATCAAATTCTATGGAAACATTATTGTCAATGGTGAATTGTCGAACAGAAATATTTTGAAGAATAAAATTTGGTAGATTTTTAAAATTTGTGTTTGGATTAATGATATAAGAGTGACCGGTGCATGAGATTGGAATAGAGGATCCATCGCCAATGGTGATGGTAGAAAAGGGAGATGAGGAACAAGCTGACAGAAAATCCATGTTTGAAGACATATGCGAGGAAGCACCAGAATCAAAAATCCAATCCGTAACTTCACGGTTGTTGAGTGTGAAATTGTTCATGGCAGCGAGGAAGACGGCTTGGTCCCAACTTGGTGGAGTGGTTGACGGAGCGGGAGATGCAGGCATGTACTGAAGAGCCGGAGGAGCGTCGTACATGTGGGGCAGCGACGTCGGCGGAGCCATGTATTGTTGTGGCGACACCATGTAAGTCGGTGAAGCATGGGCGGTGTAGACCTGCTGTTGAGGACGAGGTGCAAGAGGCCCGGGTGCACCGATGGAGGGGCGGAGGCCGGGACTCCAGTGGCCGGTGTAAGCTGGTGGGGCGCCGTACGGAGAGGGGGCCGACCAGGGCATTGCCAGGCCTGAACGAGACCCATCGATGGGTCATGCTGTGGCGGCCAAGGGGCCATGGCGGAGGGCGGTGGCGGTGCTGGTCGTGTCGGTGTGGGTGGAGCTGGTGCAGGAGCAGGTGGCCGCGGTGGAGGAGTCGGCGCTGGAGCGGGAGGCCGATATAAGAGATTTTTGATGTGGTAGTTGGGGCTCGAATGCCATATAGGAGGGGCCATCGGTGGTGTAGCAGGGGTAGGCAGGAGGGGCGGGCAAAGCGCTGTGTGAAACACCTGTGGAGGACGCGCGGCCTTGCGAGCTTGATTCTGAGCTTCGAGTTGCAAAATAGATCGCACTTCGGCGAAAGTTGGGTAAGGTTTGAGCAGCGGGATGAAGGCGACTTGCTTCTCAAATTGATCGCCGAGACCGACGAGAAGGGTGTTGATGAGGGTGCGGTCGTCGACGTGATCACCGAGACCGACGAGAAGGGTCACTAGTAGGAAAACCCCTATAGGCGGAGCTTAGTTCTGTGGCGCACCCCTAAGAATGCGCCACAGAATGTTATTTTGTGGTGCACCGGGAACGGTGCGCCACAAAAATAGCTTAATTTTGTGGCGCACCATGGAACCATGCGCCACAAAAACTTGGTGGGGCCCACACCCTGTCACGCCCAATCATTGGTTTTACTTTTTCTACGGCGCACTGCACTTGGTGCGCCACAGAAATAACCTATTCTGTGGCGCACTGGCCTCCGTGCGCCACAGAAATAACGTGTTCTGTGGCGCACTGTGGCAGGTGCGTCACAGATATAACTTCTCCTATATCATGGCCGTACCCCTCCCTCGCCTGTATACCACTCTCTCCTCTCTCCCTACTGCCCCGCGCCGCCGCCTTCCATGGCGAGCGCTGCCGTCGCCGTCGCCGCCGCCGCCTTCCTCCGCGAGGGCCGCATGCCGCCACGCTCCACCCATCCCCGCCACCAGCAGCACAAGCCGCTGCGGCGTGGAGGAGGAGGGCCGGCGCGGCGTCAAGGTGGAGGAGCCGCCGCCGCGTCAAGGTGGAGGAGCCGCCGCGACCTCCACCCCTGCCGTCGTCGTCGGTGAGCTCCTCCACAACTGTCGTCGTCGTCGGTGAGCTTTCTCCCCTACCCTCCCTCTTCCTCTCCCGCGCGAGCACAACGTGCTCGACGAAATTTCGTCGTCATCGGTGATGCCCTGGTTCGATCCCCTCTTTGAATTTGATGCCCTGCAGGTTTAGGGTTCATAGGAATTTGATGCCCTGGTTTAGGGTTCATTTGATGCTACTGGTTCATTTAAATGCATGAAATGCTGGTTCATTTGTTGTGCTCAGTGAGGTTAACTGTTAATCTTGATGGCTTATTACTATTGGTTCATTTGTTGTGCTCAGTGAGGTTAACTGTTAACAATTTTCTTGATGGGTTCATAGGAATTTGATGCTACTGGTTCATTTAAATGCTTGTTGTGCTCGATCAGTGAGGTTAACTGGTTCATAGTAATTCTCTGTTGGGATTAGTTTTCTGGACCCCAAGTTTTCTGGACCCCTGATGATTTACTTGATGGATTCTTGTGAGCTTATGGTATGCTACTATGCTTATAATGCTCTGATTAGTGGGATGCTTACTGGATCATGTGCATATAGTTCATATAGTTCCCTAAAAAGAAAGAATGCTCCCTGGCCAGATGCTTGATGTCTTGGCTCAGCCAATGATGCAAAGGCTGAGGCAAAAACTTGGATAAGAACAGATACTAAAATGTGTGATTTAAATGGAATGCTTATGATGGTATACTAAAATAGAGATATTCACATTAGGGAATCATGTAAATGAATGCCACTGTGGTATCCTTTGAAGAAAATGGGAAGTTTCGATGGTTTAAAAGACTAGGTGATGCTAGGTTATTAAGTTGGTCTGTCAAGGTTGGTTTTATCTCGGTTAACTTGGATAGGCTATGTGTTGTTGCTTACTTATGCATATCCATCTCTATCTGGATTGACTAGCTCGGGCTTGGCCTCTCTCTTGCCGACATCACTTGGTTACTACCAAGTGATGAATAATCCCTTATGGTACCCCAGCTTTATTTTGAACTCAAGCGAGTAATGATAAATTTCTATTTCTTGTTGGCTTTGATGAAAATAGAGATATCCACAGTAGGGGATCATGTAAATGAATGCCACTGTGGTATCCTTTGAAGAAAAAGGACTGTTTCGATGGTTTTAAAAGGCTAGGTGGTGCTAGGTGATTAAGTTGGCTACCAAGACTTGTCTCATCCGGTTAGGCTGGGATATGCTATGTGTTGTTGCTTGTTTAGGCATATATATCACTTACTTGGATTTCTCGGTTCTTGATTGGCCTCTCTTTTGCTAGCATCACTTGGTCTATATACCAAGTGATGAATAATCCCTTTGGAGCATCTGCTCCATGCATGCTATGTGTGTTTGAGCATCTTGACTTATGTCACCATGGTTGCTTGTTTGGTGGTGTTTTTGTACTTGCCGATGATTAGATGGTTGGTCGATCACTCGTACACTCGGGGGTGGAGCAAGTGAGCCTGGTGTGATGGCACAAATATCAATATCTTGTGCATCCTACCTGGCCTCACTTACTCCATCCCTAGAAGTTAATATTTGTTTCGACCAACAAAGTATGAGGCATTCCATTTAGTTCATACTAGCTACTTCTTAATTGCATTGGCCTTTCTTCCATTTTAGTGCCGATGATTAAATTGTTTGGTCACTTGTACACTCTGGGGTGGGGCCACTGAGCCTGGTGCGATGGCACAAATATCAATCTCTTGTGCATCCTACCTAACCTCGCTGACCCCATCCCTGAATGTTAATATTTCTTTCGACCAACAAAGTATGAGGCATATGATATCTAGTCGAGATACCACTTGGCTCTTTCTTCCATTTTAGTGCCGATGATTAGAATGTTTGGTCACCTATACGCCGCAATATACTTTGTAGACGGCCCCCCTTTCCCCGGCCGCCGTTCCGTGAACGAGTCCTTGACGAGACAACAACGCCGACATGTCTCTTCGGCGCAGAACCACGCCAGTCCCAGCGTCTCCCTTGTGGCCGTGTCTCCTGCGCTCTGCGCTTTTCTCCATGGCCGGACCACGATTGGACTCACCGGGGAAATAATGATAATCGCCATCACCACTATCGTCAGACTCCACAGGTGTAGAGTACTTTGCAGCAGATGCCACTTTTCTTCTCTCGCCGTCCAGTGAACGAGTCCTTGATGCAAAGACCGTGCCGGCCTCTGGGCAGGCCGGCACGGTCTTTGCATCAAGGACTCGTTCACTGCACGGTGAGGGAAGAAAAGTGGCATCTGCTGCAAACTGCTATGCTCCTGTGGAGTCTGGCGATAGTGTTGATGGAGATTATCATTATTCCCCCGGTGAGTCCAATCGTGGTCCGGCCATGGAGAAGAGCGCAGGAGACGCGGCCACAAGGGAGGCGGCTGGGACTGCTGTGGTTCTGCGCCGGAGAGGCAGATCAGCGTTGTTGTGTCGTCAAGGACCCGTTCACGGAACGGCGGCCGGGGAAAGGGGGCCCTTCGCAAAGTATACTCGCGGTGTATACTGCAACTATGGTTTCTGACCATAGTGTTTGTGTTGACCAACAATGTATGAGGCACTTATTCCATTTTGTCATTCCATTTGCTTTGAGATTTTCAAAATGCCGATGATTAAAATGTTTGGTCCCCGTACACTTGGGGGTGGCGTAAGTGAGCCTGGTAAGATAGCACAAATATCAATCTCTTGTGCATCGGACTTGGTCTCACTTACGCCATTCCTGAATGTTAATATTTGTGTTGACCAACAATGTATGAGACATTTATTCCATTTCTCTTGTGCATCGGACTTGTTGGTCTCACTTTCTTCCATTTTCATCATAGTAGGAACTGGATATGAAGACCCCGATGCAAGCGAGCCTGGTGGGTAGAGATGAGGGAGCAAAGGAGGAACCGGATGAAGACTACTTTGTATCTCGAAATTGTGAAATTTGTATGAATTAAGAGTTGTATGCAAAACATTTGTCTATATTGTTGTATAATATGATGATGATGTATAATGTTGCTATGTTATATGTGTCCATATTATATTTGTCTATATTATATCTGTATATAACCTGTATACTGTGTATAAAATCTGTATAATACACCAGGCAGTATAAAATCGAGTATACCTGTACAATGTTCTGTGGCGCACCAAAATGTAATTCAGTGGCGCACCTGTTTCTGTGGCGCAGGGGGAACCATGTGCGCCACAGAAACCTTAATTCTGTGGCGCACTGGCCACTGCGCCACAAAAACCTTATTTTTGTGGCGACGTTTCTGTGACGCACCGCCCGTGCGCCACAGAATCACTTTTTCGTGCGCCACTGATGAGGCTTTTCCTACTAGTGGGTGTTGATGAGGGTGCGGTCGTCGACGTGATCACCGAGTTCCCGAAGTTCGTTACTGATGGCCTTGATGTGTTGGTAGAAGATGGTGACGGGGGAGTCGCCTTGAGTGCTGGTGTGGAGCTCGATGTGAAGAACGTTGACGCGTGAGTCGGAGTTGTCCTGAGGCCCATAGTTGGGCAGCCGTGGCGTCGTCCGTGGAGACAAGGTTGAAGAGCTCGGTGGAGATCCTGGTGTAGATTCATTGAATGACGGTGAGGTCGTCCTTGACCCAACGTGGATCGGCGGGCCGTGGTGTCGAGGCGAGGTTGATGTGACCGCGGAGGCCATAGCGACCGAGATGAACATGAAAGAGGTGGAGCCAATGGTAAAGTTATGCTTGGAGAGATCAAGGACGATCGGGACGAACGGAGAGACGTCAGCGTTCGTGTCGGCTAGGGTAAATTGTGGGGGCTATGAATTTTGTTGGGAATTTTGGTGGAGAGTAGAGGTAGAGGAAGAAGATAGATCAGCGCCGGCGGCGGCGCGCGCCTCGGCCGCGGTCCAGAGTGGACGCGTCGGCGGTGGCGGAGTGGGCGAAGCTATCTAGGTGCGGAAAACCTAGGCGTTTGATACCATGATAGTTTGGGAGAATAATAAATTGTATTGATTTAGACAATATTACAATGTTTATATAGAAGAGAGGAGGGGGTCGGCCGGCCTAGGGTTAGATCCAAACCAAGTTAAGCTAGAGTCCTAACACAACACAAAACAAACTCTAATATTCTGAAATAAATGAATGTCAGGATACCCGTCGGATAGTCGTCAGTGACGGGCGACGCACGACCTGGAGTTCCGGCCGGAGCAGTTTGCTACGGACGGGCGTCCGGGGATTTCTTGCGGCAGGTGTGGTGGCCGCTGAGCGCCTGGAAGGATGGGTTGGAAGCGCTACCTGCTATCGCTGCAGATGATTCGCATCATCCGAAGCTTGACGATCCCGCATGGCTAGTAGTTGCCGAGGGATTGCTGGAGGATCATTCGCTTGTGCATGTCTCCTAATCACCCAGTGCCCAGTGAGAAACCGATTACACCGTCGAACCAGCCCGCACCAACCCGATAAATCTCCTCCCATCTACACGGTTTAAACCGGACCAGTCCAAGTCAAACCGCAGCACACGGACTGGTTTGAGGAACCATCAGAACCCGGAGTAAACCGGGAATGCACAGGCTTATGCATCGCTAGACCCTCCGTGCTCTTACAGATGGTGGCACGTAGGGCCTCACTGGAAACACGGACTCCATCGTCGTCCTTATAGCCATCCTTGCCAACTTGATCCCCGGCATCCTCACCCATCCCAGCCGCACAAAACCTCTTTTCCGGCCACCATTTGCTCCAACCCCTGAGCACCGCCGGCCGCCCGTAGACGCCATTCCCGCAAAAACTCACCTTCGAAGCCTACAGTGGACTGGAAATCAACACCCTCGTGGGGAAACTCCGGTCCCCCCAGAAAGAGAAACGTTTAGCCAGACTCGGTTATATGTGAAGCTGATAGAATGGGTGATAGTTTCAATTCGATTTGCAGGTAAAGTGAAAAAACCGAGCACCTGTACCGTCGGCTCTACATGTGCGGCAATCTGGAGGAGATGCAGCGGCCGGCCACACGTCTCGGGCACGACGGCGAGGCTGCTGCCGCGGCTGCAGAGAGCGGCACAGGCCGGGCGGCGACCCGGCCACAGGGGCACAGAGCGTGTGGTGGTCGGGGGAGGGAGGCGAGCTAGGAAAGGTAGGGTTTGACCCGGTCCAGCGGAAGGCGACGGATGGCAGAGTGGGCCGGTCGGCAGCTGGATCTTTCTCGGGTGCGACGCCGCAGCCGGCCGCCGGCGATCTCTTCCGAGGCAAGAAGCAGAGTAGGCGGGGGAGGAGCGCCATATGAACCCTACGCCAGGAAACTTTTTTTACTTTTTTTTTACGGGCAGGAAACTTTTTTTTATGGAATGAAGAAAGGAAAGGAGTGAGTGGACGGTGTACGGTGGCTGGCCCACACGGCAAAACGCACCGTCAAATGGCTGAGAAGCCGGGGATCGCAACGCGATTACATGCTGTGGGTAATAAGTTTATTCAATTATTTGCATCAGTATACTGATACATTACATGCTCAGTACATCATTCATCGGCATTATTGAACCATAAGCTGAGAATTGCTGACACTACCATTATTTTAACACTACCACTAAAATTGCTGACAACAGCACATAAGATGACCTTGGATGGTTCTACACTCCAATGCATAAGGTGGTTTAAAGCCTCTTCCTAAGCAAGAAGTGCCGCACGCCTCGGTAGTGCAGTTCTCCAAATCTTTGCATGAGCCTGTAACTACAAACAATACATCAAAAAAGAAATTAATTAGTAATGTAGCCCCAAAAAATTAAGAATAAAAAGTTGCAGATAATACTTTGAATATCTGTAAACAGCAGGTAAAATGCAAAAAATTGTTGCCTACTTGCTTGGCAGGAAGGTAACGTCGAAGACACGATGGCCATGAGCATGAAAGCAATAACAACCAAGTTGAGCATCCTTGGGTTGGTTTTGCTGAGCGCCATGAGGAAAACAGATGACTTATGATCGGTGTACCGTTTTGTGTGTTTATATAGACGCACGATGAAATATTAGATACGAGCTGGTTAATGTCATGCATTTATATATGTATCTCTTCCAATTAATATTAGGATATCTTGCTAGTTTAGCATAAGCACCAACAATTTTATTTTTCAAAAAATTATGTTTCTCATCATTATGACCAGGTGTTTAATATTGGTTCTTACACACAGAGCTGTAATAAAATATTTGGATATCGGCACTGCATTTATATATATATATATATCTCCCAATTAGTATGGGCATATCTTGCTAGTTTTGCATTTATTTTAAAAATAAATTATGCATTTCATCATTATGACTAGGTTTTTAATACCGGTGATTATGCATAGAACCGCAATAAAATATTTAGATATGAGCGTTGCATTTATATATGTATCTCTCCCAACTAATGTTAGCATATGTATTCCATCATTAAGGTGTGGTGTTTAATATTCGTGAGTTGGTGCCAAAATAAAATCATGTAGATATCAACACTACATTTATGTCTCCATTCTAAATTAATGTTGACATATCTGGCTCTTGCCTTTCTTTTCATACGCTAGCTTATGCTGAGTCCCAAGGCTGGAATCCAGTTCTCCTTCCCATTTCCCACATGGACCGTTCTCGATGTACCGACTTGAATATACTAAATATTACCACCTAAATACTTTGATCATGAGACTTTCCAAGCCCAATCTATAGAACTTCCACCTTCGTACGTACCTTCGTTTACTTGTCCATTTTTTATTGGCCAAGAACATGCACTCTCATGCACAGGGGTCGGCGGCTACATCAGTGACATCGGTGTCTGACTGTGATGACCTTCTCCGTGAGGTTCTTCTCCGTATAAGCTTGCCCCACTTACTCGTGCGTGCCGCCCTCGTCTCCAAACGATGGCTCCTTCAAGCCTCTTACACGGAGTTCCTCAGGTGCTTCCACGACCACCACCCGCCCTGCCTCCTCGGCTTCTGCGGTAACTACTCGCTCTGCACATACGAGTTTGTGCCGCTCCCGCAGCCTCCGGAGCTCACCGCCTTCTCACATTGTGCAGTGTCCTCATGCAACGACACCTTCGTCGCCCACCCTAGAGACCAGTTGGTCAACCACACCCATAACAAATGCCTTGTTAACGAATTAGCGCACCTTGGAACATCCGAGCAGATCATCCTAAAACTGATGCTAGCCAAAGAGTACAAATTGCATCTCCCGCCAATACCATCACATGTCAGCATTTTCCTACCCGGGGATTGGAGCCGTGACGGCATCACCTTGGTGCACTTCATAGACATGGGGCGAGAAGCCGATTCAAAGTATGCATGCTGGGATCCGGGAGATGGGGTCACACCGATAGAACCTACGTACACAGGGAGACAGCGAGGATGACTTCAAAATCGTGGTGGCATGTGCTGGTGGGCGGCAGGTCAGGTGGAGCTCGTCAAATCGTCCAAGGTGGTGGTTTTGGGGTTGGGAGAAATCCATGTCGGCTCATCAACTGATTCGTCATCTTCCTCACCATTCCATGAAATTTCGACAGAGAAATACTACGACTTAAACACATAAGTGTCTCTCCCGTATCTTTTGAAGGAGCGCCTCAGCATCCCTTGATTCACCTTGTCCCTATATCAATTCCATGTTCAATGCCAGCTGCATCGCTGTCGCATCTCGTTGTTGAAGTTCCTCGTCGATGTCCAAGCCATCATCAATTTTAGCACGTCAGGGGACCTAGGCCTCGTTCGTTCACTCGCTCCTTTTCTTCCCATCGTCCTTGCCATCACTGCTTGTGCACCCTCTGTTAGCATTATTGTTTTGTTCTAATCGTTGTCAGAATCACCTCTGATTATTCCTGTTCCAATGCCACCATATTCATGAGCTTCGTCACAGGAGTTCGAGCATCGTGTCCTCTTCAGCGTGTGAAAGTTCAATGTCGGTAACCTAGAGGGGGGCTGAATAGGTTCTACAAAATTTTCCTTGACTTGTTTGCAATTTTAGGCTTTGCGGATAAATAAAGTGGTCTAATGCAAACTAAGTGAAGCACCCTATATGAAAAAAATACAAATATCAAGAACTTCAAGCTCGATGGCTATCACAAATAAAATAGGTGGAAAGAAATAATTGAAGCACGCGGAGACGACGATGTATCCCGATGTTCACTTCCTTGAGGGGAAGCTAGTCACCGTTGGAGAGGTGCGGTACCACGAAGGACACCGAACGCCACGAAGGCACACATTCTTATCCGTGAGCTCCTTCCACGAAGTAGGAGCTCGTTCCACTATGTGAAGACCTTAGGGAGGCCTTCAATCCCGCACAAACTTTCCAGCTCGATCACAAAATTGAGACCGCTACCGCCTAGGAGTTCTCAACCTCCAAGAGTAAAACGATCGGAGAGGAAAACTTGGTACAATGGCTCAAATCGAATATGTGTGGTTGAAAGAGAGAGGATGAAGAGATCTTCGAGATGCACGGATCAACTCTCAAAAACGTTGGGCGAATCTCTCGGAATCAAGGATTTAAGGTGAGGAAAAGTGATGAAGTTTTTTGAGAGCTTTACAAATCAGATCTGGATCAATTAGAATGGCAAAGGTAAGTATCCAGAAAATTGGGGCTGCTTTATATGGAGCAAACTAGCCGTTATGAAATCCGTGCAGAAAAAAGGCTGGCCAGTACGACTGGCTTCTCGCCCGGTCATACCGGCCCAGATGGAAAAAGAAACAGGAGTGTCGGCCGGCATGACCGGCCTGGGCCCGGTCATACCGGCCCAGCTCTCTGGAAAAAGAAGCGAGGAACTGCAGCGGGATTCAGCGCGGGAATTGCGGGAGAAATCGGGCACGCGGGCCAGCGCAAGGAAAGGAAAAAGAGGCGCGCCTCGAGCGAGAACTGCGGTTGTGAGCAAGGCTAAAAGAAAAGGCACCGCGCGAGGCTGGGAGCCTGGGAGCAGAGCAGCGAAGTGCAGATTGCATGCGAGAGAGAGAATAGAATAGAGAGAGGACAGACGCGTATGACAAGCAGCAGATTCGGTGCGATTTACACAAAAATAACCCAAAACTGAAAAAAAAAGCACCCTCTGGCGAAACTATTTCACGAATCTAACCCTTTTGTGTGGCGCCCCTCTCAAGGGCGCCACACATGCCCATGTGGCGCCTCTAGCTCTGGCGCCACACACCCATCCGACGTGGCCCGTCGACGCTGAGCTGGTGACACCGATCCGACGTGGCAGCACGAGTGGCGCCGCTCTGGCCGGCGCCACACTTTGAAAGTGTGGCGCCCCTGGCAAGGGCGCCACACATTCACTTAAGTTTGGGCGCCGCGCGCGCCCAGCCCGACCCTCTTCTTTCTTTCTTCCTCTGTTCTTCTTCTCTCCTCCAAAGGCGCCCGGTTTTCTCTCTCCCCCTCTCTCCCCCCCACCAAATCAACCACCAAATCGTCAGATCTGTCCGTGGAGATCGTTCCCAACTCGTTGCTTGAGGTAATCTCCTCCGTTTCCCCTCTTTTCATCCATTGATTATGTGTATTTGCTCCAATCTATATGTGAAACCCTAGATGTGGATTTGGTTGATTTGAGGGTGGAGATGGATTTGGTTGGATGTTAGGGTTGTTGAAGTAGAAGAAATGGTAGTGTGCTAGTTTGTATGGGTAGATTATGTTGATTATGGTATCTAATGAACACATGTGTGTATGTGTTGTTCCCATTATGCTAGGGGGATGGAAAGAATTGTTCATGTTCATCATGTGGACAAGGATGCTTACTTGAAGGGAAACATAGATCCGGACCCGGAAGAGGTTGACTTGGTGTTTGACGTTAGCCCTAGCTTTGCGGAGGTGGTAGCACAAGTTAGGGTTGAGTTGAATTGGAATGAGCCAAATGATGGTATTGAGCTAGAGGGAAGGCATAATGTGGGGTTTGGAATGCACACCCGTTGGAAGATAATGCGTGGCGCCGATGCCACGGGCGCCACACAAAGAGGGTCGCCAAAACGGCTAAGTCCCAGACGATTTGTCTTACAGTATGTTTTGTGCAATTAGACATGCATCTGTGGCGCCGATGCCACGGGCGCCACCCTGTGCAATGTGGCGCCAGTGGGAAGGGCGCCACTCATTGACATGTGTTAAAACCATGAAAAATCCTACCATATTCCAACAAAACTGCCATCATGTCAAAAGCTATGTCATACACACATCATATCAACAGCCATTTCGTACACACATCATCGACATAACATCATCATACCTAACATCGTAGCACATAGTTTCATACAATTTAAGATAGAATTCAAACAACACGAAGCAACGAAGATAGAGTTGACAACACTCGACGTTCTAACTATCGGTGTCGGAGCCGGATTCGCCGGTGTGGGGGTACTGCACACGGCAGGAGGTGTCGTCGAACACCTTGACGATCATCTCGCCGTCCCCCTCGTAGAGGAAGGTGAGCTGGCAGCCGGGCTCGAGGTGGAGGTCACGGGCGAACTTGTCCCACCCCGTGTGCAGGTACATCTTGCCCCGCCCGTCGAACAGGACCTCCACGGGCCAGCGGCAGAAGTTGCAGCTAGTCTCCCGTAGCTGCAAGTGCGCCGGCTCGACGCCGTCGACGAACTCGGCGAACTTGTCCGGTAGCCGCTTGATGCCGAGTGGGTCGTCGTCGATGCGGAGGAGGAACTCGAAGCAGCGTTCGTCATGCGAAGACGAGGAGGATGCAGGTGACGGTGATCGTGGGGCCCTTGCTGCTCCACCGCGGCGGCCCCTTCCCCGGCCCGGGGGGCGCCCAGGACCGCGGCGGCCGCCCCTTCCCCGTCCTCCCGCACCGGCCATCCTACATGTTTACATTTTTGAACCATATTACGATCCATTCAACTAACAAATATGAGTTACTCCATCACAAATACTAGGCATACATGTGGGTTCATACACATACATACACATACATACATAGAGTTCATACACATACATGTGAAATTTCATATGTAGATTTCTACACATCTATGGTTCAAACACATGCATACATGAGGCTACCATCTCCAACACAAACAATACAATATAGAGTGCACAAAAGAAAAAAACATGTCTAGGGTTCATGTCCAAATCTAGCCCGATCTATGAAATTAGTGGATGAATGGAGAAGATTTGAAGGAGATTACCTTGACAAATGGATGGGGAACGATCTCCACGGACAGATCTGACGATTTGGTGGTGGATTTGGTGGGGGGGAGAGGGAGGAGAGAGAGAACCGGGTTGGGGAGGAGGGAGAGAAGAAGAGAAAGAAAGAAGAAGGGTCGGGCTGGGCGCGCGCGGCGCCCAAACTTAAGTGAATGTGTGGCGCCCTTGCCAGGGGCGCCACACTTTCAAAGAGTGGCGCCGGCCAGAGCGGCGCCACTCGTTCTGCCACGTCGGATCGGGGTCACCAGCTCAGCGTCGATGGGCCACGTCGGATGGGTGTGTGGCGCCAGAGCTAGAGGCGCCACATGGGCATGTGTGGCGCCCTTGAGAGGGGCGCCACACAAAAGGGTTAGATTCGTGAAATAGTTTCGTCGGAGGGTCAGTCTGTGCTTTTCTTTCAGTTTTGGGTTATTTTTGTGTAATTCGCCGATTCGGTGTGTTTTCTCCTCTTTTTCTCTATTTCTTTTTGGCAAAAAAAAGCGAAGCAAACTTTGAGCCTCTTTTACTTAAAAACTGAGCAAACTTTAATTATCATCGGGAGCAAAATATTGGAGAGAAAAAGATATATGCAAGGGGCGGAATATTTTTGTGGTGAACAGAAAGAGGTAGAAAGAATAGAGCAAACGCCGAACAAATTTCGAGCCACCTTTGGAGATGCGGGATAGAGGGGATCAAAGGCGGCGCATGGTGGCGAGGATAAAATGGATGAAAGATGCCAAACGAATGGGATGAAATAAATGTGATTTGAGCCAAACAACGAAATAACGACTCGACCCGCTCTTAATAGTGCGGGGTCCTATACTTCTATAAAAACCAAAAAAAGGAGACTACCTTGTCGTGCTTCGCCTTCGAGCGCTCCTTCGAACTCCGTCTCGAGATATTCCTCTCTCTTTTCTCATCTTGACCCGACATTATAAGAGGGCGAGAGAATTAACCGCATTCCGCTTGACCTTGATGACGACGCTCGTGCTTCATTCAAGCCGGAACACTTATTTGATTGCATGCTCTAGATCTTGGTCACCAATAGCTCAACTCATGAGCCTTGGAGGATTGCGACACCGTCTTCAAGGCAAACTTCTCTCTTGACATCAACTATCTTGAATCCAACAAATGGACTTCAAGCAAAACCGATGGATTATTTCTTCAAACAAAAACTCAATGGAAATATTAGTTCATATGAATTGTCATCAATTACAAAAACAAACATAGGGGCAAAGTACCCTTTCAGCGTGAAGAGAGGAGCAACGTCCTCTATTTGTTAAATCCGAGCACGACGTCTCCGACCACTTCTCTCTTAAATCCCGTCATGAGCCTTTTTTTTTATTGCAAACGTTCGATTATAAGCTTGTGCCATCTACCAATACCATGTAATATTTTCCCAACCATGTCCAAGACATTGTGCATAATATCTTGGGTTATAAGCTTTCTCACATAATTCGAATTTCGGAAAAAACCCAAGTTAATTAGGGTTTGGCCTTAATACAATTAGTGTTGCTAGTGTATACTAAACAAAGTAATTTAGTTTTATTTTAAGTTTATTTATATTTTTCATATTTATTTTCGTTGGATATTTCCTTTTAAAATGTTGTTTTTCTTACCTCCGCGATAGATTTCACGAAGAGTGACAAGGATAATTTATCAAGCAAGTAATATTGGTTGCTATGTTGACAAAATAATTCTTCTTCTTCAATGAAAGACAAGTTACACATGACTTTCGTCCTACTATTTTTGATATGCATATTTTACAAATATTTTTGTAGAAATGCATGTGTAGGAAAATTTATTCTTTGCTATCCTAGTAGAGAGAGCCATAGAATTTCTTACAATGTTCTTGTAGCCTTTTTTTTATTAAAATATGTATATTGTACGAGTGCTTAGCCAATTGCTTGGTAGATGTTGGATATGGGTTTCAAAGAACAAACCTTTTGTGAAATTTTACATACGCCCATTCTGGAGTTGTATGGTGAAAATATTTCTAAAACTGGGCGACCAGGGATAGCTACTGTGTGAGACAGGATGGTCACCTTCCCTTTTTATAGGCCACCCGATCTATGACCATACAAACGAAATTTACATAACCCTACACAGTAGCTTGTGTGTTCGTGTTATGTCTAAGGGCTGACCCTGCCTGTCTTTATATATGCAACCAAGTTAGGGTTTACAAGAGTCTTGGTCTATTACAAATTGGAGTTATCTTTCTTGTAGTTCAAGTCGATACTATATGCGGGTCAAGTTTGTCGAGTCCCTGTGCTAGTTCACATCCATAATCCGCACCGGGTATAGCAATATTGGGTACCCGAAAGGTAATGCCCACGTCACCAATATATTATTGCGCTCGGTGGGGGAAATTTTGCGCCAAGATTGTGCGAGAAAGGGATGGCGGGAGCTCACGCTCGCCCGAAAAATCACGCAGGAAGAATTTGGTCAATGATGGCATGCAAGAATACAAGATCTGTCATAGCATAAATCGCGGAAGTATTTAGCAAGAAGGCAAGTATTATTATTTGGCGTTTCTATCGCACACCAAGTGTCACGTTGTCTTGGGTGAACTGACTGCAAGCGTGAAGTTGGAAGTGGTGAGTTGAAAGCAATGATTGAAAAAGTAATTGAGCATAAATAAAAAGTGGAGCTGACGACGCCATCTTGTTGATCTGCAGGGCACTATCTGAGGCCCCTCCTCCCCTTGCCACCCAGGCCGGCCCGAAGGAGTACCACCTCATCGGACATGCAAATCAAGAGAATGTCAGCACCACACTTATTGAGAAGGCCCCCTATCCAAATCTCCCTCAGTAGTAGACTCACACCGGAGGTGCTCACCGGAGAACATCTTGGGCCACCACATGACTCCGTGCGTGAGCGCCATACGAAAGGGAACGACCAGGCAATGCGTTTGAGGTGGCCAAACACCATCGCCCCTTCTTTCCTCACCACCACGGTAGGCCAAAGAAGAGGGCAACAACCACCAGCTGACGCTACGCCTAGGAAAGGCCATATTGGAGGCTAGGACGACATGCCTCGACCCATCACCACCGCATGGACAAGGAGGAAGAATGTCACCCACCACCACCGGATCAGGCCAAGAAAACCCAACGGAAACCTCTCGGCAGAATCCCAACTACCGGCACATGACCGAACCCTACACCTACTATCTACACTAGGAACTCTGTCGCCTCTCCTCCGCCTCCCTCGACCGGCCTTGGATTGGCCCGATGGGCATGAGAGCCCTCTCAGATACTGTAGCAACGTTGGTCCTTCTTCCGAACCAAATTGGTTTCTTCGATCACATGACGTCGTTTTCGATCCTAGTCAACACATGGCATCCACATGGGCATCTCAGCTTGCCAGTTCTGTATCTTCTTCTTCATCGATCGATGCTTGCTAGCTAGCGAACGTGGTAAAAAATAGCACATCCGCACGCCAAGCTAAATGAGTACATGTCGATATTGAGTGCCGCAAATCCACATGTACAGTTCAAACCAAAATACATAAAAAACTTCTGAATTTCGTTTTTTTTTTCCTTCGAGAGGTATAGTAGATTTGCCAACGCGGCACTAGTGCCAACCCTAGTCAGTCAGCCGTTGTGCCGTGTATAAAAATGAAAACAAAAACCGAGCGAGCGC
The DNA here is from genome assembly GCF_022539505.1 of Lolium rigidum. Taxonomy (NCBI): domain Eukaryota; kingdom Viridiplantae; phylum Streptophyta; class Magnoliopsida; order Poales; family Poaceae; genus Lolium; species Lolium rigidum. The sequence continues at coordinate 411,012,521 of NC_061510.1, forward strand.
AAGAGCATTTCTCCATCTGCTGCCTTCTTTCTTCTCCAACCCTCCCTCCGCCCGCCCGGCCCCGAAATTTTTCGAAAACTCCCCAGCGCCGCCGCTTTCGGAGGCTCTCGGCGAGGGCTCGTTCGGGTTGTTGAGGCTCGCCGGAGGAGGCAGGCATGGCCGGGAAGAAGCGCGACGCGGTGAGCCTCGCCCCCGAGGGCGAGGAGAGCGCCGCCGCATCCGGCCCCAGCGTCAAGCGCGGGCCCGGCAGACCGAAGAAGGATCCCGCCGCCGTTCCCGCCAGCCCCGACTCCAAGCGCGGGCCTGGAAGACCTAAGAAGGTCCCCGACGCGGACTCCGCCGCCGCTGCCGCCAGTCCTGGCTCCAAGCCCGGCCCCGGCAGGCCTAAGAAGGTCCCCGACTCCGACGCCGCGGCCAGCCCCGGCTCCAAGCGCGGGCCAGGAAGGCCTAACAAGGTCCCCGCCCCCGCCCCCGCACCGGAACCGGGGAAAAACGACAAGGGGGAGAAGACGGCGACCCCGAAGAAGGCCAAGGCGGCCACCCCGAAGAAGGAAAAGGAGCGGGAGAAGGCGGAGCCGCCCCAGGAGGAGGGAGGCAATCTCAAGAAGCAGCAGCAGGCGTCCGGCGGAGCGGCGGCAGTGAAGCCCGCGAAGAAGAAGAAGAAGGGTGGGGAGGCGGCGGAGCCCGGATCCGGGAAGAAGAAGGGGGGCAAGCGCGGGAATGAGGAGCTGCCCGGCGAAGGGGAGAAGTCCATGCCAAAGAAGAAGAAGAAGAAGCAGGAACCCAGCGAAGGGGAGAAGCCCATGCCAAAGAAGAAGAAGCAGCAGGTGTCCGGCGAAGCCGAGAAGCCCACTCCCAAGAAGAAGAAGCAGCCGGCGTCCGGGGAAGGGGAGAAGGCCACGCCCAAGAAGAAGAAGCAGCAGGCGTCTGGCGAAGCCGAGAAGCCCACTCCCAAGAAGAAGAAGCAGCCGGCGTCTGGGGAAGGGGAGAAGCCCACGCCCAAGAAGAAGCAGGATTCTGGCGGGGCGGAGAAGACCACACCCAGCAAGGGGAAGGCCGTGCCCACACCCACAAAGAAGCCGCAGGTGGCCGGCAGCGCAGCGAAGACCACACCCAGCAAGGGGAAGCAGAATGGCATCAATGTGGCGAAGAGCGCCAAGAAAAGTCCTGGCAAACCGGAGAAGGCCACACCCAGCAAGAAGCAGCAACCATCCGACGGGGCGGAGAAGGGCACGCCGAGCAAGAGGAAGCGTGACGACGCAGAATCCCTGAAGGAGGCTAAGAACGGGAAGAAACAGAAGGCCAAGGCACCGTTGCCGCCTGCCGAGCCGGGCACTTCCATCTTCCCGATGTCGCGGGTGCGGCTGCTGATGCGGGACGAGGACGCAAGCATCCGCCCTACCAGTGAGACTGTCTTCCTCATCAGCAAGGCGTCGGTATGATTTTCCCCACTCTTACTGTAAATGCAAAATATGAAATGATATTTGTGTTCTTAGTTATTAGAAATTGATGTCCTGAGGCTTGGTATGAGGCCTCGGTAGCATTTCCATCATTTTTGCTCTGAATGCACATTATGCAATACCTTGTGTTAGCAGTTTGAAAGCGGAGGCCCGAAGCTTCATCTGACTATTCAAATGCCATAATGTAGAGTAGAATTTGTCTTAGCTATTGAGATTTTGATTGGTCATGGCATCAGCCCATCAGCGCCTACAAGGTGTTCGATTAGCTGTCTGTGGTGTTCTTACCATCACAATTTGTGTCTCTGCAGTTGGTATACTATTATGAAGTTTCCTGATCTGTCCAAAGCTTTGTGTTGAGCTAAATTTCAGCACATTCAGCTTTCTCTACTACTGCTGCTCCCAAATAGTCGTTAGTGGATGTGTGAGCACCCCTTATCCCAGTATGCCCTATCATGCTGTCTCTTTCGGCTATGACTGACATACGTGGTCCATGTTGTTGGCTTTAGTTTTGTTAAGCGAGTGCACTTGAAAATGTTTTGTTAGGACAGCAATTCTTACATAAGAGGTTGTTAATTTAAGAAACAATGTTACATAGGGAGAATACAACTGGTGTTATTTTAAGAAAAAGATTACTGTCGGTGTTAATAACTCATATTGTATTTCCAGTATTTTAGTTTCAATTGATTTGTACGCAACTGTTAGTCATCACAACTCACAAGTTACCATATATATATATATACGGAGTATGTGAATTCCAAGAAGAGCTGTCTGGTATCTAGGCATCTAGCGCATAATCAGATTTCCTGTGGTAAAAAGTAATCGTCAACCATCATATCCAAAAGAGGAGTAGCTAGAATCCCAGATTACCACAGCTCTCCGTGGCTGTTCCATGCTACTAGTCTACCATCATTGTTCCGCGGGTCTATTTGACTGCCAACAAAGGGTACACTGGGATTCTGGACAGCCGGTTTTATTGCACCAGTTGTCCTCATCAGTCGGGAGTCAAGGGTGGCGACAGTAATATGCACAAGTAGATAGCTGTTGCCCACATTCCGTTGCCTCTAATTCCTCCAATGGTTTGATCCATCTTTGTACCTTTTGCCATTTTCTACAAAATTTGGATCGCTTTTCTATTATTTTTCGAGCACCAAACAAGCAGGCTGTATGTGGAACTGATTGAAACAAGGTGTACATCCAACTGAATGAAATTTCAGGTTTCCAATCTGGCTAGGGAACTCTGATGCTTGAACTTATGGCTGCGCATGGGTTTATTTTTCTTACTGCTAAAAAAGAGACCAGCCAGGACTAGCCCTTGGCTACATATTTTTAAAGAAGAAACAACCTGAGCAGGGCACCCAGTCAAGTCTCGAACGCGGGTGAGCTGCGTGCCCACCCGCACAGCTTGCCAACAGAGTGACTCTCTGTTATGGATTTTCTTATTGCTGAAGAGATAATAATTTCCATTATTGAGTGTTCTATAATTCTCAATTCCTTGGTCGATTGGGGAAAAAGTTTTTTTTTCTTTGGTTCAAGATGATTAAACCGTCCCTGCAGGCTGCAGCATAGCAGATATATGGTAAAGTCAACATGCGTAACGGTGTAAGATTCGTTTGGCTTGACCGCAACCTGATCTCAGCCATATTTTCTTGATTCAATGCTGAACATTTGCTTTAAGTATAGTTGCAAAGGAAACACATTTTGATTGGTATACCCTTCCAATAATGCACCAAGTGATGTAGAATTTAGTTAGCAGCCAAAAAAGAGTGAGACTAATGAATTTTTACATTTACGATGTGTAGGCTTATAAGCTCTATTAGCTGATCCAAGTATCTGATTTGGACCATATTCTAGATGAATAGCATCATAATTGTTCTAGGAAAAAAAGTAGTAACTCAAAACTGCAGTATGGTATTCTGAACAAAATAACCTGACCTGCATCCCTGAAATGTTGCCTGGCCAGAAAAGAATAATCCTGAGAGGAATTTTAGCTTTGTGGAGCTCGGCAGGGAGGAAAGTATTCTTTCCCTTCTAGTTGCTATCTCTACACTTCTAGCTTCTCTATCTATCCCTAGTTCCCCACTAATTTTCATCGCAGCCAACCTTTTCTACCTTATGAGTACTTAAGTTGCCGTTTGTAACACTTATGTACTCATCCATTTTTTTTTTTTGGAAGAGGGGTCTCATGGATTCGAAGTTATTCGTCTTACTCTTGAAAAACCGACCAGCCAGTACTAGCCCTTGGCGTCATATTTAATTGTAGAAGAAACAACCTGAGGGCCCCGCTGAGTCCAAGACTCGAACGCTGGTGGGCTGCATGCGCACGTGCACAGCTTGCCAGTAGAGCGACTCTCTGTTCTCGCTTCTCTTCCCACGTAAGAGACAATAATGTCCATTAATGAATGCCCTATAATTCTCAATTCATTGGTCAATGGGGGAGGTCCTTTTTCGTCGGTGATGATTAAACAGTATCTGCATCATAACAGATAGTTGAAAAAGTCCACTCGTAACAATGTAAGATGGCAGTGTTTTATAATTAGCGTGGCTTGACAGCAAGCAGATCCCACCCATACTTTCTTGATAAAATGCTGGACATCTTTATAGTTGCACAGGCAACACAATTCGGTTGGTATATCCTTTCAATAGTGCACCAACTCATTTAGATCTTATGGGTTTCAACTCTAGCCTACCCCAACTTGTTTGGGACTGAAAGGCTTGGTTGTTGTTGTTGTTGTAGTGCACCAACTGATTTAGAATTTAGTTAGCAGCCAAAAATTGAGTGGGCTAATAATTGGTTACAATTGCGACGTGTCGGTTTATAAGCTCTATTAGCTTATTCAAGTATATGATTGGGACCATGTTGTATTTGAATAACATGATTCTTATTCTAGGAAAAAGTGCAAGTGAAAATTATATTATGGAACTCTGAATAAAAGAACCTGAGCTTCAACCTGAAGTGTTGCCTTGCCAGAAAATAATAATTCTGAGAGAATTTAGCTTTCTGGATATCGGCGGAATAGTCAGGGCCAGCATGGATGTGATATGAAAAACAACACAAGGCAAAGATAGGATCAATACAGTGAACCTCCTTCTAAAATTGCTTTGTTTCCCTGATTATTAATTAATATTTCAAAAGTTATGTGGAAAACATTTGCTGGTGTACCCAGTTTATCTTTGTTGCAACATGCAAATTTGTGATTGCAAACATTCCCTGATTATGTATATGCCTTTCATTTGGGTGTGCTCATTAACGTACGATGATTGTGTTATCTATTGAAATTTGAACTGAATACTGTTATTGTGTTATGTACTCATGTTTGCACCTGCACCTTCAGGAGTTATTCTTGGAGGCATTTGCGAAGGACGCTTACCAGAATGCCGTGAGGGAACATAAGAAGTCAATTGGCTATGATAACCTTTGTAAGTCTGTCCCTCCTTCCCAAGTTCTTAGGCTCTTTCTTCTAGGAACACATGTTTTCTTTATTGGCCATGCTTAAAGGCAATTCATATCAAAATAAAAAGTTTCCCTAGCGCATATAGGTGATGCACTTGTCATATCCCCGCAAATAGGTTATTGTACTACAGTTCCATGGTTTTACTGAGAGTATGCTATGTGATATACTCATACATCTTAAGGTGCACGTCTGTTGCTATAGGTACTTTCTTCAATATCTGTGTCATTCTCCCGCAGATAATAGTGTTGTACTGTTAGTAGTACATTGTACATTGTGTTTGTGTACCAGATTTGGTCTGGAGTTAGTTTTCCAATGAACCAGATAATGTTTACACTGGTCTTTGCTTGATGCAGAACTTTTTTTACTTCTCAGTCATACATAGCTTCTTTCTTAATTTTTTTTCCATCTGGAACCTAAAGCCATCTCCCGGATAAAAATATTGCATAGTTCTAACAGTTCCAAATTAACTTGAACCCCTGCTCTCGGATAAAAATAATGCCATGGAACATGTTTATGCATAAAGTTCATGCATAGTACTAACTTTCATGATTTGCATGCTGTTAACGGTTATATTAATATCGCCAATCCTAAGTCCTAGAGATGCTCATGGATGAACCCATCTAAGATTTACAACTGAAGTTCCCTTCTTCCCAGTTATCCCATGTTTTTATTGTCGGGTCACGAGTCCCCGTAGTTGGGCTTGTTTTTTCCTTGTTGCACTAGAATCTCACATGGACTCTGCTCTCATCTTTCAGCTGTGGCAGTGTGCAACCAGAGACGGTATAAGTTCCTGTCAGGTAAAGCTTATCCCATTCCGTTTAAATCTGCGGAAGCCCCTATTAATCATGCGACATCCTCCACATTTCTCATTTGCTGAATAGTAAGATGACTACTGACGTTCCGTTTATGCCTTGTCGTTTTCAGATTTTGTCCCGCTGAGAGTCAGGGTGGGTGATGCCCTGAAGGCTCCGGCTGTTGACCAATCTTAAGCAGGTGGTGCCCAGTACTCCATGAGGGCATGCTGTGCTAGGTTCTTCTGCAAGGCCGTGTAACGGAGACGTGAACCGCTGAAGCCGCCTGTGGAAGGAGAGTTGTTTGTATGTTCTGTATTCTGCCACGCTATGTTGAGTAGCTGCCTGTAAGAACTTGTCTTAAACCAGGTACTAGTGTTACAGTAGTGCTCCAGGAGGCGCGCTAGTTTCTGCTGCAAGTAGGGAAATGCCAACTAGCGAAGTTGGTGAGACGTGGAGTTGTTTGTATCTCAAATCTCATCCTGTAGTAGGTTGACTAGCAATATGCGAAACATGTATCTGAAAGTTCAGACTCATGCCAAAAGATGGCCATACAGGCTATCTGAATCTTGTGGTCACTCTGAACAATGGAATGGTTGTGACCTGTGTAGCATATTTTTTCACGTGAAACTTGGTGTGAAGTGCCCGAAGGAGTCGGGCCTGAAAGAAGGAAGCCGTGGTTGGAGCATGGAGCTAGAGGTTGTCTGCTAAACAAACTGCGCTGTGATTTTGTAAGGCACACTTATGCACCTTTTGGAGTCAAGAAGCAACTGGTCGAGTCAGATGCAGGCAAAATGTACTTAATTATTGTTAGCCAATTGCTTAAAATGTGTTTCAGAGAAATGCTTTGCACTTGCAGTAGAATCTAAGACTAGGACTGCATTGTGTGTTTATTCTAGCATCTGCTTTTTTCCTTCTCAACGTACGTGACATTGATCGATGTCCATCAGTTTAGGTAAAGGCAGACTTGTTGAGCTTGGCAGGGAGTAGTCACAGTCATGGTATTGCTGCTCTCACGTTTCAAAGTTCCAACGTAGCGCGGCTAAGCCACGGTCACGAAATATTTACTCTTCAGAGTGCTCGTAATTTGGTAGGCTAGGTTGCAGTTTCAGGATATAACAGCTCCCTAACCCAGCTGAATGTTGCAAAATACTTTGGCCCGCACATGGTGCTTATGAATGGGGCGCGGTTGATATCATAGCCGTTGTTATTAGTCGTGTTCCTCGAGATTCGGTCTAACATGACCCCACGTGAAAAAGGAATCTACAAATGTCATGTGTGTAAAAGCAACAGTACTTTTGGCAGTACTGCATGTACCATAGGAACAAATTGACAAAGACTTTATAAATACAACAATACTTTTCGCAGGACTACATAAACATGGCATACGGACTACATGCGCAAACAATAGAGAACTCTATAGATACAGTTCACGAAATCCATTTAAAATAATTAAATATTAGACTCATTTCGAAGAGTTCGTCGCGAGGAAGTCAAATATGCAAACAAAATCTCATTTGCATTTATTATGCGAAAGTTATACTCATTTTAGAATTAGTAGTGTATTTTAAGAAGAGAATCTTTTGCAATGAGTGAGCAAGTCGACGGATCCCATGCATGTGAAAGGCAGGGATTTCCACAGCGCCCCATTTCATAAGCACCGTTGCATTTTCGAAAATACTCCGAGTTTGGCGCCATGAACAGTGACAACGGAATATGCCATTTCATGGTATGTATACTCCGAGTTTGGCGCCAGTGACAACGGGTCCATGGGTATAATAACACCCACCATCAAACACTCGCGCTGTGCAACTTCGTGATCCAGATTTCACGATTTGTAAGTTCGTGACTAAACGCACATCCATGATAAGTTTATAGACTAAACTGGGTTTTTTTCTCTTTAGGTCAACATTTTGTTCCAAACGTCCAAGCATCCAAAAGAAATCATCGAAAAAAAGTGCCGCTATATATGTCGTGATGATTTTAAACTTGAGAGGCCATCACCAACCTTCGAATTCTTGAACCAAAATTTGAAATGGCAGATCTAGAGACATGCAAATTTACTAGTGAAGTTGGTGAGACGTGGAGTTAACATTTTGATCGATGGCATCTGCTTCTTCTCAACGTACATGACATTGACATTGATCGATGGTCATCAGTTTTAGGTAAAGACAGACTATTGTGGAGCTCGGCAGGGAGTAGTAACAGTCATGATATTTCTGCTCTCACGTTTCAAACGTAGCGCCGCTAACCCACGGTCACCAAGTACTACCTCATGATATTTCTGTTCTCATGACATGTCTACTATTCTCCAGACATGCTCGTAGTTTGGTAGGCCAGCCTGCAGTTTCAGGATATAATAACGGCTCCCTGAACCCAGATGAATGTTGCAAAATACTCCGAGTTTTGGCAGCAGAAACAGTGACAACAGAATATGCTTATGCCATCTCATGATCTGCAGGCAACTTTCGTGACCCATAATTCACGATTTGTAAGTTCGTGACCAACTGACCAATGGTCACATCCGGAGTTATTTTATAGACCAAATTACCGTATTTACTCTTTAAGTTAACATTTTGTTCCAAATGTCCAAGCATCCAAAGGAAATTATCGGAAAAAAGACGGCTATGCAGTGATGATTTGAACTTGAGAGGCCATCACCAACCTTCAAATTCTTGAACCAAAATTTGAAATGACAGATCTAGATACATATGCAGACTACATCCAGAAGGCTTGAGCATCAAATTGCCTATTGTGCCACGACACTTCATAAGAGCGGGCCGGCCGACGAGCCGTGGCCTTGGGCTCGCCGTTCTCGCCACGCTCCACCCGGAAAGTGGTCAGACGGAGTAGGCACCTGCCACCGTCGCCCCAAAACTCCTCCTTATCGCGATCGGCCTCCTCCTCTGAATCCGTCTCCTTATCCTCCTCCTCCTCCCCCTTGACCTCGAGACGGAGACGTTCCATGAGGCAGTACTCAGTGCGATCTTCGTCTGCTGTTATGGGCACCAGCTTTGCGTCGACGTGCCTCCAGCCAGCCTCACAGTGCTCGTCGAGGCGAAACAACTTCTCCTTGCCGACCTTCCACTCCGACTTAGCGGACGTGTTGTTGCCAATGCATAGGCGCCCGTCCGTCACACAAGGACCATGCATGTTCCCATCACTGGCGGCATGGAGGCCAACCCAGGCATGCAGCCCCCCGTCGTAGTGGATCTGACCGACGACCGGCATGTGCCACTTGCCTTCCCGCCTCCACCTTCGGCTCGCCGTGCTGAAGGAGAAGGTGCCACCCGACGGGCTCGTCTCCGTGGGTCTAACGGACACCAAGATTCTGTGAGGCGCCGCCGGCCTCCCGGACGATGCCTGCGCCAGGTAGGCCGTGATATCTTCCGCCGAGAACGGGAGACCCGGAGGGCTCTCGAAGCTGCTCCAGAACCATGGTGAGGTGTCCGACAGCGTCTCCCAATGCCAGAAGTAGTCTTCCTCGGCGTGGTCCGGATCAATGTCTGCAGTCAGACAGTGCAAGCTCCCGCCACGGTTGTCTGGGTCGAAACCGAAGTCATCCTGCGGCGGTTCGGAGCCGAGCATGTACAGCGTGTTCCCGACGGCCATTGCCGCTTTGTAGCCACTCCACACGAGGCCCATTGGGAGGTGAGGCGTCACGGTGAGCGCCGCCGTGTTGACGTCGTAGATGAGGACGCCGCCGATCTCGGCGCGTATGAACCGGCAATGCAGCAGCGGGCTTCTGAATTTCTGATGGTGGTGCCTGTAGCGACGATGCTGCTGCCCACGGCGGCGAACTGCACTCGCTCGCTGAGGGATCGTGAGCACCACGCGGAGGACGGGAGGCCCGCCGTCCGTATGGTGGTCATCGTGGCCTTCGCTGAGGTCCAGCTTGTGGACGCCGTAGCCGTCCTCGTGGTTGTCGAGCACCACGTATAGATGCCGCTTGGCCTTGGCGCCGTGCGGATCGCCGTTGGACTTGGATGCGTATCCTCGTGAGCTGCCGATCGGGTTGCTGCTTCCAAGAACGGAGGTGAGCTGCTGGCGGCGGAAAGGCAGGGGACGGGATAGGAGCAGGGAGTGTGGTCGAGTGAGGAAGGATCGCCACGCCCACGACATTGTACGCCGGCGGCCGGAACGCTGTAGGGTTTGGGGAATGCTCGTTGGTTCGCTCGATCCGTCAAACGGTTGATTGCGTGGTTTCAGATGGGCTATTTGTGGTAGGGTCTAGTTTGGTTTGGGCTGAACTGGATGCTAAAACGAGTCGGCGGGCTGCCAAGGTTAGGGCATGTACAAACAGTACAATAGTCTCTACTCCCATGTCATCTCTAGATTTTCTCAAAAAATGTCATCTCTAGATAGTGTAAAGACAGTCAGTACAATGCGGCGTTTCTATGGATTGTCTATAGACTCGACAGGTAGTTACAACAAGAAGGAATTCCAACAAATCATGTCAAGCTTTTACCGCAAAAAAGGGGTTCGTGAGCCCACGACCACATACAACGGGAAAAATGACCGTTGGTAGGCTCCTAATTTCATGGGAATAGACCGTCTGCAATTTTAAAGATGGGCTCTCTCATTTTCTTGGAAGTTTCCTTACACATCATTCATTTTTTCTGGCATAACTTCACCTTACAGACGGCTAAGTGTACACTGTTGTACACGTCCTTATACACTATATATGCACGATCCATTGCAGATGCAACGTGTATATCACATGAAAGTTCTCCTTGGTTGTATTGCACTGGCCCTTCTGTGACTATATTGTTCTATAATCTATACCTAATAATAAAGGAGCTAAGGTTTCTGCCAAAATTTTCGTCCAACTTTTCAATGGACTGTTTTGCCCTCCCACCAAACCACATAATACTGCACAACTGCCACCCGTACCGATTCGTTTTTTCCTTCTGTCCACCTACCGACATGGCGACATCCTTCGCTGGCTTCCTTCTGTTCGCTGTTCTCCCGTTATGGGCCGCTAGACCAGGCCGCAAGTAGATTATCTTTACCGGTACGTATACATCAGCAAATAGAAAGACACATTGACCAGCCTTGAAATAGTCCCACATCGCTGGCATATATTGACTCCCACCAGTTTATATACCTAAATCTTTTGGATTAATCCGAGCCGAGAACAACAAGCATCAGCAAATATTATGGGGACGACTTAAAAGAAGAAGGAATTGCACACTGGTCACATGCGGGGGCGGATTAAACGAGGAAGCTCAGGCTGTGGTGGCCATGCTGAAGCTCTACGGATCAGCCGAATTGGTGACATGTGGGAGCGGATTAAACGAGGAGGCTCACGCTGGTGGCATGAAGAAGCTAAGGATCAGCCGAATTTGGGAAAGGAGGTGCCTTTGGAGCCGGATGAATTCCCGTCCGGATATCCCGGCGCCTAGCGGTTGGGGATGACGCGGGCGCTGGAAGGCAGAGGAGTGGGGAGATGAAGAGGGGAACGAGAGAGAGGCCGGCGATGTGTGGGATGTGGCGGCGGATTGGGGCCTCGCGGTGCGGTCGCCGCCCAGAGACGCGCCGCGTCTGGAGATGGAGACGAGCAATTGGGGGAGCCTGGGAGGATTAGCAGGATAGCGATTGTGGTTGTGGTGGTGTCCATCCGCTGGCGGCTAGGTGCTGGGTCGGCAAGTCCTTGAGGAGGGTCTCCTTTTATTTTTTTCCATGAAACGTTTTCAATTTAAGTACTATCCAATTTAGACCGAATGAATATTATGGATTTTTTTGGTGCAGACTATAAAAACTATATTTTTAAAACTGATGATACCGTTTCGTTTTTCTATTTTGGTCCTCTACTTCGCATAGCCTCCGAGCAATCCCCCCGCCGCCAGTGCCCCTCCGAGTAATCCACCCGCTGCCAGCTCCCCTCCAACGCACCTCCCGCCGCTGGCCAGGTCGAGATCGCTACTTCGTTGGGGCTCGACCTTCTCCCCGGTGGTGCCCGCGCGACTTGCTGGTTGGCATGGAACCGGTAGGGAGGACGACCGTGGGACTCGATGGGATCCTGGTGACAAGGGATTAACTTGTCAATGCCTATGGATTATAGGCTAGGGTTTAGTTAGAAGTAGAGGGCAAGTAGATCTCGAAGGTTTCAGCCGAAAAGTACTCGACGAATATGAAAACTAGGGTTTGCAGACAATGATTCGATGATCCTCTCGTCCCTCGACCCCCCCTTTATATAGGTGGAGCCGAGGGATTCGTGCTATACAAGGATTACAGAGTCCGGGACGGTTTCTAACTCATCCCGCCAGATTTACAAATAATACTTCCTATTACAACTCTATCTTTTCCTTAAATACATCTTGGGCTGTCGAGTCTTCTTATTCTTCGGGTAGTGGGCCTTCAATAAACCCCGGGTACTATATTAGGCAGGCCCATTTGGGATGCCTATGTCAGTAGCCCCGAGATTTTGCTTGAATCGTAGAATCAGGGAAAATCTCCACTGTCTATTTTTATTCGAAAGCTTCTAACTTTTATACTTTTTCTCATAAAATTCTATATTGTACAGGGATATTGGTAGTTGGGGCTAGTTCATCTGACGGATCAGGTACTAGTTAACTGCTCTAGTGGCAATCCGCAAAAACCTACTTCAAAATCACGTCCCTGGACATGATTTCGGGATACCGGTGTAAACTTCGACGAGCGCCGCTTAAGGTCTTACCATTCCGTCGAGTCCCGGTTAAATTTATCGAGTACCTAACGCGTCCGTTAGGATTTTTCTTCGTATCCGTTGATACGGATAAAAGTAGCGGAGCGCAGTCTTCGGCGATGCCACGCCCAGCGAGAATAGGTCCGGGGTCTTACCTTCGCAATTTTGCGGCATTCGGAAATTGATCGCAACTTCGGCGTTCGAGAATATATTGTCGAGTGCTTTTCCGGCTGTTGGAATGGCACATTTTATTGAGTCAAATATGACTTATATTGCTTTCCCGATGGGAGTATATGGAGAGTTAATGATAACTCGAAATATACTCTCTTGCTTGTTCTATTTTTCCTTTGTTAATTTCATCGGGCACGCGAACAGCGTTCCCGATGGGAGTAGCCCCCGAGGCTACAGCCAAGAACTTGTGCTTGGTTGTAGGCTCAACATTTTAGTCCACCTTGTCACTATATTGCCATTATCTCTTGATATTCTTTCCTCCTTCTTCTTCTCTCTTTCTTTTTTTTTTTTTTTTTTTTATTTATCGGGTGCGCGAACAGCGCTCCTGATGGGAGTAGCCCCCGAGGCTACAGCCAAGAACTTGTGCTTGACTGTAGGCTCAACATTTTCTATATTTGCCATTGTCGAAAGTTTTCTTTTTTCGAAGTAGCCCCCGAGCATTTGGGCAAAAAACTTGTTTCTGACCAAAGGCTCCCGATGCATTCAAATAACTTATCCTGTCGCCATTCTCCTTTCTCTTGTCGACATATTTTCCCTTGTCAAATTTTCTTCAACTCTATCACTGGTCGATATTTTTCTCGCTTTGTGGGTCCATCGTTCCCACCATGTTGACACGTCGTGCAAGTGGGGGACACACGTCCTCCGCTTTTTCTGGTGCTCGTGCGGTAACGCCTATTCCCAGTAAAATACTTTTTTGCCCTTGTAACCAGAAAATCAATTCTCACCACACGATTTCCTCATCCAACGGTACACTGCTTCACCCAATTCTTATATAAACCTGTCTTCAACCTCCGTTCATCCCCTCGCTTACGCCGCTCACCTGTTCCTCTTCGCAAATCTTCCTCTCGCGCCCAATCTTCGCCGATTTCCCGCTCTCGCATACATTGCTCAATCCGCTTCCGTGGATGCCGCCGCGTGCGCGTTTGACCCGCCACAAGCACTCCGCAGTCCGCGATGGCCGCCGAAGATCTTGAATGGGAGAGATCCAAGATCTCCAACCAAGACGCCAACCTCGATGAAAAGGCTTGGCCTGATGAAGAAGGAAGGCGCCATCCGCTTTCCCGGTGAAGAAAGCTATCCCAAGCCTCCAATGGAGTATCGGGTTAGTTTCGTTGATCATCTTATCCGCGGCCTCTCTACCCCAATCCATGATTTCCTCCGCGGTCTTCTCTTTGTCTATGGGATTCAACCGCATCATCCGACCCCCAATTCCATCCTTCACATTTCTATTTTTATCACCCTTTGCGAATGCTTTCTTGGAGTCGCTCCTAATTGGGCTCTTTGGAAACGCATCTTCCGCCTCCGCCGCAATGGCTCCCACAACGTCACTTATAACATAGGTGGCGTTGTTATCTGTATTCGTATCGATGTCGATTATTTCGACGTCAAGTTTCCTGATTCTGTCCAAGGATGGCGCAAGAAGTGGCTTTACATTCACGAAGAAAGCGCCAACTCCGTTGAGCACAACATAATTCCCTTCGACGGGAGTGCCAAAATTCAGCGCCGTCGCTCCCGGGATGCCGAAGCTTCGAGGAAGAGAAAAAGGCGACGGATGCGCTCATGTCTCGCATTCGCCGGCTTCAAAATACTCGAGGCGAGGAGCTATCCGGTGTTCAAATCACTCGCTTACTTCCTTAGGATTAGAGTGCAGCCTCTTCGGGCTCGCAAAAATCCCCTTTGGACGTACTCCGGTGAAAATGACGCCAACGGAATCTCCGGTAACCTTTCCACCAAGGACTTGGAGAAGTTGGTTCGAAGACTTTCTCGCCCGGGCAAAGATCCAGCTTCCTTCTTCTTGTCGCGTGGAACCATACAGCTCCACCAATCCACTCCCCAAGGTATTTTGTCTTTCCGCGTTTTTATCTTGTTGCGCCCTTTTTTTTCCTCGCATCTCATTGTATTGTCATCTCTTTTCGTTTTCTTTGGTTTCTTATTTTTTCAGGACCATCCTAGTATAACTTCCCTTCCTCCTCTTCCTGAGGGTGGAGAAGTCGAAGAAATGACCGTCGTTGCCGACGATACTCAAGGCTCTTCTCGTCCTCGAAAGTGAAGTCGCGGGTTCTCACAAATCTGCGGCTTCTCATGAGAGAGAGGTTGAGTCCGAAGCTAGTGAATCGACTGAATCCCTTCCTCCCGCTCGTTTCTCCGAAGAACAAAAGGAAAAGGACTGAAGTCGAGGATTCTGGCATTTCTAAGGCTGAAGAAGTTGTTCCTTCTGATCCGAAGGCAGCTTATGATCCTTATTTTGAGTCCCTCATCAGCTCGTAAGTCAATTTTATCTCTCCTCATCTTTTTGATGTACTCGAAAGATTTAACTCTGTCTTGCTTTTTGTACTATCGATTTTTTTTTACTAGTGATGAGGAAGAAGTACCAGTTACTGACGTAGCTCCTCGGACCAGCACGTCACGTACTGTGCTTGTTTCAGACACGTTGGTTGAAGGAGATGAAACATCGCCTCCCCAACAAAACGTCGTCACTACTACTCCACCATCGAGCCCCCTTGTCCCTTCGCCAAAAAGGGCAAGGGTTGAAATGATCGTTGAGCCTCCTCCTCAATTGGGCAGTTCTTCCTCGCAGCTCTTGGATGATGTAAGTTTATCGAGATCTATATTTCCTCTATTTTGCTTTTGTGGACCTTTACTTTGTGTAATGCCGAAATTTTTCCCCTTCTTTCCTTCTTCTTTGACAGCCTATGATCAAGGATCTTATCCGCATTGGGTCCCAATTTATTGGGTACCGCGAGTATGCCAGCAGAGCCGAAGGTGACGACTTTTATACTTGCTGTTTTTCCTTGGTTTTTTACTCGCTGCTGCTTGTCGCTATTTTTGATCTTTCTTCTCTTCCTTTTCCTTTCTCAACAGAAAAACTTGCGGAAGCTAACCAACGTGCCGAAATACTTTCTCGGAATCTTGAGAAAAGTGAAACGGCTCGCAAGAAAGCTGAGCTTGCTGCTAGCGAAGCCAGAGCTGAAGCTGATGATGCCAAAGCAAAGGCTGCTAGTGTCGAAGAATTGCAGCAAAGGCTCAAAGATGCTGAATCTGCCTTGCACGAGCAAAAATCTGCACAGAGTTGCACGAGAACAAGGGATCATCAAGCGTCCGAATTCGCAAAGTCGACGTACACCGAGTAATATCACTTGTCCCTTCTATTTTGTTTGTACTTCTTGTTTCTTGGTTTTTGACTAATGTTCTTTCTTGTGTGGCAGCCCAAACCAACCAAGATTTTGACCTGGAAAAGCCTCGTCAATGACCCTCTTCTTGACGCACTTTCTCTTCTAGAGTCCCATGGACGCGAAATTCGTGAAGGCGTGGCCAATGCCGGTGGGGCTTTGTCGGCGTTGTTCCCCTACTTCTTCCCGAAGAAAGAGGAACCTTCGACTTTCCTTGACCTCGCCAAGATGTTCAATACATCGAAGATCTTGGGCTGAAGCTGCGCCATGAGAACATGAAGGTAGCCGTTGAAAATACTCGTTGCTCTTGTTGCCGACGGTCGCGGACTCTCGACCGGACGAAGGTTGGCGACACCGATCCGATAGAACAGTCGAGGTGGAAGTCACCGATGAAGGCGGCCAAGCCCAATACGAAGAAAATCTTGGCGTATCTCGGGATCCAGCCAACGTCGACTCCTAGTTCGTCAAGGCCGGAGGTCTAGTTGCATGCCTCTCGTTTTTCTTTTGCTTCTTTTGCTCTTGTCGCCAAAGTAGTCTTTTGGCGACACGTATTTCCCTAGCTCCACCGTAGTGCCCTTGTAATTATTCTCGAGAGATTAATGAAGAACTCTATCTTTGCCTCGTTTTTTAATGTTATTCTGTTTTAAATTTCAGTTGATATTTGATAACTATACTCCAATTCCTACTCCTTCCAATGCTTCGCCTTCTTCCCGCGCGGAGAGAACTGTTACTGATATTGCACCTGTCGATGATACCTTGTCGCAAGAATTGAATGATCTTCGACAACAACTTCAGTATGCGAAAAAGCAAACACTTGCGATGATGGAGCAGTCTCGTAAATCATCCGAAGCCGAAAAAGTTGCCCTTCGGCAAGCCCGCGAGGCTGTGGCTGCTAAGGAGATTGCTGTTTCTGAAGCTGAAAAGCGGTCACTCGAGAAAATTTCATGCTCGAGTTAATGAATGAGGCCAGTGCAGATATGTCGGGTATGTTTGTCTCGTCTTGTGATATCTTTCATCTTCATGCTATTGTCTCCTAAAGGTTGTCCCTTCGTTGTGTTGATAGGTGCCTTTATTGATGTTGCTGCCGAGGAAGAGAGGGTAAACACTAGGACAAACCTCCTTGTCAATCTTTCCTTGGACCATGGTTCTTTGTTTTGGGCCACTCCGGAGAGGACCCGCCAAATTACCGGATTTCAGGATCGTACCTCTCAAACCCGTGATTTCCTTCACTTCGTACCAAAACCTTATCTATGGTTTACAACTCCATGTTTCCTCGGAATGTCCCACCAAAAACTCTTCCCGAATTGATGGAAAGGTTCAAAGATGCTCGCAGTATCCACGATTTTGTCAAAGCACAACCGGTAGCCGGTGCCGCATTTGCTCTTATCATGCTCCAGATCTGTCACTCAAAGCTTGACCTTGCCCAAGCTGTCGAGAGGGTTCATCAAAAGGTAAAACGCCGGAGAGTTGGTGTTGATAGGATTAACACGAAAGTTACACCTATAGCCGAAGAAATGATTGAGGACCTTCTTCGGATGGATGCCGACTTTTTTGCCGATGGCCATTATGCCGACTTTCTTGGTGCTGCTCCTGAAGAGAACAGAGTTACTCTTGATGACATACTCGAATCAAGACTAGTTATTTGCTTCTTGTAGAAATTTCTTCTTTGTAGTCCATGACTATATTGTAAAGCAACCATTATATTTCTATGTTTGCCTAGCCCCCGAGTGTTTCGGTGACTTTTTACTATATTTGTATACTTGCGAGGTTGTGGACCAAGGCATTTATACATTGAAGGCAAATATGAGCCCCCGAGCTTTTACTGAGTACTATTTTGTATTTTTATTGACTCACGAGGTATTTGAATACCAAGGCAAGATTTTTTTCTTCTTTTGTTGATGAACTATATTGAAATTCGTCGGAGCGATGACTTTGGTCGCGTTGACAAAGAAAAAGGTGATATAGCCACTATCTTTATTATATTGCAGCACCGCGAGCCCGCCTCATTAAAAACCTTCTCCGGCCCCACTCGGTGCCCCGAAAAAGGAAAAGAGTGCGTCTGAAAACTCGCGGGCGTTTCGAGTACATTGAAGTTTTACAAGGACTATATTTCGACTCTAGGCGTAGAACCGCCCGAGTTGCGCCACGTTCCAGGGGTTTGGCTCCTCCACCCCTGTCTTCTTGTCCTTTATCCCGTATGCTCCTCCTCCGATTACTTCCGTGACGATGTAAGGGCCGAGCCACGGTGACTCGAGTTTTTCATGACTTTTTTGCGTGAGCCGAAGAACTAGGTCGCCCACCTGAAAAGATCTTGGCCGCAAACGTCGACCGTGGTAATTCTTCAAGTCCCGTTGATATTTGGTTACTCGAGACAATACTTCATCTCGAGCTTCATCAAGTGCGTCCACATCATCTTCTAATGCTTTTCTCGACGTTTCTTCGTCATACTCCGCGACACGTGGAGAGTTGTGCTCTATCTCGATTGGTAGTACCGCTTCGCTCCATGTACCAGAAAAAACGGAGTTTCCTGTGTCGCTGTATTTGGAGTTGTTCGGATGCTCCACAACACACTTGGTAGTTCTTCAGGCCAGGTATGTCGAGCTTTTTCTAGTGGTCCTAACAAGCGCTTCTTGATGCCATTGCAAATGATGCCATTGGCTTTCTCGACTTGCCCATTGGTTTGAGGATGTGCAACTGATGCAAAGTTCAGCTTGATACCCACCTCTTCGCAATAGTCTTTGAATTCATTGGACGTGAAGTTGCTGCCGTTGTCGGTGACGATGCTGTGGGGCACTCCAAACCTGAAGACGAGGTCTTTTATGAATTTTACTGCAGATGCTCCGTCTGGTGAATTTATCGGTTTCGCTTCTATCCACTTTGTGAATTTGTCGACGACTACTAGCATGTATTCCTTTCCTCCCGGCGACGATTTGTGTAACTTGCCAACCATGTCGAGTCCCCATTGTGCAAAGGGCCATGACAAAGGTATTGGTGCTAGCTCGCTCGCTGGAGAGTGAGGTTTTGCGGCAAACCTTTGACACGCGTCGCAAGTTCGTACTATGTCCTTAGCGTCCTCTATTGCTGTCAACCGAGTAGAATCCTGCCCGAAAAACCTTGGCTGCGATAGCTCGACTACTTGCGTGGTGGCCACATATTCCTTCATGTACGTCCTTTAGAATTATTCTTCCTTCTTCGGGTGTAACGCACCTTTGCAAGACGCCTGAAATACTTCGCTTATATAATTCTCCCTTAACCACCGTGAAAGCTTTGGAGCGTCGGATTACTCGCCTTGCCTCAACTCGGATCATCCGGTATTTCTTTCCTGAGGATATATGATATGTATGGCTGCATCCATGGTATCTGTATTACTAGGACCAGGTCTTGCTCTTCTTCTTCTTCCTCTTGCTTCTCCTTGATAGCCCCCGAGGGTTTCTTCTCCTTCTTTTTTGATTTTGTCGTCTCAGTGGATCTCTCTGTTATCTCCTCCCAAAATACACCTGGTGGGACCGCAAGGCACTCGCGACCCGATGTTTGCAAGAACGTCGGCTTCGTCGTTGCTCAATCTGCTAATATGTTTTACTTCGCATCCATCGAACAATTTCTCGAGCTCATTGTACACCTCCTTGTATGCCATCATGCTATCATTGATCTGCGTCACATTGGTTCATAACTTGCTGAGCTACCAACCGTGAGTCGCCAAAGATTTTTAGTCGAGTTGCTCCGTGGTGCTTTCGCCATCTTCATCCCGTGTATGAGAGCCTCATATTCCGCTTCATTGTTAGATGCGTTGGGGAACGTCATACGAAGGATGTACTTCAACTTGTCGCCTTCAGGTGATATGAGTACTACTCCTGCGCCAGCCCCTTCTAGCCTCTTGGACCCATCGAAGTTCATGGTCCAGGTTCTCGATAAATCTGGGGTCCTGTATTTTGCAACTCCATCCACTCTGCGATGAAGTCCGGTAGTACTTGCGACTTTATTGCTTTTCTTTTTTCATACGTGATGTCCCGAGGGGAAAGTTCTATTCCCCAAAGGGAGACACGACCCGTAGCTTCTGGGTTGTTCAGTATATTTGACAAAGGAGCTTCATTGACCACTATGATCGGGTGTGCCGAAAAATAGTGGCGCAATTTTCGTGCTGTTGTGAACACTCCATATGCTAGCTTTTGGTACTGAGGGTACCTCTGTTTCGAGGGCGACAAGACTTCGCTCACGAAGTATACTGGTCGCTGCACTCCATGGATTTTCCCTTCTTCTTCTCTTTCGACAACTAACACCGTGCTAACCACTTGGGGCGTGGCTGCAATATACAGCAGGAGAGGTTCCTTTTCCTTAGGAGCCACTAAGATTGGTGGTGTCGATATTTTTCGCTTTAGATCTTCGAAAGCTCGATCAGCTTCTTCGTTCCACTCGGAATTTATCTCCTTGCTTTATCGGCGCATAAAATGGTAGTGCTTTTTCTCCTAACCTCGGCGACGAATCCGCTCGGAGCCGCGACTCGCCCAGTTAGCTGCTCGTATTTCTTTCAACTTCGTTGGCTTCCTCATTGTTACTATGGCTTGTATTTTGTCGGGATTTGCTTCAATCCCTCTTGCTGAAACTAGAAATCCCGAAGTTCTCCTGCCGGGACCCCAAAAGAACACTTCGTCGGGTTCAGCTTGAGGCAGAATTTGTCGAGGTTGTCAAAAGTTTCTTTGAGATCCTCGATCAGCGTTGCCCCCTTTTTTGATGTTATGACGACATCATCGATGTATACTTGCACGTTTTTCCCAATCTGTGTTGCTAAACACTTCTGCATCATCCTCTCGATATGTTGCTCCCGCATTTTTTAGACCGAAGGGCATTGTCTTGTAGCAAAACACGCCGTAAGGTGTAATAAACGCTGTCTTGGCTTCATCATCTTCTTTTAGTCCGATCTGGTTATAACCGGAGTATGCATCCAAAAAGGAAAGACGTTCACAACCTGCCGTGGAGTCGATAATTTGATCGATCCTTGGGAGGGGAAAGTGATCCTTAGGGCAATGTTTGTTGAGACACGTGAAGTCGACGCACATGCGAAGGACTGTCGTGTTTTTCTTTGGCACCATCACTGGGTTAGCTACCCATGTGGCTTCTGTAGATATCTCTCTGATAAAACCAGCTTCCTCTAGTCTATTTATTTCTGATAGCATGGATTTGCGGTTTGGTTCTGAAAAGCGCCGCAAAGGTTGTCTGATTGGTTTCGCTGTTGGATCCAAATTTAGGTGGTGCTCGGCAAGTTCCCTGGGTACTCCTGGCATGTCAGCTGGACACCATGCGAAGATTTTCCAGTTCTCACGGAGGAACTCGACGAGCGCGCTTTCCTATGCGATATCCATGTTGTTTGCAATGGATGTCGTCTTTTTGGATCCGTCGGGTGAATCTCGCACCTCCTTAGAATTTTTCTCTGTGTTGAAAGTTGATTCCTTGTTTGGCCTTCCGACGTCTGGCAGTACGTCGTAATCAGTCATGCTCTTCGACGTCAAGTATTCCGCTTGCATCCCGAAGGTTTCTGACAATCGATGGAAATCCTTGTCGCACTTATCAGCTAAAGCAAAACTCCCTTTGACCGTGATTGGTCCCTTGGGTCCGTGCAATCTCCATAACAGGTATGTATAGTGTGGTACTGCCATAAATCTAGCATATGCTGGTCGTCCCAACAAAGCGTGGTACTCGCGATGGGAAATCCACGACTTCAAACTCCAGCTTCTCGATTCTATAATTTTCTCGGGTTCCAAACCGAACGTCGAGGTTGATTTTCCCCAATGGGTAACTTGGTTTCTCCGGTGTGATGCCGTGGAACCTTGTGTCCGTTGGCTTCGGGTTTGCTAAGGATATGTTCATCTTCCTCAATGTATCTCGCATACATGAGGTTTAAGCTGCTGCCACCATCTATGAATACTCGAGAAACGTCAAATCCCGCGATAACCGCCGGCGGAATGAGTGCCTGACCGCCCCGGTCGAGGAACTTGCTGCGGGTGGTCCGCTATGGTGAAGCCGATGTCTTGTCCCGACCAATTGAGGTACTCAACTCGTTGGTGGAGGCATTTTCTCTCGCCATGAACACCTGTCGCGAGATTACTTTTTGAGCTCTATTGGATGGCCTTCCCTTCCGAATCATCGACACTCGCTCCGTTGGAGTTAGGATCAACATAGGGTGGTGGTGCTGGTGCTGCCGCTATTCCGAGCTGGTGTTGATTGCCTTCCGTAATCGCGGGAGGTGGCGGTAGATGAATTTCGCTCCTAGGCTCCCGAGGGTTTCTCTCGTGCTGCTCGTGCGTGAGCGTTTTCCGCACATCCGAACATTGCTTGGAAATTTCGACAATCTTTCCGCAGTGTCCCGACTGTCTTTTCCCATTGCTATCGAGGAAAAAATGCATCCGGCACGGTCCGTTCAGCATTTCTTCGGGAGACATAAAAGGTCGTGGAAACCTTGGCCCACTATTTTGCCTCGTTACGGGAGTCGTCCCTATTATCGCCTCGCTGCTCATTGCTTCTCCGATAATCATCTCTTGTTGCTTGCTCCTGTATTTGACCGAAATCCTGCCGAAATTTGCCCTGGGGCGTCGTAATTCGGATATTGCCGAGGAAATCGTCGCCTCGTCTGATAATTTCGACTACGGTCCTCCTCTGGCGACCTGTGTCGTTTATTGTGGACAGCGTCTTCTCCGTCTGCCCATCTATTTGCTATCTCCATCAACGCGGATACTGTTTTTGGATTGGTCCTTCCCAAGTCCTCGACAAAATCTCCGCGCCCGATTCCTCGCGACAAATGCATCTATTGCTCTCTCGTCGGATATATTTTCTCGCCGAGTTTTTTATGATGTTCCACCTTTGGATGTATTTTCTCATTGACTCATCCGGCTTTTGTCGACACGCCCTCAGCTCTTCCAATGATGCGGGCTTTTTGCATGTGGATCTGAAGTTTTTGACGAAAACGTCCTCGAAACTTTCCCAGTTGTCGATGGATCCCGGCGGAAGTTTTTTGATCCAAGATCGTGCGGCTCCACTTAGGTGCACCCGAATACTTTGCATGGCTGTTGCTCTAGTTCCTCCAGCTTAGCTTTACCGTCTCGAGGTAATCGATTAGCCGATCCTCCGGGTCTTGCGGGCCGTCGAACTTTTTGAAGTGATCGGGTAACTTGAATCCCGAGGGGACTCGAGTTTTTCGGACTCTTCTCGTGAAACAAGGTAGACCACACATATCCTCGTCATTAAGCTCCGGGACCGCCGATGATCTCTTCTGCTTTGCCTTGCTCGTCGACCCTTGCTTGTACTCCCGTGTCTCTCGCTCCACTTGGTCCTTCCGGAGCTGCCGCCGTTACTCGCTCGCAGGTCGTGGACTATTTTGCCTTGCTCGCTCCTTCGGGAGGCGTTGCTACGAACGCCGTCCCCATAGCTCCAACTCCTGCCAATGCCATATTGTATAATGTTTCCCTTGGATCTCCCGGGGGTGGCTTGGATGCGAGGATGTAAGCTTGTGTCGCCATATACCCAGCTTCCGGTGTCCTAGGGATAATATTTCCTCTTGTATCTATCGACATAAAGGACATGTCGAGGTTTTGAACCAAGTACTCTCTCGTCCGCTTCGGGTATGTGTTGTAGCCTTGATCTTCCTCTCGTTCCGAGCCTCCCTGTGGCTATCACCCGAAACTCTAGATTGTCCACTTAGATCTGCCCTTCTCCTCGCTGGATGCGAAGCTGCCTCCTTTCTCCTCGTTTAGCTCAGTCGTCCGTTTTTCTATTTCTCGGGCAGTTCGTGCGAGCATATATTGATAAGCTTGCAGTTCTTGAGCTGTAGCTGTTGTCGTCATTGGTTCCGAACCATCTATGGCTTTTGCCGCTCTATCCCAGTGCTGCTCGTGGAAGTTGGACTCGACGCGTGGTGTGGGCCCGACATATTTAGTGCCCATACCTCTTCTTAGATCCGAGGGATCGACAAAAGGATTTCCCAATTGATCGAAAGCCTCCGATGTTTCCTCTTGATCTTCGATAGCATAAATCCGATGATATTTTGTACTCGGATCTATGTTGGGTTCGGTGACATCATTGTTGAGATTGATGAAGACCTTGCCCATCGTAAGAGATTTGTCGACGAAGTCGTAACTGTCGACATCGCTTGGGCCATCGCTTATATATGAGTCCGCAGATGGCCCAGACGATGCGTTGTCGAAGATCTTGGCGAGTTTCTCTCTTGCTCTGGTGCTGACGTAGCGTGTTGCCGAAGTTTCTTCTTCTGACTCAGTTGATGATGTATAGCTTGAAAATTCAGAATCGACCGCCGACGATCCCGACGAAATCGGAATTTCGACACGATACGATCCTTCTTTCTTGACGCGAAAGTGGAACCTTCCGAACGTCATCTCCAAGGGCTCCGCCAGATACGCATATGCATCCAAACGGGAGGGTGGGTGAGGAACAAAATCAACGGGACCGGTAGCGATCCGTTTACCTCGATCCATAGTGTTGCTCCCGGTTGATGATGTCGAAGATCTTGAACGTGCCATCGAGATCAGATCCTTACGCCTCTAATTCCCACGGACGGCGCCAATTGACAAGGGATTAACTTGTCAATGCCTATGGATTATAGGCTAGGGTTTAGTTAGAAGTAGAGGGCAAGTAGATCTCGAAGGTTTCAGCCGAAAAGTACTCGACGAATATGAAAACTAGGGTTTGCAGACAATGATTCGATGATCCTCTCGTCCCTCGACCCCCCCTTTATATAGGTGGAGCCGAGGGATTCGTGCTATACAAGGATTACGGAGTCCGGGACGGTTTCTAACTCATCCCGCCGGATTTACAAATAATACTTCCTATTACAACTCTATCTTTTCCTTAAATACATCTTGGGCTGTCGAGTCTTCTTATTCTTCGGGTAGTGGGCCTTCAATAAACCCCGGGTACTATATTAGGCAGGCCCATTTGGGATGCCTATGTCACCTGGTGAGGGTCAAATGCACCTGGATCCAGCGACATCGGTTATTTCCCTCTTCTCTTTGAACAAAGTTGCCTTCTTTCTCTTGGATTGATTTGAGGACTGGTTCTGCATTATGTGCAAGCGAGTATATCTGAGCATAACATTTTAATGGACCATCAGAGTAGTGAATTTCCGCTAAAACATGTGGTTTAAGTTTATTATCTGTTTGTGAGTTGCCTAAAATTTTCTACAATTTCAGTTGTAAACAAGGGGTAAACATCTTCATGTGCATATAACTCACGGACAAAAAAAATATACTGATATTTTAGTAAATCTCCAAACTACCTATATTACAATGTTGGGTTACTTAGATTTTATGAAATATATGAACACTAGCTAAAACGCAATTTGGGTTACCGAGATTTATAAGAAAAATGTTAGACTATTTAAATTAATAGAAACATATTCTTAAATATTCTCGATAGTAGTTGCGTTTATGTAATATTAAAGGAGTTAAGATTTCTGTAAAAGAAAATCGTCCACCACTTTTTTTGAACCGTTTTGCCCTTCCACCAAATTACATTATATTGCAAACTGCCACCGTACCGGTTCCTTCTTTCTATTTCTCCCCTCCCCAAGTGATTTCCAGGCTCGTTTTCCAGGCTCGAGCCGCGGTGCCTGCCGCCCTTCGGCCGCAGGAGGAAATAGCGAGCAGCCACCTCCTGCCCTGTAGGCTCGAGCCCCGATTTGGCTGTTCCGTAGTGTGAGCTTGGTTCTGGCCAAATTCTCCAACACCCGCACGAATCAAATCGTTGGGGGGTGAGCTTGGTTCCGGCCAAATTCACCATCACCGGCACTGAACAAATTGTAGTTAAAATTATCACTCCCAGTGCAACGCACGGGCACGTGTCCTAGTCTCTAAAAAAAAGACCAAAATCCTAAGGAAACTACGCGATCGACACACGGCTTAATGTGGTGCAGAATAACTACGCGATCTACATTCCTTTTTTATACCGAACTCTTTTACCTTTTATAGCTAATTCTCTAGACAACCCATGTTAACTAGTAAAATTTACAATAATGTTAGCAAGATTAACCACATAGCACTAATAATTAAGATGCACTATTTTTATCGTGTAATTTAATTAAATATTGCAAGGAAATTTAAGTTTGTTACACTACTAGGAATAAGCTTATAGCCGCACTTCTTACCGCCGGCGAGTTCGATTTGAAAATGCCAGTGGTAAGGCATGTTGGACCCTCCTCGTGTTACCGCCGGCGAGTTTATATGTAGTCGCCGGAGATAAGTCACTTACCGCCGGCGAGTAGGAATTGCAACCGCCGGGGGTAATGTGGGCTTAGAGCACTCGGATGTACCTCCCCTTACCGCCGGCGATTTGGTCTAGGAGATGCCAGGGGTAATCCAATTACCGCCGGCGAAATTAATTCACATGTGCCAGGGGTAAAGTGGGATCCTACGAGCCATTTGGACCAAAATTACCGCTGACATCTATGATTCGTTTTCGCCGGGGGTAAAATGGGATCCTGTGGGCCATTTAGGCCATTTGGCTAAAAATATCAGGCCCGCTCCACCCTCTCCTTCGGTCCTTCCCCATCCCGTCGTCTTCGAATCGGGGGATCTCGCGTTCCAACTCGGCCCCACAAAGCCACGAACCCAACTCGCTCGAAACCTAGGGTTTCGCCGACCGCTCGCCGGCGCCGCCGCCATGTACAACGGCATCGGGCTGTAGACCGCGCCCGGGTCCGGAACAAGGAGATCCTGGAGCACGACCGGAAGCGGCAGGTGGAGTTGCGGCTGGTCTCGCTGAGGGACACCCTCGAGGAGCAGGGCTACACGGAGGGCGAGATCGAGGCGCGCGTTGAGGAGAAATGGCGGCGGAGATGGACAACGACGACCTGCCGCGGAAGGACGCCAACTACACGCCGCTCACGCCGCTCTGGTTCCTGGAGCGCCCTGCGCTGGCACACCCGGGCCGGGCGTCCGTCCTGCACGGCTCCGTGCGCTACACCTGGGCCGACACCTACCGCCGGTGCCGCCGCCCACGCGCGCCGATTCGTCGGCCACGGGAGCAAGGTACGGGACGCCATCTCAATTTGACCTCCATTTCCTCCTCCCCTTTCGATGTGTGTGCCTCTACTCTGTTGTGTTCATTTGGTACTCTGCTCCTTACATATTAATTCTGTGAACTCGTACAAGTGTGTCAGTACTCAGTACAGGACATAAACAATTTTGATTGTCAATCATGATCCCGTGACAAATTAACCCTATTTATTCTAAAGTTTGACCGTGCGTTCGCTTGATAAGATTGATCAAGTCATGATAAATTTCCATTCAGAATTGGGCTGAAGTTTTATGCCATATCTAACAGACAATGGACTTAAATTTGTAGATTCAAGTTTATAGACCTCTGCACAAGTGTAAGGATCTATAACCCATTTTTTTTTCCTGCAAAGCACACACCACCAAATTCATGTCTGAATGCTAAAATAGTGAGATGTAAATAGCATTCCTACCTGACATTTGCTTCACTCAACTATTATGTTTGAATGTTCTTTTAGGATTTAAATTTCACAAGTATAAAGTACCTCTTGAGTTAAAGCTGATGATTGTCCTCATGTTTTATCTATTCACTGTACACTCTCCACTTAGGATAGAAAAGAAGTTATTTTCCGAAAAGATAGAACAATATATCAATGGAAAATAGTGGGCTACCAAGGGTGGTAGCTATGCATACACATCCAACCATTAGATCATATATAGGGAGCACAAAAGGAGCACACGGTGTTAGACATTTTCGTTTTCTCCCCATTTCAAACTATTCCCTCCGTTAGCCGTTCCACGGGAATTTTCCAAATTTTTCAACAACACCACGGTGCATATAAACCGTAGCATTTATTTTTCCAAAACTACAACAAGTACACGGTCACGGTTTGTCCTTTTTTCGAGTTGACAATGTGTGGAGATCGCACCACATTTTTTTTTAAATCCCGTGGCATGCACAACCATGACCGTAGCCGTTGCAAATGTGTGAAAACAAGTTAAATTTTCACATCTCCAGACATGTGCTTTTAGCCACCGTCCCCGTGACAATGTGTCAAAAGGATTAAAAAATGCTAAATGAGAACACGATGGATGGTCACCACCGATGCCGATACAATGTGTGAATTCACGTTAAAAAAAGAACGGTTGCTCATTTACAGTGGTTCACGGTTCAGAGCTGATCAACTACACGGAAACAATTACATTTGGGCATTTAGTCTTGTAACTCAAACCTTCCCCACTCCATTTGCATTGTTTGGACACAGCTCTCGTTACGAATTAGCCACTCAACACATGGACCGCTTCCCCACTCCATTTGCATTGTTTGGACACAGCTCTCGTTACGAATTAGCCACTCAACACATGGACCGCAACGTAGATCCATACCTTGGCTCATCGTCGCCGTCGGCCGAAGAGAAGATTGAGCAACCGCCTACCAATACCAAGGTCCAAAATGTCGCAGAAGTGAGCATCGACGACCTCCCAGATGGAGTGATTGCATCTATACTTGAATCAGTTGCAGCTTCAGCTCGTGTGCCCGCCGACTTCCTAGCCGCAACCATGACGTGAGTTTATTATTTGTTAATTTATTTTATACCCCCCCCCCCCCACACACACACACACGGTCGATCAATAAATACGTGGTTACAATCCGCTAAACGCAGGTCCAAGAGGTTCACAGAGACGGGAAGGAGCTGTCCTCAAAAAAGTCAGTGCGTGTTGCTTCGACGTCAGCGCGAAAAAATGGTCGGATGGGCCAAAAACATTCTTGCAAACATGCGCTGAAGCAGGCAACCTTGATGCAGCATATATCCTAGGGATGGTATGTTTACATTTCGCCATGTCACCGTCTAGTTTTTCTTCGCAAACGTTGCAGCATACCTCTTTCTCTAGCACTTTTTAAAATAAGTAACCCCATTTTTTGTGTAGATCACGTTCTACTGTGTCAAGTTACGTGCGGATGGCGTTGCACAGATATCATTAGCCGCAACCGGAGGGCACAAAGATGCGATCTACGCTATGGCAGTCATCATGTTCAACGGAAGCGGTGCAGGCGAGGAAAGCAGAGACATACATGGGGCCACCCATCTGTGTGCACATGCGGCATCCCTAGGACATGTCATCGCCCTAAGAGAGCTGGGGTTCTGCATACATGATGGATACGGTGTCGAACGAGACACACAAGAGGGCCGCAGACTCGTAGCCCTTGCTAGGGCCCGTGAGATGGCCGAAGCCCTCGACCATAATGGTTCTCTCTTGGGCCCAACAGAACCAGGTAAGGGGGGCCAACCTACCATAGCAAACAAGTTTATGGTAGAGTCGTTCAGAGCTGGAGATGAAACACAGATCGAGTCGGGCAACGGGGCCGACGTGTTACACATGTGCTCGAACAGCCTTTGCGGCCGGCAAGAGGCCAGAATTAGAGAGTTCCGACAGTGCTCCTTGTGCGCCATGGTTCAATATTGCTCTCGAGCATGTCAGGCGCGGCACTGGAGTCAACACGCAGCATCCTAAACGGTAGTTTGACATAGAGCAGACCGCACCGTTTTTTATCAATGTATCGATCCGTTTGTTCTATGCATTATCTAGTTTCTGCACTAGGGCTCTCCA
Source organism: Lolium rigidum (assembly GCF_022539505.1). Classification (NCBI taxonomy): domain Eukaryota; kingdom Viridiplantae; phylum Streptophyta; class Magnoliopsida; order Poales; family Poaceae; genus Lolium; species Lolium rigidum. Next base: position 411,041,899 of record NC_061510.1, read on the forward strand.
CCAAGCTATGTAACACTTTAAAGTTTATGTAAGCGCATTTGTAAGGCAGACTAATAGTCAGTTCCAAGGACTTTTTCAAATGTCTTGATAATTAACATGACACAGTGGTAGAGTTTCATTTGGCGGTATGCCTTTGAAAAAAGCAACAAGGCAACCAAACAGAGTGACGTACAAACTGAACCACACTGATGAATTTTTGCATCCACCTAGTGTTCTAGATCGTGGGACGTCATTTTTCTACTTGCATGGGGATCCAATCCACGTCCGATGGAATTTTTTTATCCCTTCACCATACAAAGTTTCCACTTCGCGAACGACGAACGTGCAAAATTCTAATCCTATTCACCACATAAAATCCCCAAGAATGGCAGCCGAAATGGATTTTCCAAGCATCTACATGAATTGACAAACAACTCACCGCACGGGCAAGATTAGATAGCATTTCGCACATAAAATATACGGTCCAAAGTACAGCAGCTTGGCTGTAAGTTTTTTTACGCCGCTAAATTGTCCAAGCCCACACCATTAATTCGAAACAACGCCGGACCAACCTAAATGTGTGCAAACGAGTTAAAAAACACACATTACATACGGTACGGTCGGAGGTACCGTTGCCGATACAAAGTGTCAAAACGTGTAAAAAAAGACATTTTTGCACACGGTATGGCACCATGAGCCAGTCACCGTCCGAACTTTCAGAAAGCTCAAGTCAAACTATAATGTAACAACGCGTTTTGCTAAATGCTACGGTTAGTTACACCACCATCTAGCAACGTCTACCGTTTAGCAAACACCATGCCCTTCCGTGTGGCAGATTTTTTTACTAAAGCTTACCGTGCCGAAGAAAATTTGTGAAAACAGGTAAAAAACTACACATTACACACGGTGTGGTGCTAGCACCTGCCACAGGCTACCGTCACCGGTGCAATTTGTCAAAAGCAGTAAAAAAGTCTAAATTTCCACACAACGGGTGATCACCACCGTTCCAGATACAATGTGTGAAAACAAGTAAAAAACGACACTTTACATACGGTATGGCGCTGGCACATGTCACAGGTCCAATTTGTCAAAAGCACTAAAAAAAGCTAAAAATCCACAAGACGGGTGGTCACCACCGTTGCCGATAGAATGTGTGGAATGATGTAAAAATGGTGTGGGAAAGTTGTGGCAGCATTTTTTCGTGCATGCGGTCACGGAGCTCAAACGACCGTTTAGTGAAAGTGCTCCTGGGTATTTGATCTGGACATGAGTTGAATCAGAACTCCTTATATCCAACGGCTGCTACCCTGTGCATAGCTACCACCCTTGGTAGAAAATCCGCGTCGATATATCAATATACCATGTTGTACTGTACTGATCATGGAGTACCAGTTCTATCAGCTAGAACTAAAGAAATAAGTAACCTGTTCTATAGCAATATTGTCCATGTTGTACTAGTACTGATATAAGTTGGTAGCCAATCCCAGGGTACTATAAGCAATATTGTTCTATGTTCTTACATATACAAACACTGAGACTGAAGTCAACTCAATATTGTTCCCTGTTCTTACAAATACATACAGGCTTTCTGGTCTCATTATTGAATGCTTAAGTTTTGAACTTGTAAATCCGTCGAAGCATCTCATGTGATCTCAGAATTCTTAAGTTCAGAATTTGCAATGCCACTCAAGCACTAAGATGATATAAGCAGTTCCATGATATCTCAGTAGATCAGTTATGCTTCTCTTATATGCATACAACAACTTATGCAGACCATCAGGTGTATATATCTAGAACATTCATTATTTGTAATGCTGGAGCTGTCTGTCTCCCCATGGTTGCTAGCTTTGTCTACCTTGCAAAGTATACAATGTGAACCTAGCTAAGACGGCGAAAGCCTAATTGTTGTCATTTGGCAGGAACTTGCAGTGGGAAGCATCACGAGCTCCACCTGCCGCAAGGGTCTTGCAATTCTAACAAACCTTTGATTTTGTAGGCTTCAAAATTCAAAAAAAAGCAGTGATGCCGTGTTGGCTCCGCCTTAGGCACCTGTCGTCGATCTGTGGACGGATCGCTGGATATTTGGACGACGATGGAAGGAGGACGGCGGTGCAGTGGCGGCGGCCGGCACCCCTGGCGCAGAGAAGGCGGCGGACGGTGCTGCAATGGCGGTGGTCGGCGGCCGTGCGCGACAGAAGCACGGCTACTGGCAGGCCGTAAGCGTGCAGGGATGCAGCGTTGAGCTCCGCCTGGCCGGATGATTGGATGTCGGCAGCCGGCGTTGCAGTGGCAGTGGTCGCTGTCGGCAAAAGCACGCGACGGAATCGTTGTGGCTGGCAGGATGAAGCGCGGCGGCGACAGAGGCGTCATTCGCCGGCGCTCGTCTGGTGTGGTTACGTTTTATTTTCTGGCCGATAGGTTCTTTTGTATTTTCTAATCGAGAGGGGTTCCAGTCCGCCTGGGATTGTCTGCCCATGTTTGTATCACCCCACTCTCTCTCCCTTTTAATATCAGTGGAGATGGAGATTATTGAAAATCTTTTTTTTTTCTTAAATTCATTACTGCTGGCGCACACCCTGCTTGCCAGGGGTAACTGATTTTTTTTTTGTTTCTTTAAATATGTACTGCTGGCGCTTACAAAATACAGATTATGTGCTGGAGGTAACACATACCCCCGGCGAATATGCAAAGATGCCGGGGATAACAGCATGTTACCACTGGCGAAAACGAAGGTGCCGGCGGTAAGGTATTACCACCGGCGAGGTGATCGCCGGCGAACGCGAAAGCGCCGGCGGTAAGCCTTTTCAGTGTGCCAGCGGTAAGTCATTTTCTAGTAGTGTTATTATGTCCATTTTAAGCCATTGTCTCTTGGTAATCTCTAGTTAAATCAAATTCTACAAATAGGAAAAATAAATAGAAAGATTGCATGTCTTCACCGATTAAGTTGATACACTTAGATGAAATGAAAGTATACATATGTATGTTTTGTATCTACTTTAGTTTTATTAAATATCACGAGCAATGATATGAAGTTGACAAATGTTTCTAGAGTGCATGAATTTCTATTATAAATGTAAAGCGAATTGTATGAACAGTTACCAACGTAATAAAAGGAGGAATCTAGAGGATACACGGTATCCATAATGATGGGCAGCACTAGGGATCGGATCCCGATTTAGGCTTCCCATCGGACCACTGTTCACCCGTACGATTGGAAGCGGCCGCACCGTACGATCGTCAAACACAGGCGCGTCTAGTTATTGAAAATTTGTGCGCCATTGAATGCTTCCGTATTAAATTCCCATTGCATGCTTCCATATTTACAATTTCCGTAATGCACGTCCAGATGTGGATATCCTTTCATTTTATTTTTTGTCGGGCTAGTTGAATATTTTTAGGAAACGAATTCCCAATATTAATTGACGATTTTTAGGAAACAAATTCCTAATATTAAGGAAGCAGATTTTGAGGAAACTATTTTTTTCCTAATCTTGCTCCCGCTGTTAATATTTGCTTCTGAATATCTTATTCCGTTTCCATTTTGGGCAAACTTTGTTTTTGTTGAATACATATATTTGTCCAATGAAACTTTGTATTTTATTTCAAAAATAAAAATCACAATACTAATTCCAGAATTGTTTCCATGGAATATGGATTTATTTTGCGAGTAAGCAAACATCGATTTTTTTTTTGCAATTGCTTCAAGCGAATAGGAGACTGTTTCTACATAAATTAAATATGCTCCTATCTGGAGACTGTTTCTATACAAATTGAATCTGCTCCTATCTAGCTAATTGAGAGATTGCTCCCATGAACACAATGTTCAACTTATAACCACATGTGTTTCCATCGTTTCGGCTAGTTGCTTCATACACTAGAAATTAGAGCTTCCGATCCATTGTATATATACAAACACCAATCAACTATGCTCCCAACAATATTAGTACACGCTTCCCGTCAATTAGAACAATGCTTCATAAATAGCATTTAAATTTCTATTCATAATTTTCTATGTTTCCATTGTTTCTTCTATTTGCTTCCTATACATCTGAATATCTGATTAGTTCCATGTCAGATTCACGAATAAAAAGGTGCTCCGAAGAAACAAATTACATGGTTTCTACAAGGATTGTTGATGCGAGAGAACAATGTGAGCATCCACCTTTGCTGGCTCGGGACAATTTTCTCGGTCGCCGACACACCGCTCGACCACGTCTTGACTGTTCTCACCTGGTTGCACTACTTTATGACCGCGAGCCTTGCACCGACGAGGCAATGCACTGACTACTCGTACCATACATCATTCTACTGTCCTGCTACAAATTGACCCTTCAAAAGACGCTCGGAAGGAGCCTCCTTCATGATGCCTACAAATTATAAAAAAAACATATCATGGAAAGTGAACATGATTTGGAAGGAAAAGAATAAGAACATGGGGCAATATGTATGTAACGAAGAAACAGTACTATCTCTATGGGAAAGTGATTACTTACACTAGCTCGGTTACCTTATGAAGCATAATTTTTCAGAGGTTATTCTACTTTGCATCTTAGGAACTGAAGTTTGCTTCAAATAAAACAATTTTTTTGTTTCCTTGCTCCACTTTCACATAAAAAATTGAACTTTGTTTTACACGTGCCAAAATAAGCTTCAAGCACATCAAATTCATGTTTCCATACACCGGACAAAATGCTTCCATGTGAATCAATTACAGAAATATCCATATACTTTGCCTCCTCTCAAAACACATTTTGATTCCAAAAACCTTACTTTGCTTCCTTCTAAAGCATATTTTATTTCCAAAATTTTTCTTCAAGGTGAATGAAGCGTGCTTTAGTTTAACACAAATGTGTTTGTTATGTTAGGGATACATGTTTCAAAAACATCACAATAATGCTTCCGTTGACAATAATATTGCTTCCATCAAAATATGAATTTTCCCTTCTAGATTAGTATGACCATCGTCACAGATTACTTACATGTGCTTCAAACAAAATGCATTGTGTTTCGAAACAGTTTAAATTTTGCTTCCATGAACAAATTAGAAAATATATAGTTTTTCATGAGAAGAAATGTGGATATAATAAGGAAGAATGAAATTCGTGCTATCAACATAACTAATCTTTAGTGGAAGCATGAAAAAATCAAATTGGAAATTAGCAGTTCTTTACCATCAGCATACATGCGTATCATTGTGTGATGTACAAACCGTACGGTACAAACCATTCAAATATCAATGGAAGTGCACGCTGGGACATGCAGGCTGCCAACATGGAGGTTGCTGCAACCTCCTGCCACGCTTGTGAGCTTCCCAGCCGCCTGGAGTGGCCAGCCTTCGCTGGTCAAAGGCATCATGCACACCTACCTCGGCGACGGCACTGCGGCGTGTTACTCGGGCTGGTGGAGAGCAGCGAGAGCACTACATTTGTAGGTTTATTCTTAAAATCATAAAACGGAAATCTAGGGAAAACAGGGAACGCTAGCATGATTGGTGGATCTTGCTGTACCTACTGCCGCTGGAGCCGAGATGTGCTCGCGCACAAGGTGAGCTGCGGCAACCGTGTTTCCCGTCGATGCCGTATTGTTGTCGGCTGTCGCGGTGGAGAAGGGCCTGCACAACCATCGGCGGAGGAAACAGTGAGCGACGAGCTGGCTAGTACAGAGACGTCGGCGATGTTTACGCGCGGTGGAACGGCATCACAAGTCGGCGTTGGTCCGGTTCAGGATAGATGCATCGCAGGGTGGAAGGACGTCACCTTCAGCCGGATCGTCAGCCAACACCAACCTGCGCCGCCTCGGACACCTACTTGCGCCGACCGCCGACCAGCGCTGCCTCGACAAAGTCTCCCGCGGCGAAGCATCATGTGTGCCGGTGCAGTAGCCCCCGAGTTGGTGTCGGCCTGGATGGGAGGATGCAACGCTGTGGGGGAGACGAGGCGAGGCGAGGCGTGAGAGTAGTGTCACAGGGACGACGGAGGAAGCAGAGCGACGAGGACGGAACGGGAGCTATGCGATGCTTCAATCGATATGTGGAGGCGTTTGGGGGAGAAGATATGGATCAACATAACTTTTTTCGTGAAAACGCAAAGCTTGCGTTTCATTGCATTAATAGAAAGAACAACGTTATAAGCCTAAGACAAGGCCAAACACCCGACCACTCAAGACAAGATGACGTCCAACGGCTGCAAGACACATTACAACAAACGCCACCGAACTACCACTGGCCTAGATGCCATCCGACAAATGCACAAGACGCAACATCATTGTGGATTTGCCTCGCACTTCAGGGATGTCCTGGCCATGCCGGGGCGACCTCGAACCCCCACAGAGCTATCCAGATGGTGTGGACCATTCAGTGGGAGGAGGAGACCCCAACAGGCCCGAGAGACTTCCACCGACTGCATAGGCCTCGAACCCGCCAGCGCTGCCCACGGCTTGAACATTGATCCACCATGCCCTGCCGCACCCCTCGCTTGTAGCAACATACACCTGCAGCCATCAGCCGAGACTCGTCGAGTGCTTCCATGTGTTTGAGAGCAGCGAAAGGATCCTCCGCGGTCCACAATCCATGTCCACCGGGGCAATCATGTTGGAATCAACATAACTGACCAGAATTTACGGCTAAAAGATGCGCAGTTAATGGAATTTTCTTTAATACAGAACCAGGCCGTCCGATGGAGACGAGATGAACGGTTTTGGAGAGGTCCGGCCATTTGCTTTCAATCGGACCCTGATACATAGTGTTTACCTAATGATTTCCTTTGTTGGTGTTGCTCGTGTATCGCTTACTTTATGGCTTGTGATGTCCTAGCACCGCCCATGGCCACGGAATATATATGTACAAACTCTAATCATGTTGGTGCGGTCAACAAATAGCTAGCCGTGCCAACTGCCGACCGCATTCACGTGCATGAATACCAGAAACAGTATATAGCTGCCTGAACTCACCTGGCTGATTTGGCAGGTAGGTGCCGAGATGCAGTTTCAGTATATAGCTGCCTGAATGTTGCTCGACATGGAGCGTCTGCGAGTTTTGGTGCGGTCAACAGCAGCTAGCCGTGTCATTTGTCTGAGAAACACTGATGTCCGCGAGCGAGCGCTAGAATTAGTGACACGGTCGTTCCTTGTCATGCCTGACAGATAGAACAAGGACAGCATCAGCTGCACGGTAACTAACTCTGAAAAAACAGAGTCCAGAATGTTCCGGCTGAAGCAGGACAGCCTACATGGCTGTACGTGCTCACGGAACTTGGCAGCGGCATTGCCACCTGGCTGGGCCACAGTTTGGTAGCCTTTGAGTTGTGGGTGGTGTAAACTGAATTTTTAAGAGAATTCACAACCAATATCAAGAAAGATCGAAAACACGAGTGCTCATGAAAAAGAAAACGCGGAAAAACAACTGGGTGGTTTGAAATGAATTTTTCGAATGTCCAATCGAATCGGCTTTCCTAAAGAAGATGCTACGAATGCAGCAATCACGGGGTCCTTCATGACCCTCTCCACGTAGAAAAATCGAAGAAGGGCTCAATCCATTGACGGAGAGGGGTACGTGGCCGTGCCGCGACTTGCGCTAGTGCAACAAATAGGTGTGCATGTCATTTACGATTCAATTTTATCAGAGGTCAATTTATTCAATTCTCATGTAAATTTTATAAACTCTCACATAAGCAGTGACATTGGCTTAAACTCCATTCACTCTCCACATCCATTCCATGCATTTCTCTCGCATCTTCATCCAATCCAGCCCGAAATCCCAATCCCACATCATGCCAAAATCCCAAATCCTTCACAGGAGCCATGTTGCCAATCGCTATGTTGCTGTGCTACTTTGCAACCATTCTTATCCTCCTCGTCATCTTTGTATGAGTTCCTCCCAACAACTTTGGTGGAAAAATGATAAGAACAAACCAATGTATATTTGGAATCAGATCTTTCTTTCTTTACTCTCTTAACACAATATACTCTATGTTCATACTAAACATTTTTGCTTATACAACTAATTATCTCAACATACGATGTTGACTGCTAATACTGAATATTATATAAGCAAGATTAACCACATAATACTAAATATAAAGATGCACGATATTATTTTGTAATTTACAATCGACTGTCAAAGATTCGTTTAAAAGGATTGTCAAGCATATTTTGCAAGGAAATTTAAGTTAGTTACATCCATTCTATTTTTAAGCCACCGACTCCTAGAAATCTCTAGTTACATATAATTATCCAAATAATAAAATTGCATGTCATCACCGATTGAGTTGTATCACTTAGATGGGACTAGTATATATATGTATGTTTTGTGTCTATTAAATATCACGACCAATCATATAAAATTTGGAAGCGTGTCTGGACTCTAGAGTGCATTTTTTTTTCCAAAATGGGAGCTACTTTCAGTACAAGTATTAGGACGATTTTTTCTTTTTGGGTACAAGTCGTTGGCCGTCATCGTCACAATGCCTTCTACGGAGGATGAAGAAGAGTACGGTGAGACATGTATTAGGACAGTTTTTGCGATTTGTTTTATTCACAAAAGAAATGCGTAAGAATAGAAGGAAGCAGAACCCTGCCATGTCGAAGAATGGGCCACGGCGCACGGACGGGCGCACAGAAGCGGGGCATACAAGCACCGTCCAAGAATGTCCTCCAAACCCGGTGGATTTTTTGGATGGCAAAAGCGAAAGATATCTGCAAAAAAAAAAATTGACCAGCGGATGAGTATTCTCGCGGCAAATAAAACCGGTAAAAAGACTTTCCCCGTGATATCCCACAGAGGTAAATAATTACTATGGTAGGTGGCGAGATGGACCAACGCTCGGTGAACTCGGGCATCTTTTGTAAGATCTGATCTTACGTGTTCACGTGTTAGTGAAGTGCAAATGAGAAGGCAAGTCATCACAAAATCTTATCTTTATATGCACAAAAGATAAATAAAACAATATAGACTTGCTTAGAGTTAATTGACACAAAAGTTGCATGCTAACCTCAGACAAGATGAAATTCTCCATACAATGCTGGTTCTCCATCGCGAGAGCATGTGCGAGATTAGAATTATTTGACATTTTTTGCGAACTTTCCAAACTGAATCATCAACTTTGATCTTGAGAAACAATAAAGTGAACGTGGCACGGGGAATGAAAAAGTTGTTAGTGTCCGTTAAACTAGGAAGGAAGCAAGCTGATGCCAACAAACATACTCAGGAGCTTGAATCTGCCGTCCACCCCGGGGCGGCGGCGAGCATTTGGTGCGGCGTGCGGGGTTCTCTGTCCTTGATTGGTGAAACTCGTGTCCCCGTCCTGATCCGTGTGATTTTACCGGGTGGATGGTGGTGGGATTTTCGGGACCGGGGAAAACCCTTGGCCAGTGGTGGCCATGACATCGTCGACACCCTTGGCATCGGTTCCCTCCTTGGAGTCTTCATTGATTTCCCCTTTCCCCCACCCACCCCCAGCCCTGGGTGAAAATCCTACCCCTTCTTGGACGGTGGCGGCGTCACGACGTCGTTCCCCTTCTTGAAGGCACACTCCGGGGCTACACGGGTGGTTGGTGAGCTTATGTCTGTTGGAGATGGTTCTTGGCGATGCTTCACTTGTGGCAACGATCCTGGTTTGGAGGTTGCGTGGCAAGCTCCTCTCCGGTGGTAGTGGATGCTCCTTGTCTGCCGATCTTCCTGTTGACTCTTCTTTCATCAGCTTGCATGTTCCCACTGGTGGCCGGTGTCTCGGTTGGCGATGCCCGTGGCGAGATATCTGGCGCGGCGGCCGAACTTGGTCTCTTCTATGAACATTGGTTCGACTTTGTTCTGGAGTGTTCTTAGGGGAAACTCTTTGACTGCTGATGGTGTGGCGCCCTTCGATCCTGAGAGAGAGGGATTGGGTCCCTCTTTGGAGTCAAAGACCGCAAGCTGGTCTCCATTCGTTCATCTAGAAGGGATGCAAGAATTTATTCCAGTGATGATGCCTCCCACTATCGCTTCTCCTCTTGGAGTCGGCATGATGGTCCCAGCGTCTCAAGCGAAGCTTTATTTTTTTATCTTATGTTTGCATATTTTGGTGTGTGTCATGTTAGCTATGTATAAGCATTGTTGTATCTGTCGGTATCGTGGCTTTGTAAAGTTGGGCTAAGGCCTTATGCTTAAAATCTGCAGCCCACCTTACTCTTTGGGCTGCTTTTCAGACATCTAATGCTTCTATGGAAAGATTATGCTCTCGTGCTTTGACTGCGAGGGCTTGGTGGAAAAAAAAACGCAGCCTTGTGTCCAAAAAGCTCAGATATGGGAGACAATCACTCTTACTTGATATACGGCGTGGCGACTAGATGAAAAAGGCAGGAGGAGGAGATGTCAAGTCATGCTTGGCCGATAGATGCTACGTTGAATCTTGCATGTTCGGCAGGTGCAACGCACGACAAATCTTTCATGGTGACACGTCAACAAGCCTGGCAAGGGCTATGCGGATCTCTATCCTGAAGATAGACCACTGGTTTGATGGTGGAGACGACTTCAAAAGCGAGGGCATAAGGCACTCACCAAGGGTCTGCTATACCGGCCGTGAGCTCATGTTTTCGCCACATGGTTGCCCCCGGTAATTAGTTTGTGGGGAGTTTTGTTTCCTTTTTTAGGGCAGAGACCCGGACAACATATTACTTCTCCCATTGTCGGGAATCTAGGTGTTGATTGGTGGTTTGGGTTTTTGTGATGTATGCTTTTAACAATTTCTTTGTGGAACAAAATTTAAACAAATGTCGTATGCATCGCTTTGATGTAGAGGTTGATGCTTCGTTTCCCCTTAAATTTTTTTTTTTAGAAAGAACGAGGAAGAAGAGCTTTTGAAGTTAAATAATTAAATGCAAATGCCCTTGGCGGGCTGATCAGAGAAGAGGTTCCTCTTGTTTCTAGAGCTTCCATGCTGTAATTTTGTTGTGCGCTTTATAGGCTGTCTTATATTTTCTTATCAACTTGTTCTCTTTTCCTCTCTACTAGGAATGTCTGCCTCTCTAGACATGTACAGTTTTTTTCCTTTTTATATCGATGTAAATAAGCAGGACTCCTATGGTTCCGGTTCAAAAAAGGTCTACCGTGTTTGTAAGGCAGACACCTCTCTTGGAGTTGAGAAGCAACCTGACGTGTGGTTAGAATACCAACAAACTGAATCCAAGTATACCTGGCCATGGCCCATGGGCAGCCCGGCCCAGAATTCCCGAGCCAAGCCTGAACCGACCATGTCTCCGGGCCGAGTTTAGGCCTGATTTTTTGGCCTGATGCTTGGGCCGGGCCTAGACCATGATTTTATGCGATTACTAAAGCGGCCCAGCCCGAGACCCGATGGGCTTTCTCTATGATGGGCCAGGCTTGGGCCAATTTTTTCAGCCCAATGGTCAGGCTGGGCCGGGCTTGATCCAAGATTTTTCACGTCGGGCTTTGATCAGCCCGACCCAAGAAGTAACCAAGCCTGCGGTTAAATGCAAGCTCGACAGTACTACTTCCTGTGTCGTTCGAAAGTTGTTTGAGATTTATCAAAATATATCTATTGTTCAGATACATCTAAATTTTGATAAATCTAATCCAAATTTTATGAGACGGAGGGAATAGTACCTGTAATAATTATTGTTAGCCCATTTCTTAGACTAGCCACAATGGGAGTATCATAAGTAGTATCATGCATGCCATGTTGGCAAAAATCTGATGTGGCACACCAATTCATGAGGTAAGAGATAGGAGTGGTATCATAATATGATACCGTATCATAGCACGTAAAACTAGAAAATTTAATAGCAAACACATCATGTACACACATTTGCATTGAGATTCTACAAAACATTAAATATGATAATACTATGATACCATTTTATGATACTATGCATTGTGAGGTTAGTATCATAAACTAGTATCATGTGCATGATACTAGTGTATGTTATTTCCCATTGTGACTAGTCTTAAGATGTGCTTGAAGAAATACTTTACACTTGCTAGCTTACTTAGGCTTACAGTAGAATCAACGCCTACGGGTACATTACGTACGTTACTAGTTTGATCGATGTGCTGGAGCCGGCCGAACCCCAAGCGTCAACGCGTTTGTGTCTAGTGTCTACTCACATGATGCCGTCCCCGACGCCGAGAAACCTCACAACAGCTGGACGAGGTGTGACCAATAAGTTCGTTGGAACCATTCATAAAAAAAAACCCGTTAGAACCAGGGTACAGTGAAGACCTGGCAGAGGAACACCTTACTGAGAGCATCTCCAGTCGCGTCCCCAAAGCAATTTGGGGCGCGCCGGACAAAAAATGTATTCCAGCCGCGTCCCCCAAAGCCCATTTTTGTCCGGCGTGGCCCGATACGGTGTCCGGCGTCCCGAGCCCGTCCCCGTCCCATAGGGGACGCTCCGGGGACGCGGACACAACGTAAAGCGAGGTGGGGAGTGGCGGGGCCGACCCGTCAGCGGCACAATAAATTTTAACCTAACCGTCGCCTACCTCGCGACGGAAGTTATTGGCGCGCAGCGACGGTGCAGTTCCCGCAGAGGCGCAGCGACGCGTCCCGTCGCGCCTAGCTCGCGTGCCGGCGTTAATGAGCGCCACCGCTCCTCCGCCTCCCTCCGGCCTATAAAAGGGCCGCCTCTCATCGTCCCTCTCACACACAAACCCTAGCGTCTCTCTCCCAAACCCTAGCCGCCACCATCTCAACAAGACTCGACGCTATGTCTGGTAGAGGCGGAGGCCGACCTCGTGGCCGTGGTCGTGGTCGTGGTCGTGGCCGCGGCAGAGCTGAACGCTCGCCGTCGCCTCCCACGCCGTCGTCTTCATCGTCGGAGATGGACGTGGAGCCGAACGTGTTGTTCAAGTTCGTTCTCGTCCTCAAGGGCGACCCCGCGGCATCCAGAGGCTGCCGGACTCCTTCACCGAGTACTTCGGCGCCGTACGCCCGCGCACGATGCATCTGCGGGAGGCTTCGTGCGGCTACTACCGGTGGATCGTCGGCGCGATCTACGACGCGCGCGGCAAGATGTACCTCAACATCGGGTGAGAGAAGTTCGCGCGCCACCACAGCCTCGAAGTCGGCTTCATCCTCCTGTTCTCCTACTTCGGTAACAGGGACATGAGCGTCAAGGTCTTCGACGAGAGGCGCTGCCGCCGGGACTACCACAACGACAGAGACTACCACGGCGATAGCACCGACGAGGAGGACGACTGAGTGTTGTTTCTTCGCAGCGAATACGTGCACGGAGGTTTCTGGCTGTTCTTCCTCGCAAGAACCAACAGGGGCACCGTGACCAGCTGGATTTTCCAGTTTCGGTGACTGGGTGTGCCCTCGAGTGTTCTTTCTTGGCAGCGAACACATGAAACCTCCGATGACCGGCCTAGTTAGGTTTAGTTTTTTGCAATATTATATATTTTTGTCCACCATGGTTCCAACTATGTATTAGTTTGTGGAAACCATGTTCCTAACTATGTCTTCGTATAAACCACATTCGCAATTATGTATTAGTTTGTGGAAATTGAAATAAAAATGCCAAAAAAGGTATTTTAAATTTTTGGGGGAGGCGTTTGGGGGACGCGACTGGGGAGCGACGTCCCCCAAACGCGGCACGAACAAAACACGTCCCCCAAACGCTCAATCCGGCGCGGTTAGGGGGACGCTTTGGGGGATGCGGCTGGAAATGCTCTGAGGACGACATGATAGGTTTGGATGATGGTCATACGACCAGATATGCCATGATTCTTTAGAGGTGAAGGCCAAAGGTGTAGCCAAGAGAAAGATTACAGATAGTAAGAAAGTATTAGTGGAAAAGCCGATAGTTAGTTCGTAGAAGTTTGAGGATTCGGAAAATAAAAAATTTGGGTTTTAAAAATGAAAGCTTTTATTTGGAATAGTGAAGGTATTAGAGATACTTGTAAGCATTGTATTATTCATGGAAATATTAGGGAACAAAATCTAGATATAGTCGCTATTCTTGAGACTGGAAGGAGGGATTTTTCGGCATCTTTCCTTACAAATTTCTCGGCTGGCAATGACTTTATATGGTTGTGCTTGCCTTCACACGGCTGGAGGAATCCTAGTGGGGATTAACGCTCAAACACTCTTAGTCAAAGACGTTGACTATGGTGATTTTTAGTGCGTTTGAATTTGCGATCAGAAAAAGATGGTTTCGAATGGTCCTTTGTGGCTGTATACGGGGCAGCTCAGGAGGCTCGCAAATCAGCCTTTTGGCTTAGTTAGTTAGATTGTGTGATAGTCCAGGAACACCTTTTATTTTAGGTGGAGATTTTAATATTCTTCGAAGTTCATTAGAGAAAAAATAACGGGAATTATAATGCAAAGTGGCCGTTTGTCTTCAATGCAATCATAGGCTCACTTAACCTGTGCGAGTTGATTTTGTCGGGCCGACAGTTCACTTGGGCGAGTCGTCGTGAGAATCCCACCTACGAAAAGTTAGATCGTGTGTTAGCTAGTGCAGAGTGGGAACAAAAATATCCGTTAACTTCTATGCGCGCAGTGACCCGTACGGGGTCAGATCACACACCTCTTTTGCTTGATTCAGGAGAACATGCCCATTTAGGTAATATGGCTCTCTTTTCTTTTGAATTATCATGGCTACAGGAAGAAGGCCCCATTGATACTTGTCAAAAAAAGATTAGACATTTGAGACGGTTTCTTCGCGGATGGGCGAAGAATAAAAGTGGGGAGTATAAAAAAGAGAGAGAAAGACTCACTAAAATTATTGATTATCTTGATATTAAGGTGGAATCATCACCCCTTAATGAAACATAGAGTAAGATGCTAAGGCGTGCAAATGAAAAGATCGGAAAGTTGAGACGTGATAAGGAATCAAAGTGGGATCAACGTGCTAAAGTAAAATTTATCCAAGAAGGTGGAAATAATACAAAATATTTTAACCTTATGGCTAATGGTAGATATAGGAAGAATCGAATTTTCCAATTAGAGCAAGAGGAAGGAACAATCATTGGTGAGGAAAACCTTAGAATCTACATATCTGATTTTTATAAGAAGTTATTTGGAGCACCGACTAAAAATAATTTTACTATGAGAGAGGATTTAGTTGCGGATATTACTAGAGTAACTCATGAGGAGAATATAATTCTAACCGCTTCCTTCACCGAGAAGGAAGTGTTAGATGCTATTATGAAAATGGAACATAATAAAGGTTCGGGACCAGATGGGTTCCCGGCTAAATTTTATCAATGCTTTTGGGAGGTGCTTAAAAATTACCTTATGGTTTTGTTTGTACAATTGCAACATGGTGAGTTGCCACTTTACAAACTAAATTTTAGAATCATTACGTTGATACCGGAAAAAGAGAATGCAACACAAATTCAACAGTATAAACCGATATGCCTACTTAATGTAAGTTTTAGGATTTTTACGAAAGTAGGCACCAATAGAATTACAAGTGTTGCACCTAAGGTGATAAAACCTACCCAAACAATGTTTATGCCGGGGAGACATATTTTAGAAGGAGTAGAAGTGTTGCATGAAACCATCCACGAACTTCATCGGAAGAAAATGGATGGTGTACTCTTCAAAATTGATTTTGAAAAAGCCTATGATAAGGTTAAGTGATCTTTTCTCCAACAAACCTTACGTATGAAACAATTCTCCCAAAAATGGTGTCATTTGATAAGTACATTTGTTGAGGGAGGATCTGTGGAAATATGGGTTAATGACGACATTGGCCATTATTTCCAAACTATGAAAGGATTGAGACAAGGTGACCCTTATCTCCGCTTCTTTTTAATATTGTCACGGACATGTTGGCCATTTTAATCGCTCGAGCGAAAGAAGATGGCCAAGTAGGGGGACTTGTACCTCACTTACTAGAGGGAGGAGTCTCTATTTTACAGTATGCCAATGATACAATTTTATTCATGGAACACGATCTTGAGAAGGCCGTTAACATGAAGCTCATACTTTGTATCTTTGAACATTTGTTTGGGCTGAAAATAAATTTTCACAAGAGTGATTTTTTTTGCTTCGGTAAGGCGAAAGAAGTGGCAGACCATTACAAGCAGTTTTTTGGCTATGAATCTGGGGCGCTTCCTTTCAATTATCTTGGCATCCCAATTCATTATAGACGCTTATTGAACAAAGAATGGAGTTCCGTTGAAACTCGCTTCCGACGTAAATTGGGGTGCTGGCAAGCCAAGCTTCACCGATGTTCATGCTATCTTTTTTTTGAAATATCCAAAGGGGTTAGAAAAAGATTAGACTTTTATCGATCTCGATTTTTTGGCAGAACGATCAACTAAAACGAAAGTACAGATTGACTAAATGAAACATTATTTGTAGACCCAAGGAGCAAGGGGGTTAGGGGTGGAGGTCTTGGAACTCAAAAACAGATGTTTGTTAAGTAAATGGCTATATAAACTTCTTAACGAAGGAGTTTGGCAAGAACTTTTACACAATAAATACCTCAAAAACAAGACTTTATCACAAATGACTGCGAAACCCACCGACTCTTCCTTTTGAAAAGGACTCATGGGAGTGAAAGATGATTTCTTCTCACGAGGTTCGCTCACAATTGGAAATGGCCAGCAAGTACGCTTTTGGGAAGACACTTGGTTGGGCGATGCTCCTTTGGCGTCCCAATATCCTCCGTTGTATAATATCGTCCGACGAAAAAATGTTTTAGTTGCCGATGTTCTTTCAAATACACCACTAAATATAGAGTTTAGAAGGACTTTGACAGGAAACAAGTGGGATGCTTGGATTGCGCTGGTCCAACGACTTATTCTTGTAACCTTGTCAGAGGAGAAGGATATTTTTATATGGAAGTTAACAATGTCTGAATCTTTCACAGTAAAATCTATGTATGCTGATTATATGAATAGCCATACAATCTATCTTCGTAAATATATTTGGAAACTTAAGATACCACTGAAAGTCAAGATTTTTATGTGGTTTCTTCTTTTTTTTCGAAATGGGGGAAATATCGCCCCAGCTTCTGCATCCAAAGGATGCACACGGCTTTTTATTAGATTATTCACGAACCTTACAAGAAACAATACAAAAGATCAAACTCGAAGCAACCTTACTATACCTACAGTGGGATGAAGAGGGTGACAATACACCAACTCACATCATCCAAAACTAAATGCCTTCCCAAACCGCCCAATAGCAGGTGAGAAACACATCCAGTCAAGCAGACTCTCAGCGCACGTCAACACACACGCCATAGGAGTTGCTCCCGCCGTCTTCCTCGACTCCATCTTCAAGAGAGATCATCACATTAACCTTGCAAGACCTGCCGTCGATGCCACCATGACGCCAGACGGCTCCACCCTCCTGCACGTATACATCATCCCGCATCTGTCGTCGATGCCCTGCAGCACCATGCCACTGAGACTCAACGCCAACAAAGTGGTAGATGAACACCACTCCACCGAAAACCGCCAACATCCAGCAGCTGCTCCAAAAACGATGCCCCAAGCGGTAGAACGACGCAGGGCCCGCCGCCATCGTCCGATCCGGGAGACCCGGACCTAGGGTTTCCCCCGGAGCAGCACGAGTGAGAAACCGCAGACTACGTCGACGATGCCTTTAAGAAGGCAGCGGCGTGACACATCGCCATCGTCCGCCAACCGAGGTCGGAACACGGTTTTCACCGGCAGCCGCGCATCCCCAACTCGCCGAGTGTAGTGCCAAGATGGCCAAAGATGACGCCTTCGACAAGGTAACGACGTCGACCGACGCCGCCATCATCCGCCAAGACCGAGGTCAAGGCTCAGTTTTCACCGGCCGCCATGACACCCCGGACTAGATCACCATCGCCGGAGACCTGTGCGAGATCCCATGATCACCCACACAGGACTACCAGCCTGGACGACCACCTCCGACGAAGAAGAAGGCCGCCTCCACCGTCGAACCCGAGGCTGCTGCCCCGGGCGTCCTCGTACCGCGGGAGAATACCAAGGTCACCCCCTCGCACCGGCGAGAAGCGGAGGGGATGGCGATCCCACCACCAGCCGCCACCGGTGTGCCGCCGCCGGGAGGCGGGGAGGCCGCATCACAGAGGCCACCGTCGCCCCTCCATCCTCCGACCGCCGCCGCCCCGCCATCACACGGGAGGCCGGAAGTCACCGCCGCCGCCCCCCCATCAGGAGGCAGGAAGCTGCCGCCGCTGCATCGAGAGGAGGACCCAGCCGCCGTCCCCGCCGCGCCATGAGGGAAGCCCGCCGCCGCCGCCACGCCCCACGGCCTTTGCCCGGCGGCGCCGCGGCGGCGGCGGCGGGAGGAGCTAGGGTTTCTGGGGTGCGGGACGGGAGGGAGGGACGGGAGGAGCTAGGGGTCTTAGAAAAGTTATACTTACTAAAGATAATTTAGCTCGCCGAAATTGTAATGGTTGCATGAAATGTGCTTTCTGTGATTCATCGGAATCAATCAATCATTTGTTCTTTGATTGTCCCTTCACTAACTTATCTGGAGAGTTATTCATTTCACTTTCAATATTGTTCCTCCAACAAATGTTACAAACATGTTTGGAAATTGGTTAAACGGAGTTGACAAATTGTCTAAGTTCAGAATTAAAGTTGGGTTTTGCGCGCTGATGTGGGCCATATGGAACTGCCGTAATGGTATTGTATTTAACAAGAGTATACGAACTCAAAAATTTTACAAGTTACCCGTATGGTCTCATATTGGATCCACGAATGGTCTTTTTTGCTATCGGAAACGCAAGGCGAGCCTGCGCATGCTGGATGCCGCCGGCTAGATGGCACGGGCTATATACAACTAGGATGGTTGGCGTCCTTTTAAACGACTTTCAGATGTATAAGCGTGTCTCTCTTATTTTTCTTTGGATAGTTTATGTGTACACGCTTTGTGATCCGTGAATCGTAAAACTAAGGATTATGTTATCTAGGTAATAAAAAAGAGCTATGTGTATCGATTGATGCAGAGACCGGGATCAGGCCCATTTCGAAGAAAAAATAACAGGGTAGACTGCAATTTCAGAAATTCCCTGAACCAAACCGGACGTTCGAAACGGTTGCGTTGGTGCTGTCAATAGCAGCTGCCGCAGCTGCCGAACTACGTTTGTGGCAGATGGCAGCAGCAGTTAGGTAAAGATTCAACATCTCAGTTGATTTCGACCGAATTCAGAGCAAGTCAACGCTTTGATGCACGCGATTTCCTCCTTGGAAGAGTTCACACGTCGTGCCTATGTACGCGTAGGTCAATTTGGCTGCGGAGACGCCAAACCCATCGCCGCGTGAACTCGCAACAGCTGGAAATGTGAAGCAGAAATCGTAGGAACAAAGAAAACATGTGTGCGTG
Organism: Lolium rigidum; assembly: GCF_022539505.1. NCBI lineage: Eukaryota > Viridiplantae > Streptophyta > Magnoliopsida > Poales > Poaceae > Lolium > Lolium rigidum. The sequence goes on from NC_061510.1 coordinate 411,061,170, forward strand.
TGTGCAAGCTTACCTGAATTTTCCCTGTCCTCTTGATCAACAGCCGTGCCAAACATTGATGTGCGCGAATGCCAGAAACAGTGACCCTCTGTTTCCCTGTCACGTATGGATGGTCAGGTACAACACCGTGTCCAGTATGTTCCGGCCGAAGCCGGCCAACCTGCACTGGCTAAATTTGTGGCACTTGGCAGCAGCACGGCCACCTGGTTGGCCGGCTGGGCAATGCAGTTCGGTAAAGCTTCAGCATCACCCCCATTGTCGGCCCGTCTTGAATTGGACAGAGTTCCAAAATCAAGATCGACGACAAAATTCAAATAGATGGAATAAGCTGAAATTTACTCAAATCGAGTACCAATGGCAGGTCAAAACATGAAAAATAGCCATCTATTTTTACGAGCCCGCTCGGGTCCGGCCGGACCCTCTTGGGGCTGGTGTGCCTCTGCGAAGGCTTTATGGTGGACCCATCTGGGGCTGGTGTGCCTGGTGCCTCGTCCACTCGCTACCACCTTTGGAGGTGAGGTTTGTTCACTCCCGCGCATGCATTTTGCCACTGTCTTGCAATCCTCGTGTCGGTTGGGTCGGAAAGACGATGATGGTGACTACTTAACCGTGGTGGCACGTGCTAGTGGGTGGCAAGTTCGAAGGTGCTAAAGCTTCATCCTCACAGTGGGGTTTTCGGGGGAAATCCTTGTCTGCTTGTCCGACACCGACACGGTGTCTCTGCGGGCGACATCTTTCCTTCCTGGAGGGTGACGTGGTTATCCTTGGTCCATTTCCTTCGGTGTGCTAGGCGAAACCCTAGGATGAGTCGGTCTGGGCAGCAGCGGTGTCAACATTGCACCCCTTCTTGGAGGTGCTTCTTGGTACTTGTTGTTTCAATGTTATGTGCATGGTGGAACATCTTTGGAGGGAGTAGCGATTGTGGGTACGTTGCTTAGTCGATCCGGATGAACAGAAGGTGCTGCTTGAAGCTCTGTTTTGTGTTGACATCAAGTGACATTTGGTCCATGGTGAACAGAAGAAGAGAATATCATGAAGGCCGGATTGGAGGACTAGCTAAGGGAGGTTCAAGTCTCCGCGATGTTGAGAAACTTGCTTAGTGTTTCGGGCTTCGCAGCAGTGGTATGAAAGTGGGGGGCGGCAGCACAGTTGAAGTTTAGAGTCCTATTTTTCAGGGTGAAAACCCAAGATCTGGCCTTAACTGGTTGTGCCTGACAATGACCTTGTTGGAGGCATTGTTTTGAGAGCGGGGACTATCTTCAGGGTGAAAACCTAAGATCGTTGATCGAGCGACGACGACTCCCTTCTTGGAGCCGTCGCTTTTGGAGAGTCTGTATTTCAGATGTTGTCTTGGTGGTGGATATATTGTTGTTGCTAGGCCTGAGATACTGTAGCGGGACTGTTATTTCTTAGTTTTCTTTTCTCTTTTTTGGCTATGTGCATCCGTACTGCCATTAGGGTGTTGCAATGTTGCAGAGGCTAAATGTAATTGGTATTTTTGATATTAATATAGTCCCTTTATCGAAAAAAGGAGGATGACTCGGGGACATAAGAGAGTGAATCACCAGAAGGGGGAGGGAGAGGGGTAGCCGACTCAGCCGTCCTAGGCCCACAAGGATCCTTTGTTGGTCCTTCAGTTGATTCCGATAAAATTCAGAGCAAAAAAGGCAATTTCAGAAGTGAGAGCCGGCCGGCCCGGGTAGACGATACGCGCAGGCCAATTGGCTGCAGAGACGCCAACCAACATGATCTCCCTCTCACATGTGGTGAGGTCACCGACGCCGCGTGAACTCGCAACAGCCGGTAATGTGACGCACAAAGTATGCTAGGATGAACCTTGTGCGTGTGCAAATCTACCTGAATTTCAAAATGTAGCGGCAACAGTCACTGAATAAATATACAAACCTGAATTTCAAGTGAGTATGAGCTATATTTGTGGCACTTGGCTGCACCATGGCCACTTGGTTGGGGCGATACAGTTCGGTAAACCTTCAGCATCAACCATGAGCCGTTTTGAATTTGAAGCAAATGTAGAATGTTCCTGCCGAAGCCGGCCAATTTGCGGCACTTGGCACTCTACCTGCACCTTATTTTTCTTTTTTTACTATACATATATAGTACAAACATAGACGTTTATAAATACATACACCCACCCATATGATGCACAAACCCACACTCTACCTCTATTGGCACCTCCGAAAAATTGATTCCAATAAACTGATTCAGCGGGACTTGAGGTTCGGCCTCGCAGAGTGTTAAACATGGGTTTTAAACTCTGGTTGGTTGGGGGCGCAACTACCCTCCTAACCATTTGACGCACAGCTTGGTTCTCCACGTCCACCCGAGGCGCGAAGACGAACTTCTGCATTTTTTGGTCGCCCCCACAAGACAATTTTCCGCACAAGGGAGAGAACGCTAGCCGTAGTGTTTGGTTGGCTGCAATACATCATTCTACGAAAGGCTAAATCTACCTACTGATATGGTAACCTCTTCCTTTGAGAGGTGAGCTTACCCAGCACATATCAGACAATGCAGCTGCCCAGAACTAGGACATAAAAAGTTCAACATAGGGGCTGGTAGTGCCTAATAACAGCGACCATGATTACCGATGCACCACGAGCTAACCCAAAAACTACAGCTCGTGATGCATCACTAGTTCATCACCGGAGGGGTTAATATATGTACCATCTCTCAAAATATTACATTCCAAACATCGTATTTATTTACCTGAAACTTGTTTCGATTCGTGTGAATTAGTGAAATATGATCTTGAGGAAGAAGAAAGAGAGCCTGGATCGATCGAGGTTTGTGTGTTAGGCGAAGGAAGGGATGAAAGCACACGTAACACTTTTTCAGAAGCTGAAGCAGCGTGCATCAACTCCCCAAATCCAAGCCTTTATTAGCTACTACTAGTACATCCATTCCAAAAAAATGGCGTACAAATTTTTTCTGAAGTCAAACGGTGTAGAGTTTGACCAACCTTACATAATAAATATTAGCATTTACAAGATCTAGGAGAGGAAATAGTTTTGTACTCACACTCAAGGATGTGGATGTTTCCGTCACCGTTCATTTTGCTTTAAGAATAGAAAAAAAGATGAGGGATAGAGAGCTACTTTTTTATCTACCATAGCAAGCAGAAATCTCGAGGAATAAATCGACGGTAACGAAAACACCGACACCCATATATTCTTGATCAGTTGATCTAGCAGATGATACAAAAGTATATTGAATGATGCATCTTATAATACTAATTTTGTACCATGCATGGATGTTGATAATTTTTTATATAAGGTTGATCGAACTTTAAGTCAGTTGACTTTTAGAAAAAATTATACGTCTTTTCTTTTACATGATACGTCTTTCTTTTTGAAATGGAGGTGGTACTACGCATGCAGGCTAGACAGTACAGTAGTACGCTGTTAGTTAATTGTTGCTAGGCCATTGCTTAAGACGTCCTTAAAGAGACTTGGTAGATACTAGGACGCTTGCAGTGGAATCCGCGAATCCGCGAATCCGTGTGTTGTGTAGCGTTAGGTTCTTGTCAACGGACGTGTCTCTTGCTTTGATCGATGCGCATGCAGGCCGAAACCCGGAGTTCCTGCCAGGCGTCAACGCTTGGATGCAGGCGGTGGCTTCCTCCTTTGTCACCTGCAGCAACGCCACAATGGAGCTGGAGATGTCGCACGGATATATCATCGTTGGATCTGAATTTTCATGAGCAGAACCGCCCACGCCCAATATACAAAGTTACAAACTCTGATTATGTTGGTCAGTTTGGTGCGGTCAACAACAGCTAGCCCCGACCAATTGTCATGTCTGTACGGTCTGATAGACAAAAATGGCTGCGTGATCAATGGCCGAAGCAGGCCAACCTACACGGATGTACGTACTCGCGAAAGTTGGCAGCATCAGCAGAGCCACCTGGCCTTCACAGTTCGGTAGCCTATCAGTTGTGCACGGTGAAAACTGAATTTTCGAGAAAGCAAATTCAAGCAAAGTCAAAAACATGCAAAAAAAAAAAAAAAAAAACGAGAGAGGATCGCATAAATTGAATTTTCCGGCAGCTCAATCGAAACATCAACCGGCGGAACTATGATTTGCACCATATCATTAAATATTAGTGTCCCTCATTTATGACTCGATTTTATTAAAGATTAGTTTAATCAACTCTCTTAGGGTCAACGACAATCTCCTCTAAACTGAACTTCCAATCGTTTCTCAAATCATCTTTCAACTCAAATTATCCACGAGAGCTGGCACACACATAATCATCATAGCGTTGTCGAGTTTCGCCACTAGGGTCTTCATCTTCCTGTTTCCCATTTGATGGCATAAAGGATCAGACTAAACCAACATATCTTTGAAATCATATGCATTTTTCCTACTCTTTATAATATCTTCACGAATGAGGTTCTAAATTTTTATTTTATACTAAACATTTTTATCTTTTATAGATAACTATTCACTATATATACGATGTTAACTGGTAGAATTTGCTATTATATTAGCAAGATTAACCACATAATATTAAATATTAAGATGCACTTTGTGTAATTTAACATAGAGTGCCAAAGATTTCTTTTGAAAGCAATGTCAAGCATATATTACAAGGAAATTTAAGTTAGTTATGTCCATTTTAAGCCACCGCCCTCTCCTCTATCTTCGGCGCGTCCCCGGGCTCCATATAAGGAAAAGGAAAAAAATGATCACATGTCTTCACCGATTGAATTGTGTCACTTGAATGGAACTCAAGTATATATTTATGTTTGTGTCTTTTTTAGTTTCATTAAATATCATGACCAAGGATCCAAAGTTGACAAAGGTTTCTAGAGTGCATGACTATCTATTCTCGATGTAAGTACATTGTATGAATAATTAGCACCTTACTAAAAGGAAGAATCTAGAGGATACAAAATATTAAAGAGCTTTTTTCCTTGAATCGAGTTGGTGTTGCTATTTTATTGGTTATTTCATTGCTAGTGATGCCTTCCATGTTCCTGAATTCAACAATCAGCAAGAAACAGTTTCATACTTTATCAAGGAAAGAAGTCACAACATTCATATTTGTGCACATCACGAGCAGAGAAATTGTTTCCAATTTCTTTTATATAGGGTTGCTCTCCGTGAATCAAGATAAAAGAGATTGGTCCTGATGGTAGAGGTGCACTAACGGACTGAGTTACATTATATCATTACTTATTTGTACTTTTGTAACCTTAATTAACACAGAGCATGTGCGTTGTGACAGAACTACCAAAAAATACTGGGAGATCACCGGAAAAGTGTTAGCATTGTGCGAGCACCATTTGTTTCTCATGTGAAAAAAACTACGCGAAAAGTACACAAAGAGAGAGATAAGAATTGATGTGTTTGAGAGCAACTGAAATGATCATGGATGTCAATGCAAAACTTAAAGTGAGGCAATTTTAAAAATTGAAACAGTGGGAGGATGGGCATAGAGGGAAGATGTAAATCATATAGTGTCCGCCCTTGTAGACCACGATAAAGCTAGTGGAAAGTCTACATGAAACAAAATATCCGGTGTAATATTTTTGCGTTGGAATTTGATCTCGTGTTTGTTTACTTGTGATCTTTAGCAGGGGTGTTGGTGCCATATGACAATAGGGACACTATTTCTTTTTTTTTTACAGCAGGACCAATTTTTAGTTATGCGTACCAAACTGACTCATCGACTCTGGTCTTGAGAAACAGGACAGTGATCATCATGGCCTGACGAATGAAAAGGATGTGCGTGTCCCTGAAAATTGGAAGGAAGGAAGCTCTAGTCTACAAGCGTAATACTCTGATCTTTCCTAGGAAATCATAAAAATGCGAACCATTTTGTTTTGCAAGGCAGAGACCCCTTTTGGAGTTGAGAATTAACATGACAAGCGAGGTAAGCATGCCAACAAATGAATCCAAATGAACATGCAGGATAGACCATACTCGATGCTTAAGATTGGCTCGAAGAAATGCTTTGCACTTGGTGCTGAATCTCCTGGATGGTTTGGAAGAGCAAAGACCTCTCTCGCTACCAGAGTTTAATTTTCGCAATATAATCGAAAAGCGCATTGCTAATCTTTTACATTGAGAACAGCCCGTCGGTCTGGTGGCAAGACATGCGGGAGCGCATGCTGCCCACCCGGGTTCGAGCCTTGGGCTCGGCACGTGCTCAGGAGTTTTCTTCTATAAAAAAATGCCAATGAGTGCAAGTGACTGGGTTGGTCTCGTATATAATCTTTTACATTGTAAGCGCATCTACTGGAAGAATAGATGCACCATTAGATGGGTAAAACTGGAAGGGGAGAATACTAAATTCTTTAATGCTGCTGCCACAAATTCCTATAGAAGGAATAAAATCCCATCTCTTACTTCAAATGACAGCGTCTCATATAATGATCATGAATCCAAAGCAGCTATAATCTGGAACACTTTTACCAAGCGGTTAGGCTACACAGATAAACCAACCATGCACTTTCCTCTTGGAGACGTCATTACTAGGATTGGTGGGCTGAAATCACTTTCTCTTCCCTTCACGTCCGAGGAGATTGATAATATCATCAAATCGCTTCTGAATGATCAATCCCCTGGTCCAGATGGTTTCAATGGCCTCTTTCTTAAGAGGTGCTGGCATATTATTAAGTATGATTTTCATGTACTCTGTCATGCTTTCTACAATGGCACTGTGAACCTCCAAAGCATCAATAACTCTCTTATTACTCTAATACCAAAGTTTCTCAACCCTGAAAATCTTGGAGACTATAGACATATCTCACTTCTCAACTCCTGCCTTAAGCTTCTCACTAAACTTCTTGCTGATTGCCTTCAAAAGGTGATCCTCAAGATCATTCATCAAAACCAATATGGTTTCATCAAAAGCAGGACTATTCACGATTGCCTCGCTTGGAGCTTTGAATTTCTCCATCAATGCCATCAGTCTAAAAGAGAGATCATTGTCCTCAAACTTGATTTTACTAAAGCTTTCGACATGATCAAACATGACGCGATCATATCCATGCTGAAACATTATGGCTTGGATGATAGGTTCATCAGATGGATTAGTTGTATCATCTCTTTTGGCACTTCCGCGGTCCTTCTCAATGGAGTTCGAGGGAAAACTTTCGATTGCAGACGAGGGCTAAGACAAGGCGGCCCTCTATCTCCCCTTCTACATGTATCTACAGCTGATCTTCTTCAAACTATCATCAACAAAGCTTGCCAAATCAATCTCCTTCAACACCTCATCCCATCGGTGAACGGAAAGTTCCCAATAATCCAATACGCGGATGAGACTTTACTAATTATGCAGGCTTGCTCTCGGCAACTTCTACGCCTTAAAAGCATCCTAGAAACCTTTGCCCAATCTACGGGTTTAAGGATTAATTTTGCCAAATCTTGCTTACTCCCGATTAATGTTTCTAATGAGAAAGCGACTCTCTTGGCTGGCCTCTTCGGATGCAAGCTAGAAACTTTCCCCTTCACGTATCTCGGCCTCCCGCTTGGCCTAAGCAGACCTCGCATTCTCGACCTCGGCCCGTTGTATTCGAGGATTAATCATCGCCTTGCTGCCACTGCCTCCTTCCTTTCTTTTGACTGTAAAATAATGGTGACTAAGGCCATCCTCAACTCTCTACCCACTTTCTTCCTCTCCACTCTCAAACTTGCAGATGGAGCCATTGAAATTGTGGATAAAAGTAGAAGAATTGGAGTGTGAGGTAAAATGGATAACTCCAACAGACCCAAATCTTTGGCAGCATGGGACCTCGTATGTAGACCAAAATCAAAAGGTGGTCTGGGTATCAGTAACCTTGCATCCCACAATGAGGCTCTTCTTATCAAATTTTTACACAAATTTTTCAATAAGGTGAACATTCCCTGGGTCCATCTAATTTGGAAAGAGCTACAATAATTCCACTCCACAAGCCTCTAACATTTCAAGCTCTTTTTGGTGGAGGGACATTGTCAATCTTTGTTCAAAGTTCAAGAGGATTTCCTCATGCGCGATTGCTACTGTCAACACTGCACTCTTTTGGAGCGACAATTGGGCTTCTGATGTCCTCATGGCAAGGTTCCCTAGGCTACACTCCTTCGCTATTAATAAGCTAGCTTCTGTGAAGAATATTCTTGAATTGGACGACCATATTGATGCTTTCCATCTCCCGTTGTCCGCCCGAGCCTTCGAGGAGTTTCATGAGTTCAATCACCTTATACATCAGACTAGATCCACTCGGAACGCCGATGGAAAAGACATATGGTTTTATAGTTGGGGCACTCATTGCTCCGCCAACAAGGTTTATAAGCTAACCTTCGAACACATTCAGGCCCCAACCTTCTATTCATGGATCTGGAAATCAAGTGCACCCGCAAGATTAAATCTTTTTCTGGCTTCTCTCTAACGACCTCCTAAACACCAAGGATATGCTTATAGGAAAAAGTTTTTCACTCAATGACAACAGAATATGCCGTCTCTGCGATGACGGCTTGTTAGAAACTAGGGACCATCTCTTCTGGAGCTGTAACTTCAGTAAAAGTTGTTGGCAATCCATTGGCATCACTCTTGAAGACAACATGGAACTCTCTGAGATGATTGCTACTGCAGGAGGAATTTTTAGGAAGCCTTTCTTCTTTGAAGTATTTGCCACTGCCACCAGAAATTTATGGAAGCAACCGAATGCTTTTATTTTTGACAATATAACACCTTCTATTAGAGCTTGATCCTTTTCTTTTAAGAGGGACCTTTTCTTTCTCTCTTATAGAATGAAGGATGACTAAAAAACCCCTCTTTTAATTTGGCTAGACGCTTTGTAGTTTTCTTTGGGTTATGCCCAGGGCTAGGCCCTTTTGTACATTCCCTCCTTTATTCTCCTCTTGTACATGTTTTATCTCTTTTAATAAATTTTACTGTCTCCTACAGTTTTCAGCTCAAAAAAATAAAAAATGCTTTGCACTTGCTTAGGCTTGCAGTAGAATCAACGCCTACGATTATGCTAGGTGCGTGTGTGTTTTCTAGTGTTTGGTTCTTGTCAGGACACGTTACTACTTCGATCGACGAGGCCGTAGTTTCTGCCAAGCGTCAACGCATCGAAGCGATTCAAGACGAGGTGCCGCGGCCGGTGCCGACGAGCCGACGACGACAAAGCTTTCAACAGCTGGAGATGTAACCTGACTTTTTGCAAATGTGGCACCTACCCGAACAACAGTAATGGTGTACTTTGGCAGTCTGGAACACAACTCGAGAAATTCCTGAACAAAAGGCCGTGCCGACTGACGAAAGCCGATGCGCACGAGAGCCAGAAACAGTGACGCTCTCCCTTTCTTTGCCATGTATGTATGGTCAGATACAACATCAGCTGATAACAATGTCCGAACCAGCCCAAGTTTAGGCCGGCCAACCTATATGGCTCTGTTTGTGGCATCTGGGCAGCAGCAGCATGGCCACCTGGTCCTGGTCCATGCAGTTGGGTAAAGATTCAGCATCTCAGTTGATTTCGACGACCGAATTCAGAGCCAAAATTAACAAAGCAATTTCACGAGTTCCTTGATCAACAGCCGTGCCAAACATTGATGTGCGCGAATGCCAGAAACAGTGACGTTTTGTGTTTCTTTGTCACGTATGGATGGTCAGAAACAATACCAGAGTCCACAATCTTCCGGCCAACATGGCTATATTTGTGGCACTTGGCAGCAGCACGGCCACCTGGTTCGGCAATATACTTGGGTAAAGCTTCAGCATCACCCCATGCGCCCCACTTGAATTTGGACCAAATGCATACGCATATTCAAGATCGACTTTTTTTTTGGAACAGAAGGCGAAATGTTTGTCTTATTCGTTAATTAAGAAGAAGAAGTTAATTTATGAAAAAAACAGCGACTACCGTTATTTTTTGGATAAAAGATGCTTTATTACTTTTGAGAAAGCAATTACAATCCAGTCTCTGCATAACCAGGATGCACACAGCCGTTTATATGTCTCGAGTCAACAGATAAAATAAAAGGCGAAATACATATCGGAGCGATGAATCATATAACGCCTAGGATGTGGGTGGTGCTGTAATCCGTAAACTATGCTGCCACCCATGTAGGGAAAAAGTATCTCTCGCCGTAGCCTCCAACCGTGTACAGACCTCCGTAAACAGCTCTCGGTTCTCCACTCGCTGAAGAGGTAACCACGAACGGAGAATACCTGTACATCTGTAGATGACCTGCAAAATTGAACAATTTTTATCATTAAAAATCTTATCATTTCTACATAGCCAAAGCGCCCAGATAACTGATAGCGCCCCCACCCTAAGGAGCAACTTAAACCTTGAATAAATACCATGAAGCCAATTGCCAAAGATATTGGCTACACTAGTCGGAGGATACAGGCTAGACGCTACTTGGATGATCGACCATATAGATCTCGCAACTTGGCATTGAAAGAATAGGTGTTTAATAGTTTCATCATGATGACAGAAAACACACCGTGTACTCCCGTGCCAATTTCGCTTAACAAGATTATCTTTGGTGAGGATAACCCCTCGACGAAGATACCATCCAAAAAAATTAATTTTTGATGGTATTTTCATCCTCCAATTTTTTTTGTTATTATCAACTGGTATATCAGAATGAAGGATCGCATTGTATAACGATTTTACTGAGAAAGTGCCATCTACATGTAGATTCCATCTGAATTCGTCCGGTCCAGTCGATAGTTGTATATCTTCTAACCGGTGAATTAAAGAATTCCATGCCACTAGCCTTTGCCCAAGTAAGACTCGTCTGAACGTCACATTCGGAGGTGAGGTAGACATTACCGTAGCAATGGTATCACCCTTGCGACGAACAATACTATACAAGGCAGGATACTGTTCACATAAGGGTGCATTGTCTAACCAATTGTCTTCCCAGAACCGTATCTGTGCTCCATTCTTAATCGAGAAAGTACCATGGCGAAAAAAGACATTTTTTGTCGCCATAAGACCAGCCCAGAAGTGTGAATCACCAGGTTTCCAAACCACCTGGGATAGTGTCTTCGAGCCGATATATTTTCTCTTGAGAATATTTTGCCAAATCCCATCTTCGGTAAGAAGCTTAAACAACAATTTACCAAGCAGAGCTGAATTCTTGACCTCCAGGTCATGAACTCCAAGCCCGCCTTGATCCTTGGGACTACAAACTATACTCCATTTAACCAGCCGATATTTCTTTTTCTCGCTGTCCCCTTGCCAAAAGAATCTGGATCGATAATAATCGAATTTGTGCAGAATTCCTTTCGGCAGAAGAAAGAATGATAACATATACAGTACCTTATTTGTGAGTACCGAATTAATGAGTACCAATCTTCCTCCTAGGGACAACAATTTCCCCTTCCAGCTACTAAGGCGTTTCTGTAATCTTTCTTCCACAATTTTCCATTCAGCAATTGTAAGTCTCCGATAATGAACCGGAATACCCAAGTAGCGAATAGGAAATTGACCTTGCCCACAACCAAACAGCTCTGTATATAGAGCCGTATCATTTTGGGCATCACCGAAACAGAACAGTTCGCTTTTATGGAAATTGAATTTAAACCCGACAACTGCTCGAAAGCGCCAAAATTAATTTGAGATTGCGAGCTTTTTCCAGATCATGATCCATAAAAAGAATTGTATTGTCGGCATATTGAAGGATAGATAAACCCCCATCAACCAAATGTGGGATCACACCTTCAATCTGGCCATCAGACTTGGCCCGCTCAATGAGTATAGCCAGCATATCCGCTACAATGTTAAATAACATTGGAGATAACGGATTCCCTTGACGTAACCCTTTTCGTGTTTGGAAATAGTGTCCGGTGTCATCATTAACCCGGATTGCCACACTACCTCCATACACAAAATCATTTATTAGAGGACGCCATTCAGGAGAAAAACCTTTCATCCTGAGTGTCTGTTGAAGGAAAGACCACTTGACTTTGTCATACGCCTTTTCAAAATCTAATTTTAAAATAACCCCATGAAGTTTCTTAGTATGCATCTCGTGTACCGTCTCATGCAAAACCGCCACTCCATCAAGGATATTCCTTCCTTGCATGAAAGCAGTCTGTGAGGGCTGGACGACATGTTCTGCAACCGTATTAAGTCTAATGGTGGTCACTTTCGTGAAAATTTTGAAACTTACGTTTAAAAGGCAAATAGGTCTATATTGTTGGATCCTTTCTGCCTCATTAACTTTCGGTAACAAAATTACTTCACCAAAATTTAGACGAAATAATTCTAGTTGTCCTGAGTGCAGAGCACTGAACAAATCCAGAAGGTCCAATTTAATAGTATCCCAGAATGTTTGATAAAATTCTGCTGGGAAACCATCTGGACCCGGTGCTTTGTTGCATTCCATTTGGAAAATAGCCTTCTGAACCTCTTCCTCAGAATAAGGTGCGGTCAGTAGGCCATTTTCTTCCATAGATACTTGGGGTATGTCATCTGTAAAGTTCTCGTTCAGGGAAAATGAGCTTTCCTCCGGAGGACCAAACAGACTCTTATAATAATTAGTAATGTAGGATTTAAGTTGCTCATGGCCTTCAATCAACCCTTCATCTTGTACCAGAGAATGAATACGTTTTTTCCGATGTCTCCCATTGGCCACGCCATGGAAATATCGCGTATTTGAGCGACTACCGTTATAAACTCGACTAGAAAATGGAACCAAGCCACAAACCATGGGACAAGCGGACCATTGCCAAAATATGAAACCAGATGGCCACAGAAACATACATACATACATACATACTCCCTCCGTCCCAAAATATAAGGCGTCTAAGGATTAGTTAAAAGTCAATGTTTTTAAAGTTTGACCAAGTTTATACACGAAAATATAAATATTTACAATACTAAATCATTATCAATAGATTTACCCTAAAGTATATTTTCTTAATAGATCAATTTGATATTGTAGATGTAAATATATTTTTTAAAATATTTGGTCAAAGTTTGTAAGGTTTGACTTTTGACCAATCCTTAGACGCCTTATATTTTGGGACGGAGGGAGTATAATTTTGTGAACATACATTCCCAACACACAATACTTCTGCAACACTCCGACAGAAGAATCACAATATCATGAAAGTGCTCTATAGACTGGTGGTCACTAGTGGAAAACACATTAACAGAGGTAACGAACAGAAGCACAACCATGACGCAGGCCAAGACACCGATACTCATCCATCAGGCAACCAAAGTCGTCTTTCCTGCGACCCCACTCTTCACGGTGACAGGCTAAAATCATGCAATCTAGAAGCTAGAAGTGAAGTATATTTTTTGAAACTGTAAGTCTTAGCCCTCCATTAGCAACATCTTCACGGTACCGGCGCGTTTCAAAAATAGCCTTCATGTTTTGGAGCAAAATAAAATCACCGGTAATCCCGTGCTAGTCCTACGCGTGGAAGGCCTGAGTTGGGGGTGCCCACACTCCTGTCCACTTAGGATTTCACCTCGGGGGACCCTTTTGGCAGCCAAACCTGTTCATTCTTCACCCGCTACGCATCCACCTCCTACCCTTACGAATTGTCATTGGCGTAAACATGTCCATTCTTCACCCGCTACGCATCCACCTCCTACCCTTATGAATTGTCATTGGCGTTGTCGTCGCGGCCTCCCCTATGCCTGACCTCTGCCCGCCCACCCAGAAACCGCCCGTTGTAGCCTCGTATGAATAATTCGATTTGTATTTTTTATGACTAATTTAATTTATATTTTAAAACTATTTGTGTTAAATGATTGTGCTTAAACAATATAAATTATTGTCTGAAATATGCAAAATGTAAGTTTAAAGGGAAAATAGGAACCAACAGTATGAGGCGCGCTGACGTGGAACGGCCGCCCAAACTAAGGAGATCATGCCGGCGCCCGCCATATAGCTCTAATGCAGCCGATAACAGCAGATAAACGTGCAAGCCGTACACAAGTGAAGTATACTCAAAATCGAATTATCAAGCTTTACCCAGATCGAATACAAATGCCAGCCAGGGTACTCAAAGTACACATCAGAATATGCAGAGACGGTGTGCACTGCACTTCGACAGCCGTTCATGTCCACGCTGCGCGTGATCCAACACACAAGAAGGAGCAACGGACAGCGAGAAGAAAAAGGGAGATGGAAATTCGTTTGTTAATTCAGATCCTAGATCTCAGCAACAACCACGCGGTTGCAGTCTGGCAGAGACAGAGAGGAAAGAGGTTATCGAAGAAAACAGAAATGCAGTCATACTCCTCCGATCTATTGCTGCTGCAACTCTGGATCTCAGGATTACCAACACAACATCACCGCTGATACAGTCGGTTTCAGGATTGAGGAGTATCAGTGAACTCGGTGATAGCAAGAACAGTGCACCACTAGTATATATCGTACCGAACAATGGTCAAAATGCAATGTAGTTCAGTACAAAATAGAGAACAAAAATGTATCTATAATCTCCTCCATCTCAATGGAGCACCACAAGTACATCATCCATCCACGATTATTGCTGTCACTCTCCTCTACCACTAATCAACGAATCGGTTGTCTTGGTAGTGTTAGTGCCGTTGTTTCAAGGAATAGATTGCTGTAGGAGGACTTTTCTTTTTTGTAATTCTTCTTTATGTTTTGGGCGGTGTGCATCCGTAATGTCGTTAGGGCAATGCGTTGTTGCAGAGGCTGGGTGTAATTGGTATCTCCGCGATATTAATATATACTCTTTATCGAAAAAAATCAACGAATCGGCAACTTAAGAATGAATCTAATCAACACGGATCAAAAGAACTCAGCCACATCACCCAGCGATCACGGAACAATATATGATCTCCGATCTCAGCTGACCGAGGCGGCATCAGCTCCTACTATATGGTTTGCAGTATATCCAGATCGACGGCCGACGAAGCAGCAGCCATCGATCAGACGAGCTCGAGGCGCGCGGATTAGTCGGAGAATTCCATACCGGTAAATAACTACGTTTTGGCAGATGGCAAGATGGAACTCGGGCATCTTTTTAAGATCTTAGGTTCCAAGTTTTAGTAAAGTGCAGATGAGAAGGCAACTCATCACAACTCTTATCTTTACATGCAGAAAAGATAAACAAAATAATATGACATGTATAACGTTAATTAACATAAAATTCGCATGCATACTAATCTCAGACAAGATGAAATTCTCCATACAATGTTGGTTCTCGATCGCGAGAGCATGCATGAAGTTCGAATTATTTGACACTTGTTGCGAACTTTCCAAACTGAATCATCGACTCTGATCAACAAAGTGGGCGTGGCTCGAGAAAAGAAAAACTTCGTTAGTGTCCGTTAAACTGGGAAAGAAGCAAGCTGGTGTCTACAAACATACTCTGATCTTTTTTTAATCCTAAAAATGAGGTCTACTGTGATTTGTAAGGCAGACGCCCCTTTTGGAGTTCAGAAGCAACATCACGAGTGGTAAGCATGCCAACAAATGAATCCAAGTGAACATGCAGGCTAGACAATACCACCATTAATTACTATTAGCCCATTGCTTAAGATGTGCTTGAAGAAACACGCTTTACACTTGCTAGCTTGCTTAGGCTTGTACTACGTAGTAGATTAACGCTTACGACTACTCGACTAGTAAACTGTGCGTGTTTTATAGTATTTGATTCGTGTCGACGTATGTTACTAGTTTGATTGTTGTGTTCGAGCCAGCCGAATCACCATAGTTTCTGCCAAGCTTCAACGCATCGAAGCGATTGCTTTTTTTTTAACAGATAAGGCCACAAAGGGCCTGGAAGTTTCATTAGTCGGTGGGAACAATTACAAGAAGGACCTTGGCTTTGGGAACAATAGCACAAGAGTCCAAAGTTTTTACAAAAAGGAACCCATAAGATTAAAAAGAAAGCAATCGGGTCCTTCTTCTCCACCGCGTCGACTGGATCTTGGGCCATGGTCTCTGGCGGCGACACCGGGGACTTCGCCACTTGGTTCACCACCAGGATGGATCACCACGCCCAGATCGAAGATCTTCCCCTTCAGCACTTCGGCCTGGAGGAAGTAGATGGTCCTCGGAGCTGGTTCTTCCGAGGTGCGGAGAGGCCCCCTTGGCCAAGAATAGCGGAGGCGGACGTCGCCAGCGCTTGATATCTGCCGCCGATAGAGAGCTTCCAACTCAGTGAGCACCGCACGCTCACCCATGTGCCTCTCGACTCCAGATCGGCAAGCACTGGGCCTGTCCCCCTCCTGTCTATCTCCACAACCACAAGGAGGAGGAAGAACAACCCAATAACTCACCGCACCCAGAGCAAGAGAGAAGAACCTGGATCTCTGCTCCGCCGGGGAGAGCACCCAGCTTAGCTTCTCCTCCTCGCCTCCACGGCCGGCCAGAAGAAGCTCCACCGCGTGCTGCAGAAAGCATCGCCCCTCCCCCTCGCCTCCATGGCCGGCCAGGGGGGGCTCCGCCTCGCAGCTCTTCAGCAGAGGCAGCAGATCCGCGACAACTACTTTATTGACGGAGACGGTGGCTCTCTCCTCGCTCACATGCTCCGACCACCGGAGACATAGATGCATGGATAAGAACCCTAATCCCCAGATCTTGCCGCCTAGATCTGAGGCACAGCTCCGGAGAAGAAGAGGGAGGGAGCAGTTACTGTTGCGGCTTGGGAGCAGTTTGGGGGGGGGGCGGAATGAGGCGTACGAGAAGAAGTTTCATCGAAGCGATTGCTTGGCCCGATGTACCGACGCCAAGAAAGCTCGCAATAACACGGTCAAGGATTAATTTGGCAGGCTGGACTGCGATTTCAGAAGGAACCCCCCTGAACCAAACTGAACGTTCGAAACAGGTGCGTTGGTGGGATCAATAGCAGCAGCGGCGGATGTGCGCGAGCGCCAGAAACAGTGACGCCTTCTTTTTTTTTTTTGAGGGAACACTTGCCTTGTTTGTCATGTCTGTGTATGGTCAGATACAACATCGGCTGATAACTTATTTCGAACCAGCCAAGTTTAGGCCGGGGCCGGCCAACCAATATGGCTATGTGTATAGCACTTGGAGCAGCATGACCATGCATGATGCATCTGGTACATGAAGCTTGGTAAAGATTCAGCATAGTTGATTTCGACCGAAATCAGGGCCAATACAAAGCAACTTCAGATGCGGGTTTACTTGCGTCAACGCTTTGAACAGGCGATTTTTCTACCTGAAACAGTCCACGGACAAAATGTGTCTGATTTATGTCCCGCGTTGAAGATGACCTAACTGGCCCCGACAGTTCGGTAGCCGGATCGTGTAAACTCCATTTTTGAGTGAATTCAGAACCGAAATCAAGTAAAGTATGGAACATGAGTGACCCTGAATTTTTTTTCCGAGTGGGTAGAGAAAACTGAATTTTCTACCGTAAACATCTAGCCCGTCACCGACAATAATATAAATGCATCTATTTGGGTCATTGGAGACCCCTCTTCCTATTGAAAAAAAGGATTGGGCACCGTCCATTGGTAACAAATACGAGTGCTTGGTCATTTGTGGCTTGGTTTTAATAGTGGCTGCCTTAATCGACTTTCATGTAAAAAAAAGTTCTATCAATTTTCACTCACGCGGAGACATTGGCGTTAGCCCCTCACCCCCCCCCCCCGCCCGCCGCCGACAATTCACCTCCCCAACTAAAATCCAGATCCCACCTCATCGCCAATTCCGAAATCCCACACGACAGCCATGCCATGCATCGCCACATTGCAAACTTCTTCCTCCACCTCGGCTCTGTCCGACTTCAAAACAAACCAACATATGCTTGGCATGGGCAGAGCCAACGGGTGTTCCGGGTGTGCCCTAACACTCCCAGATTTGTTATTTTTTTTTAAATCGGGATCTCTGTAGTAGGTTCTAGCCCGTGATGCAACAACCAATGGAAAATCGGAATGTCAATTAAAAGAAAAATAAAGAGGAAATTCACATAACAACTAAATTGAATCATGTGCCCATTAATTTAGTAGGAAAACTCGAGACAATAACCTATGTTCAATATATTTCAAGAACACGCATGAGAATTGTGTGTCTTCTTCGTTAAGATAGAGAGAAAGTCAATTACAAAAACCCAAGAACTCGCGGAGAGCACCGATCACAGACGAAACGGGCTCTCCTCCACACTCACATCCCTACAGAAAGAAACTACTCTATCTCCCTATGCACTCCACACAAGACCGCCCTCTTCCACTACTCGAAATCCAAAGACGGGAGTTTTCTATTGTAGTTTGATGTTTCTTTTGTTGTAGAATTGTTAAAAATTAAGATAAATTGTGTTGCCATTGCATCACTTTTGCAAAAAACATGAAGTAAAGAAATTTGATTCGCCAAAATATTTTTTTAAGTGTGCACACCCTTCCTTGGCTCTCCCACTGATCTTTGGATCGGATCCTACTTTTTTGTCTTCTATGTGTCTCTCCACTCCTGAGGCTCTACATTATTTTTTTATACTAAACTTTTTTTAATTTTTCATTGCCAGTTCTCTGGATCTACCATGTTAACAAGATTAACCACATAATACTAACTATTAAGATACACTATTCTATTGTTTAATTTCAAATTGACTGGCAAAGATTCCTTTCAAAGGAATGTCAAACATATATTGCATGGAAATTTTAGGTTAATTCTGTCCATTTTTAAGCCATTCTCTTTTAGAAATCTGTATTTAAATCGACTTCTCTAGATAATAGAAAAGCAATAAAAAGATCTCCTGAATTAACTTTGAGTTGTATCGTTTAGACAAAACTCAAATATATATGTATGTTTTGTGTCTATTATAGTTTTATTAAATATCAAGACAAATTATCTAAAGTTCAGAATCGTTTCTAGAAAGTTTGACTTCCTATTTTAGATGTAAGTAATCGTATAACAATTACAAACGTACTAAAATAAAGAATCTAGAACATACAAAGTATCCAAGATGTTTTTCCCTTGGTTTGGATGTTTTCATCTTGATTTGTTGGCATTTCTCGTGTATTTGTTACTACACAGCTTGTGATGGGTTCCATGTTCTTGGGTTCAACAATCAGGTCCAAACGATTGCATATCTTCAGAAGAACTAACCTGTGTTTGATGGTTAAGAGGACAGTGGCATCAGAGTTTAAATCACAAGTTTGACACTTTGATGTCTTATAAAGAAGGAATTTTCTTTTAGTGGAAGACGATATTCCCCTAAATAGCACGGCGTCTATGGTGACTTCATCAATCTGAAGATCTGCCGGATCAGTTGGAGCCGTCTCACGGAGGTGTTCATAGGGGTAGGATGTGCATTTGTTCATATAGGTAACGCGTAGATGGTGTGTCTGGAGCCAGATTGTTCGGATATTATGACAAAGTTTCGGAGCAGCTTACTGATCGGTCTCTTCGTGGACCATCGGTCGGGAAATCAAATCCTTGCTACATGACTTCGTCGATCACTCCATTAGGCATGTGCTCCGTACTGAAAATGGTGTAGTGCATTGTTTAGTGAAATTTAGCTGCAAGAATGGAGTGTGTAAGGTGTGGGTAGTAGATAACACTCCAAAATTTGTTGTAGACCTAATGGCATCTTAGTGTGCCTCAGCTTAATATATTGCAGCTTTAATCTCGAAAGAAAACAGGGCCAAGCCAGCATAACTGTTAGTAGTTCGCATTACTTTCGCTTCCAAAGCGCGCACATTCAAGTTCAGTATGGATGCACCGAGCACTTAGGACTACTCGCTGGATGATATGGTCAATCATATAGGGAATTATCTTCGTTGTCAGTATGATCTCTATCACGGTTTATGTTCCTTTTATCAATTTTCCTATCCTACCTAGGTCTATGAATTTCTCTATCAATTCCATTATCTTATCCTTACCCATGAGGTTCCTACATTTGATCCTAAATTGAGCTAGGAGTTGTATCCGGGCATACGCAAAAAAGGGTTTATTATACACCCCAACCCCATCCTTTTTAAAAAGGAAGGCAGCACCGAAGAAAGGAATGAGCAATTTATTTTGTTACCAACACCACTAGTTCAATACATCCATCCACGATTATTGCTCACGATGGTCGTCAAGGTTGTCTAAAATTTATTAAAATTTAGATGTATGTAGACGCTAAACAACATCTAGATATATCTAATTTGATAATCTTAAATGACCTTAATGGGACGAAGAGGGTATATAAAAACCTGAACTTTCAAATGACGAAAGACTGCAGTGTCAGTGCGTTGGTGCAGTCAACAACCGTGCCAAACGTGCGCTAATGCTCGAGTCTAGAATGTTTCCGGCCGAAGACGGCCAACATGTATGAGAGCCATATTTGTGGCACTTGGCGGCAGCACGGCCACTTGGTTTGTTGGCGACATACAGTTCGGTAAACCTTCAGCATCACCCCATGACCCGTCTAGAATTTTAACCAAACGCATAACCAGAATGAAGATCAAACTTTTCCTTGGAAAAAGAGGAAAAAAAATATTTGTCCCATCCATTAATTAAGAGAAATAGACTTGCCTAGTAAATATGTGAAAAAACCGGTAGAAATGCAACCAAGGATAATTACTTTTTAAAACTGGAGGGCTTCACCCTGCATTAAATAAATAAATAACGCTGATAACGAGCAGAGATACTCAAAATCCAATTACTAGCTAGCGCTTTCCCCGGATCGATAACAAATGCCAGCCAGGGTACTCAAAGTACACATGAGAATATGCAGAGACGGTGTGCACTTTGACAGCCATGTCCACGCGGCGCGTGATCCAACACACAAGAAGGAGCAACCGACAGCGAGGGAAAAAAGAGAGAAGGAAATTGGTTTGTTAATTGAGATCCTAGATCTCAGCAGGCTCCAACAACCACTCGGTTGCAGTCTGGCAGCGAGAGAAAACAGATTATCAAAGAAGAGGAAAAACAGTCATGCTCCTCCGATCTAGTGCTGCTGCAACTCTGGATCTCAGGATTACCAACACAACATCATCGCTGACACAGTCGATTTCAGGATTGAGGAGTATCAGTGAACTCGGCGATAGCAAGAACAGTGTACCACCAGTATATATCGTACCGAAGAATGGCCAAAACGCAATGCAGTTCAGTACAAAAGAGAGAAGAAAAATGTATCTATAATCATCTCCTCCATCTCAATGGAGCACCACCAGTACATCATCCTCATCCATCCACGATTATTGCTCTCACTCTCCTCCCACTAATCAACGAATCTACACCCCTAAGAATGAATCTAATCAACACGGATCAAAAGAACGGCGGCCAATCACGGAACAATGTGTCATCTCCTACTATATGCTGCAGTATATCCAGATCTTCGGCCGACGGAGCAGCAGCCATCGATCGATCAGACGAGCTCGAGGCGCGCGGAGTAGTCGGCGTACCTGGACCGCCGGATGTTGGCCTGCCGCTTGCGGTACACCACCACGAAGAGGCCCACCACGGCCACGGCCGAGAACACGCCGACCACGACGCCCGCCTTCTTCCCGCCGCTCATCCCCTCGCGCCGCTCGTTCGCCGCGGCGTCAACCGCCTGCGGGTGCTGGTCGACGTCGCTGGCGCCGGTGCCCGTGGCGGACTTCACCTGCATCGTGGCCGGGGCGGGCGCGGGGGCCTTGGGCTCGTCGTCGTAGTCGCCGCCGTCGTACGGGGCAGGGGCGGGTGCGGGAGACGCGGCGGCGGTGGAGTGCGGGGACGAGGATGAGGAAGCCGGCGCGGGGGCTTCCGCGGGGGCGGTCTCGGTGGGCGCGGGCGGGGACGCGGCCTTGTCGTCGTCGCCGGCAGGGGCCAGGGCGGGGGAGTGGGCTGCGGGTGCTGTGGAAGGGGAGGCGGACTTGGCGCCCCATGCGTCGGCGTCGGCGGCGGTGGATTCAGGGTGGAGGAGCGGGGACGGGCCGGGCGCGGGCGGCTGCGAGATGGGGCCCTGCGCGGCGCAGAGCAGCGGCGCGGCCAGGAGGAGGAGGAGGAGCACGCAGGCCGCGCGGGGCAGCGGCAATGCCATGGCGGCGGCGGTGAGCTCGTGCGGCGAGGCGGGAGGGAAGCAGATCTGCGCCGGCGTGGTGTTTGGTGTGGTGGTGCGACGGCGAAGGCGTGGGCTGGCGATGGAGATTTATAGATGGATGGGCTGGCGGCAGGTGGCAGCAAAGGTCTAGATGATTGGGTTGACTGCAAATCTGCGATGGCCTAGCAGCGGCCGACACTGTAGAAAAGTTGGACACGTGGACGGCCTCTATGGCGTTACTGGCGCATCAAGATTCGTGCAAGAGTAGACAGGGCTCGTTTGGTTCCCCATGGGTTGGGTTTGTTTGGAATAATTACATTTGAATTCGGTTCAAGAGGAACATCATCACCATGCAAAAATGTGCTCACTGTTTGGTGACTAATTAATGTTAACATTATCGCGTGACGTTTATATAACATTGTCGGAAACGAAATTCGTAAGCACCTTCTACTGAGTTTTCGAGCTTGGAGGTTTTACCGTTTGTTTGTTCGGTTGGAGAAGTTTCATACATCTCCTTATTTGGTATTTGAACCTCTTGCTCCTTTGGATATTATACTATCTGTTAGATAGAGTTTGATCTTAGCTTTTCAAAAATCCCAAGTTTACTAAAATTGGAGCCCAAACCCAAAGGGGTGTCACCGTTTCCATAAACCTAGTTTTTAGCCAGTGGTAAGTTTGGCCCCTCAGGCCTGGCGCCGATTTGTTTTATTTTCTGCTAGGCTCTGCGGCGGTTCCTGCTGAAACACTTTTGTTCAAAGTTCGGGACAATTTAGCTTTTTTCCCAAACGGCCATGTTTCGTTCTCCTATAAAAGGGGCTTCTTCCTCAATGTTTTCTTATGGTTCTTAAGTTTATTTTCTCTCACCATTGTTGAACCTAAAGAACGTACTTCCTACCATTCCCTCCTGTGATTTTTGCATATTTTTTCGGGGCTTTGAAATAGAAGATCTAGATCTGCAATCTTCACCCATCAATTTCTGCTCTAAGTGAAGGGAATCCTTTGGATCTAAATCTTGGAGTCATTGGTTGACATCTACCATTGTTCTTCATGTCTAATTCCTCTGTAGCATTTGTTGCTTTGCTGGAATTTAAGTGTGAATGATTTAAACACCTCCGAGGGTTTGAAGTCAAAGATATTCTATCTAAAACTTTTGTCCGACACTACATCTCTCAGACTCTCACCATACATGTTAGATACCAGAGTGTAGATTACCCGCTAGATTAAATTTTATACCAACGTCATGTAAGGTACAGGAAGATGTTTTGCATGTAATATATTAATGCCATCATCGATCTAGGCGAATCTCTTGAAGTTCGCCACGGACTGAACTGAAGAGCAAGCAATCAACACTTGTCGAGAGATTGTGAGTTAAATTGTGTCACTTTGCACTTTGTCATGAAAACTTTTTTTTTTTCGAGGAGGACGGGGGGGTAAAAAAACCCCACCGCTTATGATTCCATTTCTCGAAGAGGCCAAGAAGCCGGTCTGAAAATACATGGGTGAGAAATACAATGGGGGAGGGGGAGAGAGATACATATCAAGCACATCTCGAAATCATGTAAGAACGAAGGAAATTGACGTCTGTCCTCTCGGGGTACGGGACACGCCATCTTCAGAGCGCAATGTCGTCACATGCGCGTCTAATGGTGAATCCGGGGGAGGTGGCGCAGCCGTTGAACACAAGGTCGTTGCGGGTCTTCCAAATGGACCACATGACAGCCGCAACGCCGAAGCGCCAAGTAGACGGGGCAACCTCAAGGGGGGCAGGGAGGTCCCAAATAGAGAACCCCCCAGCAGGGACGGGGACATCAAGGCGAGCCCACACATGGCTGGCAGCCGCACACTCGAAGAAGAGATGGCGGCTAGTCTCCACGGAGTCGCAAGCAGCACAAGTCTCGGAGGGGGCGCAGCTCTTGCGGAAGAGGTTCGCCCGTGTGCTCAGGCGGTCGATGTCGGCGAGGTAGGAGAAGATCTTCAGCTTGGTGGGGAGCCGGAGGGACCAAGCCACACCAGAGGAGGCATCAGGGGGTCGCGGAGGCGACAGCATACGGTAAGCCTCCCGGGAACGAAAACTGGCCCGCCGCTCGGTGTCGATGACGCGTCTGTCGGCGCCGGCCTGGAGGGAGATGTCCGCAACCAGACGCTGGACCTCCCGGAGCTCCCTAGCTGCGGCGGTGGAGAGGTGGGGCTGGAGGTCGATCCCGCCCTCTACCACCGCGGCCACCGTGGCGTGGAGGCGGGTGAAGGAGATATGCCCTAGAGGCAATAATAAAGTGGTTATTATTTATATCTTTATGTTTATGATAAATGTTTATATATCATGCTAGAATTGTATTAACAGAAACATTAGTACATGTGTGATATGTAGACAACAAGAAGTCCCTAGTATGCCTCTTAAACTAGCTTGTTGATTAATGGATGATTAGTTTCATAATCATGAACATTGGATGTTATTAATAACAAGGTTATATCATTATATGAATGATGTAATGGACACACCCAATTAAGCGTAGCATAAGATCTCGTCATTAAGTTATTTGCTATAAGCTTTCGATACATAGTTACCTAGTCCTTATGACCATGAGATCATGTAAATCACTTATACCGGAAAGGTACTTTGATTACACCAAACACCACTGCGTAAATGGGTGGCTATAAAGGTGGGATTAAGTATCCGGAAAGTATGAGTTGAGGCATATGGATCAACGAGTGGGATTTGTCCATCCCGATGACGGATAGATATACTCGGGCCCTCTCGGTGGAATGTCGTCTAATGTCTTGCAAGCATATGAATGAGTTCATAAGAGACCACATACCACGGTACGAGTAAAGAGTACTTGTCGGGAGACGAGGTTGAACAAGGTATAGAGTGATACCGAAGATCAAACCTCGGACAAGTAAAATATCGCGAGACAAAGGGAATTGGTAATATATGTGAATGGTTCATTCGATCACTAAAGTCATCGTTGAATATGTGGGAGCCATTATGGATCTCCGGATCCCGCTATTGGTTATTGGTCGGAGTGAGTACTCAACCATGTCCGCATAGTTCTCGAACCGTAGGGTGACACACTTAAAGTTGGATGTTGAAATGGTAGTTCTTGAATATGGAATGGAGTTGGAATATTTGTTCGAAGTCCCGGATGTGATCCCGGACATCACGAGGAGTTCCGGAATGGTCCGGAGAATAAGATTCATATATAGGATGTCATTTTATGTGAATAAAATGTCGCGGAAGGTTCTATGGAAGGTTCTAGAAGGTTCTAGAAAAGTCCGGAAGAAACCACCAAGGAAGGTGGAGTCCACAAGGGACTCCACCTCCATGGCCGGCCAGCCCTAGATGGGGTGGAGTCCCAAGTGGACTCCACCATAGGGGGCCGGCCACCCCCCACATGGGAGGTGGGAATCCCACCTTTGGGTGGGAGTCCTAGTTGGGCTAGGATTGCCCCCTCCTATGGAAGGTTTTGGTTTCGGGTCTTATTCGAAGACTTGGACACCAACACTTGGGTTCCACCTATATAATGAGGGGCATAGGGGAGGGGGCCGGCCACACACCAAAGCCACCACCTTGGCCGCACCCCTTGGAGGCCGGCCACCCCCTCTCCCCAAACCCTAGCCGCCCCACTCCTCCTTCTTCCCCGCACGCTTAGCGAAGCTCCGCCGGGATTCTCCACCGCCACCGACACCACGCCGTCATGCTCGTCGGATTCAAGAGGAGCTACTACTTCCGCTGCCCGCCGGAACGGGGAGGTGGACGTCGTCTTCATCAACAACCGAACGTGTGACCGAGTACGGAGGTGCTGCCCGTTCGTGGCGCCGGAACCGATCGTGATCAAGATCTTCTACGCGCTTTTGCAAGCGGCAAGTGAACGTCTACCGCAGCAACAAGAGCCTCATCTTGTAGGCTTTGGAATCTCTTCAAGGGTGAGACTCGATACCCCCTCGTTGCTACCGTCTTCTAGATTGCATCTTGGCTTGGATTGCGTGTTCGCGGTAGGAAAATTTTTGTTTTCTATGCAACGTTATCCTACGAGTGGTATCGAGCCGTGTCTATGCATAGATGGTTGCACGAGTAGAACACAATGGTTTGTGGGCGTTGATGCTCTTGTTATCTTTAGTTGAGTACTTTGCATCTTTATGGCATAGTGGGATGAAGCGGCTCGGACTAACTTTACATGACCGCGTTCATGAGACTTGTTCCTCGTTCGACATGCAACTTGTATTGCATAAGAGGCTTTGCGGGTGTCTGTCTCTCCTACTATAGTAAAGATTCAATTTACTCTTCTATTGACAACATTAGTATCAACGTTGTGGTTCATGTTCGTAGGTAGATTAGATCTATATCGAAAACCCTAAACCACGTAAAATATGCAAACCAAATTAGAGAGCGTCTAACTTGTTTTTGCAGGGTTTGGTGATGTGATATGGCCATAATGTGATGATGAATATGTATGAGATGATCATTATTGTATTGTGGCAACCGGCAGGAGCCTTATGGTTGTCTTTAAATTTCATGTTGAGTAGTATTTCAAAGTAGTTGTAATAGTTGCTACATGGAGGACAATTATGAAGACGGCGCCATTGACCTTGGTGTTTCGCCGACGATGATGGAGATCATGCCCGAAGATGATGGAGATCATGTCCGTGCTTTGGAGATGAAGATCAAAGGCGCAAAGACAAAAGGGCCATATCATATCACATATGAACTGCATGTGATGTTAATCCTTTTATGCATCTTATTTTGCTTAGATCGCGACG
Source organism: Lolium rigidum (assembly GCF_022539505.1). Lineage (NCBI taxonomy): Eukaryota > Viridiplantae > Streptophyta > Magnoliopsida > Poales > Poaceae > Lolium > Lolium rigidum. The sequence continues at coordinate 411,087,865 of NC_061510.1, forward strand.
GTAGCATTATAAGATGATCCCTCACTAAAATCTCAAGATAATAAAGTGTTCATCCTTAGTAGCACCGTTATCAAGTCTTATCGTTTCGAAGCATCTCGTGATGATCGGGTGTGATAGATTCGATAAGTACTTACAACGGGTGCAAGACAGTTTTTGCACATGCGGATACTAAGGTGGCCTTGACGAGCCTAGCATGTACGGACATGGTCTCGGAACACGTGATACCGAAAGGTAGAGCATGAATCATATGATTGATATGATGAACACTTTGAGTGTTCGCCATTGAAATTACACCTTTTCTCGTGATGATCGATTTGAGGTGCGATGGATTTGGTTCGTGTGATCACTAAGACAATGCGAGGGATATTGTTTTGAGTGGGAGTTCACCTAGATTTTTAATTATGTTGAATTAAAATTTGAACTCAATTTGTCATAAACTTAGTCTAAACTATTGCAAATATATGTTGTAGAGATGGCGTCCTCAATCAATTTTAACCAGTTCCTAGAGAAAGAAAAGCTTAAGAGCAACGGTAGCAACTTCACCGACCGGTTCCGTCATGTGAGGATCTTCCTCTCCGGCGGAAATCCGCAATATGTGCTTGATGCACCGCTAGGTGACCCTCCTGCGAAACCGAAACCGATGAAGTAAAAGCTGTTTACGAGACTCGGAAAACTCGGTACTCTCAAGTTCGGTGTGCCATCCTGTGCAGTCTGGAATCCGATCTTCAAAAACGTTTTGAGCACCACGATCCTCATGAGTTGATGAATGAGCTGAAAGCTATTTTTGAGACTCATGCGGCCGTGGAATGCTATGAAGCATCAAAACATTTCTTCAGCTGTATGATGGAAGAAGGCAGCTCCATTAGTGAGCACATGCTCGCCATGACCGGGCATGCGAAGAAACTCAGTGACTTGGGAATAGTGATTCCTAACAGACTGGGGATTAATCGTGTCCTTCAATCACCGCCACCAAGTTACAAGAACTTTGTGATGAACTACAATATGCGGAACATGAACAAGGAGTTACTCGAACTCTTTGGCATGCTAAAAGCTGCTGAGATTGAGATCAAGAAAGAGCACCAAGTGTTGATGGTCAACAAGACCACCGGTTTCAAGAAACGAGGGCAAGTCTAAGGGAAAATTCAAGAAGGGTGGCAAGAAAGCTGCCACGCCTCCTATGAAACCTAAGAACGGCCCTAAGCCCGATGCTCGAGTGCTATTATCGCAAGGAGAAGGGACACTGGAAGCGTAATTGCTCCAAGTATTTGGCAGATCCGAAGAGCGGTCTTGTCAAGAAGAAGAAAGAAGGTATATCCGATATACATGTTATAGATGTTTATCTCACTAGTTCTCGTTCTAGTACCTGGGTATTTGATACTGGTTCGGTTGCTCATATTTGTAACTCGAAACAGGAACTAAAGAATAAACGACAACTACTGAAAGATGAAGTGACGATGCGCGTTGGAAACGGATCCAAGGTCAATGTGATCGTAGTCGGCACACTTCCTCTACATCTACCTTCGGGATTAGTTTTAAGCCTAAATAATTGTTATTATGTACCGCGTTGAGCATGAACATTATATCCGGATCTTGTTTAATGCAAGACGGTTATTCATTCAAGTCTGAGAATAATGGTTGTTCTATTTTTATGAATAATATCTTTTATGGTCGAGCACCACAAAAGAATGGCTTATTTCTATTAGATCTCGATAGTAGTGATACGCATATACATAACATTGATGCTAAGCGAATTAAATTGAATGATAATTCTACTTATATGTGGCACTGTCGTCTTGGTCATATTGGAGTGAAACGCATGAAGAAACTCCATACTGATGGATTACTTGAATCACTTGATTTTGAGTCACTTGATAGATGCGAAGCATGTCTAATGGGAAAAATGACTAAGACTCCATTTTCCGGTATGATGGAGCGAGCTACCGACTTATTGGAAATCATACATACCGATGTGTGCGGACCAATGAGTGTAGCATCGCGCGGTGGTTATCGTTATGTTCTAACCTTCACGAGATGATCCGAGTAGATATGGGTATATCTATTTCATGAAACATAAATCCGAAACTTTTGAGAAGTTTAAGGAATTCCAAAGTGAAGTAGAAAATCAACGTAACAAGAAGATTAAATTTCTACGATCCGATCGAGGAGGTGAATATCTGAGTTATGAGTTTGGCATGCATTTAAAGAAATGCGGAATACTTTCACAATTGACACCGCCGGGAACACCACAACGAAACGGTGTGTCCGAACGTCGTAATCGAACTCTCTTAGATATGGTTCGTTCTATGATGTCTCTTACCGATTTGCCGTTATCATTTTGGAGTTATGCATTAGAGACAGCCGCATTCACTTTAAATAGAGCACCATCAAAATCCGTAGAAACGACACCGTATGAATTATGGTTTAATAAGAAACCTAAGTCGTCGTTCCTTAAAGTTTGGGGTTGCGAAGCCTATGTAAAAAGTTACAACCGGACAAGCTAGAACCCAAAGCGGAGAAATGCGTCTTCATAGGATACCCTAAGGAAACTATAGGGTACACTTTCTATCACGGATCCGAAGGCAAAATCTTTGTTGCTAAGAACGGAACCTTTCTTGAGAAAGAATTTCTCACTAAAGAAGTGACTGGAAGAAAAGTAGAACTCGATGAGATTAATGAATCTATACTCGTTGATCGAGTAGCGCGATGCCGGAAGATGTACCCGTACCGCCTACACCGACAACGAGAGGAAGCTAATGATAATGATCATGAAACTTCGAACGAGGAAACTACTGAACCTCGCAGATCGACAAGGGAACGTGCCACTCCCGATTGGTATGATCCTTGTCTAAATGTCATGATTGTGGATAACAATGATGAGGACCTCGCGACGTATGAAGAAGCGATGATGAGCCCGGATTCCAACAAATGGCAAGAAGCCATGAAATCCGAAATGGGATCCATGTATGATAACAAAGTATGGACTTTGGTAGACTTACCCGATAGCCGAAAGGCTGTCGAGAATAAATGGATCTTCAAAAGAAAAACGGATGTCGATGGTAATATTACTGTCTATAAAGCTCGACTTGTCGCAAAGGGTTTCCGACAAATTCAAGGAGTTGACTACGATGAGACTTTCTCACCCGTAGCGAAGCTAAAATCTGTGAGGATTTTGTTAGCAATAGCTGCATTTTTCGATTATGAGATTTGGCAAATGGATGTCAAAACGGCGTTCCTTAATGGAGACATTGAGGAAGAGTTGTATATGGTACAACCCAAAGGTTTTGTCGATCCTAAAAATGCTGACAAAGTATGCAAACTTCAGCGTTCAATCTATGGACTGAAGCAAGCATCGAGAAGTTGGAACCGACGCTTTGATAAGGTGATCAAAGACTTCGGGTTTATACGAGTGTCATGGAGAGGCCTCGTATTTACAAGAAAGTGAGTGGGAGCTCCGTAGCATTCCCGATATTATATGTAGATGACATATTATTGATCGGGAATGATATCGAACTATTAAGCGAGTGTAAAAGGTTATTTGAATAACAGTTTTTCAATGAAAGACCTTGGTGAAGCATCGTATATATTAGGCATCAAGATTTATAGAGATAGATCAAGACGCCTAATAGGGCTATCACGAGTACATACTCGGACAAGATTCTAAAGAAGTTTAGAATGGACGAAAGTAAGAAAGGGTTTTTACCTATGTTACCGGGCAAGGTCTTGAGTAAGACTCAAGGACCGGCTACGGCAGAAGAAAGAGAAAGGATGAATCAGATCCCCTATGCTTCGGCGATGAGGCTCTATTATGTATGCCATGCTATGTACAAGACCGGATATAGCGCATGCTCGTTAGTTTGACTAGCGGATATCAAAGTGATCCAGGAATGGAACACTGGACAGCGGTCAAGAATATCCTGAAGTACTTGAAAAGAACTAAGGATATGTTTCTTTGTTATGGAGGTGACCAAGAGCTCGTTGTAACAAGTTACACCGATGCAAGTTGGAACACTGATCCCGATGACTCTAAGTCACAATGCGGGTACGTGTTTATATTGAATGGTGCTGCGATAAGTCGGGCAAGCTCGAAGCGAGTGCACGAGTGGCGAAGTCTTCAACAGAATCGAGTACATAGCGGCTTCGGAGGCTTCATCGGAAGCGGTATGGATGAAGAGGTTCATTGTAGAGCTCGGTGTGGTTCCTAGTGCATTGGACCCATTAATCATTTACTCGTGATAACATGGGTGCCATCGCCAATGCACAAGAGCCGAGGTCACACAAGAGGCTGAAGCATATCAAGCTGCGTTACCACTCGATTCGCGAGTACATCGAAGATGGAGAAGTAAAGATTTGCAAAGTACACACCGATCCGAATGTAGCGGATCCGTTGACTAAAGCTCTCCCTAGGGCAAAGCATGACCAACACCGGAATGCCATGGGTGTTAGGTATATTACAATGTAATCTAGATTATTGACTCTAGTGCAAGTGGGAGATCGAAGGAGATATGCCCTAGAGGCAATAATAAAGTGGTTATTATTTATATCTTTATGTTTATGATAAATGTTTATATATCATGCTAGAATTGTATTAACGAAACATTAGTACATGTGTGATATGTAGACAACAAGAAGTCCCTAGTATGCCTCTTAAACTAGCTTGTTGATTAATGGATGATTAGTTTCATAATCATGAACATTGGATGTTATTAATAACAAGGTTATATCATTATATGAATGATGTAATGGACACACCCAATTAAGCGTAGCATAAGATCTCGTCATTAAGTTATTTGCTATAAGCTTTCGATACATAGTTACCTAGTCCTTATGACCATGAGATCATGTAAATCACTTATACCGGAAAGGTACTTTGATTACACCAAACACCACTGCGTAAATGGGTGGCTATAAAGGTGGGATTAAGTATCCGGAAAGTATGAGTTGAGGCATATGGATCAACGAGTGGGATTTGTCCATCCCGATGACGGATAGATATACTCTGGGCCCTCTCGGTGGAATGTCGTCTAATGTCTTGCAAGCATATGAATGAGTTCATAAGAGACCACATACCACGGTACGAGTAAAGAGTACTTGTCGGAGACGAGGTTGAACAAGGTATAGAGTGATACCGAAGATCAAACCTCGGACAAGTAAAATATCGCGAGACAAAGGGAATTGGTAATATATGTGAATGGTTCATTCGATCACTAAAGTCATCGTTGAATATGTGGGAGCCATTATGGATCTCCGGATCCCGCTATTGGTTATTGGTCGGAGTGAGTACTCAACCATGTCCGCATAGTTCTCGAACCGTAGGGTGACACACTTAAAGTTGGATGTTGAAATGGTAGTTCTTGAATATGGAATGGAGTTGGAATATTTGTTCGAAGTCCCGGATGTGATCCCGGACATCACGAGGAGTTCCGGAATGGTCCGGAGAATAAGATTCATATATAGGATGTCATTTTATGTGAATAAAATGTCGCGGAAGGTTCTATGGAAGGTTCTAGAAGGTTCTAGAAAAGTCCGGAAGAAACCACCAAGGAAGGTGGAGTCCACAAGGGACTCCACCTCCATGGCCGGCCAGCCCTAGATGGGGTGGAGTCCCAAGTGGACTCCACCATAGGGGGCCGGCCACCCCCCACATGGGAGGTGGGAATCCCACCTTTGGGTGGGAGTCCTAGTTGGGCTAGGATTGCCCCCTCCTATGGAAGGTTTTGGTTTCGGGTCTTATTCGAAGACTTGGACACCAACACTTGGGTTCCACCTATATAATGAGGGGCATAGGGGAGGGGGCCGGCCACACACCAAAGCCACCACCTTGGCCGCACCCCTTGGAGGCCGGCCACCCCCTCTCCCCAAACCCTAGCCGCCCCACTCCTTCTTCCCCGCACGCTTAGCGAAGCTCCGCCGGGATTCTCCACCGCCACCGACACCACGCCGTCGTGCTGTCGGATTCAAGAGGAGCTACTACTTCCGCTGCCCGCTGGAACGGGGAGGTGGACGTCGTCTTCATCAACAACCGAACGTGTGACCGAGTACGGAGGTGCTGCCCGTTCGTGGCGCCGGAACCGATCGTGATCAAGATCTTCTACGCGCTTTTGCAAGCGGCAAGTGAACGTCTACCGCAGCAACAAGAGCCTCATCTTGTAGGCTTTGGAATCTCTTCAAGGGTGAGACTCGATACCCCCTCGTTGCTACCGTCTTCTAGATTGCATCTTGGCTTGGATTGCGTGTTCGCGGTAGGAAAATTTTTGTTTTCTATGCAACGTTATCCTACAGCGGGTGCAGTGGGAGAAGATGGCGGGGAAGCGGGTAGCAAGGGTGGGGCCCGGCATCCATTTGTCCAGCCAAAAGGACGAGGCGCGGCCGTCCACCACCTCCACCCTAGTGATGGCGCGGTAGAGGGGGAGGCAGTGGTCGACGATCTTCTCGAGGAAGGAGGGGGACTTTGAGGTTTCCCCCAAATCACGACCTGTACATGAAAAAAACCAACTTTTCCAGGGGAGGGGGTTAGGAAGGTGGAGGTGTTGCGGTCAGAAACCCACCGGCGGGCAGCGACGGGCAACACCGTTGAGCCGGGAATCTCCCAGGATTGCGGCTGGCCCTGGTCCCTCCGAGCGACGGCCCGCAAAGCCTTCTGCACACACGTCCGATGCTGTTGCAAGGGCGTGCCACCTGACCTATACCTGGTCAGGAAGGTGTTGGATGATGCCTCGCTTAATTTCCTGCATGGCATACACGTAAACGTTAAATACGAGCCTCGATCGGCTCTCAGGTTGTCCTGTGAATCGGCTCAAAGAGCCGATCCACCCATGATACGTACGAGGTGTACGATCGGATGGTGGTCCTGCTTGATCAAGATAAAGCTAAAGCGACCTACTACGATTTGGGGTTTTCACCGCATAATCGGAACGTCCTACTCGTGATTGGGCCTCGCGCTCGCGTACGGTGATCGTAAGCCGATCCTAGACAGGGCCTAAAAACCAACACGAGGTTGATCCCCGGAACATCCTGTCTAGGGCTAGCAAACTACACCCTACGCGCCGCTGGATCCTCCAACCCTTTGTAAGGCCTAACCATGCAGATGTTAAAGTAATCCTTGAAGAACAAGGAGCAATCATAACGGATCGGATCTACTAAACAATGATCAAGCGGGGTGCCGCCCTTACACCCATGACAGGCGTAAGGGCGGTTAGATGCCTAAGGGTTGCACGACGATAGCATATGATACGAAGAACAATGCTAACCCTAAAACACCTATGATAACTACGTTGCTCGCCATCAAAAAGGCTTCAGTACGAGCAACGCATGAACGACGAATAAACGTGTGCTGCCTAGATCGCAAGATGCGATCTAGGCAGCATGGTGCTTACCCGGAAGAAACCCTCGAGATGGGGGAGTTGGCGATGCGCCGAGATTGGTTTGTGGTGAACGTTGGTTGTTGTTTATTTCATAAACCCTAGATACATATTTATAGTCCGGGGGACTTTCTAATTCAGGCGTGCACCTAACCGTGCACGGGTAAAACTCTAACTTCTAAATTAAGATGCGATCTACTATAATACAGATACACGGACAATTTAGCCCAACTTCTTCGTGTCAGGCCGCTTCAGAGATCCTCCACGCGTATATCCTTCAAGCCCATCTCACCTACGGCCCATCTCCTGATTTGGCCAAAATCTGGTGATAACAGGAGGCTATGCACAAAATTTAAAAGCAAACACCTGTTTTGCCGGTGGAGATCCTTAATGCCGAAACCGCCCTCTCGCGTAGGCAACATGAAAACTTATGTGATGGATGTACCTATCAAAACTTGTAAGGCTCGCTTCCAGCTTTTGTGGTGCTATGATATACGAGCCTGATACTATGTTATGTGATATATTCAAATTTGTGCTAGGATTTTCGTAATTTCCATTTTGATTATCTATGATTACTAATAATTAAGTGAGATGTAACTGAACAAAAAATATCAGGCTAAAACATGTCACCTGATGGTAATAGATAGCAAAGATTCGCGCCGCTCCTGAATCAAACGGTTTGAAAAAACATGGTTGTGCACCACCAAATTTCATCCAATCCAACAATCTCCATGCATCAGACACACTACAGTCGACCTAATCAGCTTACGGCTACTTTAATTCCCACTTACCCCTACATTTTTCTCAAATTCTACTGCATTTTTCTTAATATCCAATACACTACCCCTATCTAGTTGATTGGGGATTTAAAATTTGTAGGGATTTGAGAAGGTTGGATGAAGGTAGGGGTTTCACCCAACCAGTGAGCGGATTATGCCTATTAATCTTTTAAAAAACTCTAGTAGGATAAAGAAAAAATTGCCTTAGGCGGCAACACATGGTTTACTAAATACATGCATATGGGACCGTGAGCTATATATTCACATCCCAATGCAACGCAAGCTGTGATGCTCGTACAGTCGTACCGTCATGCTGCACACACGCGTGCTCCCCTCCCCTGTGAACAAGGAGTTTCACCATTGACCTACCGTGCGTGTGTGATGGCATACGTCCGCATGTGCTTCTTGCTTGCAATGGTGAAAAGGAAGAAGATGAGTGAAGGAGAAACAAAGTCGGTAGAGAAGCAAACGCGTTTCGCATCGGAGGACTCTGACTTTTTTTTTGTTGCTCACTGACTGAACAGAAACCAGAGTGGTTTGACGTATCACCATGCGATCACACGTACTCGGACCTTTATATTTAGAGAAAAACATTATCATCATTATTTTACCACAACAACTTCTACAACATAACTACGAGTCAACACGCGTATGGTCGATCTCACACACACATGATAATTTAAAACAGCAGCAGCAGCAACATGAGCTTGAGCGCAGTGACAAGTGTCAAGACAAAACTTTAATATTCAAATGCTCGAACTTGCCTTTTCTCCTAATAGTTTGAGGGAGGGGGGAGGGGGGCTATGCCCCCCACCTAGAGGAAACAAAGACAACGGGAGACGAGATTCAGAACATTTAGTGAGGTTTGTTTGCAGAGCAATTATAATGCACAACCATCGCTAGGTACGTAGGTGCTTATAGGGAAGTGCGGAGTGTAGTGAACGGCAATGCGGTGGAGAGGGTGGAGGTGGAGGCGAAGGCGCGATCGCCGGTGATGGAGACGTCGCTGGCCTCCACGATGGTGGAGAGGGTGGCGGTGGGGATTGCTAGGGCGAGTAGGAAGAGGAGGCAGAGGCAGGGAGTCTCCATTGTCGGCTCGGCTCGGCTCGGTGACGGTGGCGAGGACGTCGGAGGAGGAGTGAGTGAGGCAGTGAGGAAGGGGGAAGAATTTATAGCAGCAGAAGAGGGCACGCGGTTTATGTGGCATTTGTGGACAAACCCACGAAGCCCACGATTTTCTGGCACAACCTGTATAATTAACGTTCAGTTTGTTAATCGCATGCATATGTTTGACAACCTGTAGGAATTGTAGCCATAGCTTTATGCTGGTGGTAGTCTCTTCTAATTTATGTCAGTCATAACAAATGGAGTGCTCTGGGTCTGAGTAACCACTAGTTAATGGGAAAATGGGGAGGGCATGTGACATAGAGATATTTTATTATATCTAGGTAAAAAATGTATAGAAGTTCAGAGGTAGTGACCGACGCGCCCTAACCTGAATCTAGTTGGTGGGCCCATGTCGCCGCGCCATATAGATAGGTGGGGGCCGGACGCCCCGGCACCCACCTATCTATATATTATGTCCCCTTCCTCACTGCCTCACCCACTCCTCCTCCGATGCCCTCGCCATTATCACCGAGCCGAGCCGAGCTGACAATGGAGACTCCTTGCCTCTGCCTCCTCTTCCTACTCGCCCTGGCAATCCCCACCGCCACCCTCTCCACCACTGTGGAGGCCAGCGTCCTCTCCACCACGAGCGAGCACAACCTCGCCTCCAGCCCCACCCTCTCGACCACCGTGGAGCACCATTCCGCCATAGCCAAAGCCTGATCTAGCCGCACCCGACAGTAAGATCCATCGGTTACTTTCTCTCATAAGTCCAACTACGGCCCTAACCTGAATCACGCAGCCCACATACATCCATCACGAAATCCTTGCACTCCATTATGCTCCGACCAATGTAAAACTTTGTTGAAATCGCCAATGCACATCAAGGGAGTGAGCACAACGGTTTGATGAATTCAAGCATATCCCACATTTTTGAAACATGGTGAGTTTGCGCTTCCCCATACACACAAGTCTCTAGGGATCACTCCCCTTTTCTCTAATAATATCTCCAGGGATCACTCCCATTTTCTGTAATAAAAGCATCAATATAATATTGTGAGTACGGTAAAATCTCGACGTTCATTTCATTATTGCAGAGTGACCCAGCCCGACAAGGGCTCTGCAGCCCACAGCCGTACGCTGCATCACAAATATTCAGACATTGGTTCACCTAAAACAAAAAAAACTCAGGCATTGGCCTTTTAAATTCGACCAGACCTTCAAAAGAACATAGTCTACATAAGCTAGATTACCATCATTATTAATCTAGCACACCGAAGTTTACATCCAGCGCATGCCAACACAACTTCAGTCACACACAATTTTTTCTCAACGAGATGATGGTGCTCTTCCGTACTGATTAAAAAGAAAAATTGAAGGAGCCAGGCGAACAATGTCAAGCCGCGGCAGCAGGTTTCTGTTTCTTGCCCTGCCCCTTGTACTTCGGGTGCTTCCCTTTCCAGCCTTTCCTCGGCTGCTGCTGCTCGGGTGTTGTCGGCGATGGTTCTTCAGCCGCAGCTTCGGAGCCGTCGGCGGTGAATGGGGAGTAGAGGAACTTCTTGGTGTTGCCGGTCTGTGTGCAAGAGAGCTTGATGATCTGCCTCCCCCACATCCACTTGAGAAGGATCTTCATGTGGGTCTTGCTGTTCAGGCCCTCAATGGCGGCGTCCTGTCGTCATCAGAAATTTTTGCATCAACGGCAAGGTCTTGATTAGATAGGTACTACCAATGGTATTATATGACACTTAGTGCAATAAGCTCAGCTAAATTTAAAGAATGAATTTTCAGATTAGGAAATAAGCATGGTCACTGCTGTTGGGGGACTGTACAAGTACTACTTAGACTACCAGAGTGGATAAACAGATCGTCAATGTTCTCAAGTGCAATGAAATGAGCAAGCAGGTAGACGGAACACTGAAGCATGTTAGCTCATAGGAGATAGATATTCAGACAAACTGCATTTTAAGAAGGACGAGGCACTACCAAGCATTTCAAGATACTTTGATTAAATGACATAAGAAACTTATGTAGTGACCACATTGCACATTTAAGGCACAAGTGTCGTCCCTTCTTATATTTGCAGACAATTCTCTTCAGGGACATATAAAACACAAGTTTCAAAAGCAAGATTCAGTGGGTTACCTCACCATGTAATATACCACATCAAAGCACAAGAATTCAGCTTATTCATGCGACAATGACAAAAATGACGCCTGAGCTGAACCTAATTGTAGGCAATCCTCAACAGTACCCAAGCACTTTTCATGTAACATTGGGTTAAAATACATACACCATATTCAATTTAACCGCAGGTACTAAACTTCGAAAACAAACTAGATGTACTAACAATATGTACTGGAAACTACTCTAGGTACAGAAAACAATCTAGTCTACTCTGCACTTGTTCGCTTTCACCTAATTGCTTCATAAATGCAAGGTAAGGTGCTACTGTAAAAAAGGGACAGATGACATTACATGTTCATGGCCAAAGAAGTATAGGCAAAGAGCAAGCTCTCTAAGTTGCTTCCGTTAGTCAGTTGTGCTAAATAAAGAAGTAAGCAAGTTCTATAGTGCAGTTAGGAGATAATACAAATAGTATGCATAATTTTAGAAATGGATGGACAGATTGCTAATGTTCTAACATGCCAAGGAAGGAGCAAGCATGTAATAACAACACTAGGGCTTGGTAGCTACTGGTAACTAGTATGCAGTTCTTCCTTTTCACCTAATTGTTTCCAAAGTGCAAGAAGCAACTACTAAAAGGAAGAGAACACCCTATCATGTTCTTCATGGACTGAAGCCTGAGCATCATCTGATCAAAGAAGGCAGCAGAGACATAGACTAAGCTTTGCTAGGTATCTCAATCCTGCAGTTTCAGTCTGTTCCTTACTATGCAGCTACTGGCTTACGGAGGAACAAAGTCACGGTGCATCGAGCTCAATCAGCAGAGAGGAGCAGCTGAGAGAAGACGCGCGACAGCGTGGGTGGGTAGGGTACCTTGGCGTGGTTCCAGGTGTTGCCGACGGTGAGGGGCCCGTGGTCGGCGAGGATCTGGAGGAGGCGGCCGGAGATGGCGACTGCCTCCTCCTTGGGCACCTTGGGGTTGATCCGCCGAACGTCCACCGCCCGCTTCCGCGAGAAATGCCTTCTCAACACCTCCCACGCCATCCCTCCCGCCCCTCCTCCCCCGCCGCCGCCGCCTCGGAGGAACTGCATGTCGCCGCCGCCGCCGCTCAGTCAGTCAATGCTCGCTACGCTGGGGTTCAGGTTCAGACGAGCCTCAAGACGAGTTCTCGAGAAGAAGCCTACATAGTTAGATTTCGGCCCATGGGCCATGGCCCAATTTGCTTCCCCTTCACTGTCTCGGCGCCTCTGCGGCCACGACCAACCATCCATATCCCTGCCCGCCGCGATGAGTTCCGGCGGCCGCCGGTGAGACCGCCGGCGCAGCCGCTTGGCGAACTCGCTTTCTCCTACTAGGTAAGCTACTTGCACCCCCACTCCCCCCCCCCCTCCTCGTTTCGCTTCCTGCTGAGCGAGCACAAGCTCGGCCATGAGAGGCGGGCGGATCAAGACCGCCGGGGAGCTCCGTGAAATGAGCTCGGCCCGGTCCGATTCGGCTCCGATCCGACGATATGGTCTGAGATTTCAATTTTGTCTGCAGCGCGGATGCTTGGCCAGCGTGCATGTCAGCTCTGCGTCCGTGCAGGGGAGCCGTCGATTGGTCGCCGCCGGGCAGCTCGGGATTCTCGAGGTCGAGGAAGCTTTTTCCCTTCTGCTGCGTCACCCTGCGTTGCGAGCGGGGCAGCCACGCAGGGGAGCTTCTGCTTGCTGCGTGCGTCTCCGTCGTTCTGCACAAGCTCCAGCTCCAGGTAGTGTTTACTGCCACTGTTACCCAACGACTGTTCCAAAATAATCTACCCACAGAAGCACTGTGGATGCGCAATGCGTATTCCGCTTTTGAAGATTGGTCGCTAGGCATTACTGTTCGCCTATTCGGTCAGTTCTATGCGAAAAATATACAAGTTTCAGTATTGAATTTTCTAGAGAACGTTGATGAACTGGGGATAGTTAAACCACTGTGTTTGTTCGAATCAGGTGCTACACCCTTTCAGTGGAGATCTTGCTGGCTAGCACCACCCCTCCAATGTTCAACTCTCATGACAAGTTATTTATGTCCGAAAATGAAAATAGTCTCAGTGTTGTATTTTCTTGACAACATGAATGGCTAGAGGATATTGTTAAATCAGTTTGTTTGTTCGAATCAGATGTTATGCCGTTTCATTGGGACTCGCACTTACCAGTAGCCCCTCTAGTGTTCAATTCTGACGAGAAGTTACTTAATTTGAGATGCATTGTGCCACCGAACTCAGTTGCAATGCCAAGGAAAGTGAATTGACTGAACATTAGGCGGTGTGCCAAGTATTGCATCCAAGAGATACATTTGTTTTCATGTGTATCTCTGTGCTGGCACGTAGTATGCACCATCCCTTTACAATGAAATTTTCAGTTGTGCTACCTAAACAAATACATTCTGAAATTTTTGTGTCCAACCTAAGTATCCAGAGTTAACCTGTTCACTGAAAGTGAAGGTTGATGTGCTTACGTTTCAAATGTCGACTGAGATTGTGCGAGTTGATCTCTGCATCAGTGGGCACTTGCATGGTTCTAACATCGCAAAAGATGCACGCTTCTTGTAGGTAGAGAAGCCTAAATATATGTTAGGTCAGTTTGTGCGTTGTAAGTGGTATGGGTTCAGAACTCACTTTTCATTTTTTTAACAATCTTTGGCATTTTTTCGTGCCTAAATGTATGCTAGGTCAGTTTGTGCGTTGTAAGTTGTATGGGTTCAGAACTTACTTTTCATTTTTTAACAATCTTGGCATTTTTCGTGCCTAAATGTATGCTAGGTCAGTTTGTGCGTTGTAAGTTGTATGGGTTCAGAACTCACTTTTCATTTTTTAACAATCTTTGATATTTTTTCGTGCCTAAATGTATGCTAGGTCAGTTTGTGTGTTGTAAGTTCTATGGGCTCAGAACTCACTTTTCATTTTTTAACAATCTTTGGCATTTTTTCGAGCCTAAATGTATGATAGGTCAGTTTGTGCGTTGTAAGTTGTATGGGTTCAGAACTCACTTTTCATTTTTTAACAATCTTTGGCATTTTTTCGTGCCTAAATGTATGCTAGGTCAGTTTGTGTGTTGTAAGTTGTATGGGCTCAGAACTCACTTTTCATTTTTTAACAATCTTTGGCATTTTTTCGTGCCTAAATGTATGGTAGGTCAGTTTGTGCGTTGTAAGTTGTATGGGTTCAGAACTCACTTTTCATTTTTTAACAATCTTTGGCATTTTTTCGTGCCTAAATGTATGCTAGGTCAGTTTGTGCGTTCTAAGTTGTATGGGCTCAGAACTCACTTTTCATTTTTTAACAATCTTTGGCATTTTTTCGTGCCTAAATGTATGCTAGGTCAGTTTGTGCGTTGTAAGTGGTATGGGCTCAGAACTCACTTTTCATTTTAAAACAATCTTTGGCATTTTTTCGTACCTATAAATGTATGCTAGGTCAGTTTGTGCGTCGTAAGTTGTATGGGTTCAGAACTTACTTTTCATTTTTTTTAACAATGTTTGACATTTTTTCGTGCCTAAATGTATGCTAGGTCAGTTTGTGCGTTGTAAGTTGTATGGGTTCAGAACTCACTTCTCATTTTTTTAACAATCTTTGACATTTTTTCGTGCCTAAATGTATGCTAGGTCAGTTTGTGTTGTATGGGTTCAGAACTCACTTTTCATTTTTTAACAATCTTTGGCATTTTTTTTCGTTCCCCAATGTATGCTATGTCAGTTTGTGCATTGTAAGTTATATGGGTTCAGAACTCACTTTTCATTTTTAACAATCTTCGACATTTTTCGTAGGGGGGTGCGATGGGCCATCAGGACTATGTCGGATGACAACACCGATAATTCAGGCAATAGCACTCGCCTGTTTAGTGCTGTTCTATCTTTCTTGAAGAAGTTGACTGACAAGCTGAAGAAACTAAGAAGAGGGTTTCCTGTGAAGATCTTGTTCTTCCTGATAGGATTTTACTGCGCCACGGCATTTGCTACTGTCATTGGCCAAACGGGCGACTGGGACATATTATCTGCTGGCCTTGCCGTAGCCATCGTCGAGGTTATTGGTGCTCTAATGTACAGGGCTTCGTTTGCGTTTCTCGGCGGGATGAAGAACATGATTGCGATATTCAATTACTGGAAAGCCGGGCTCACACTCGGACTGTTCTTGGATTCGTTCAAATATGAAGTGGATGAATTCCTTGAATCATGTAATCCGTTCCACTTTGAGGTTGATAATATATTTACTGGGATTTGGTAAATGTTTGCTGCAGCTTTCTAGTACTTTGCTTCATCCACCCGTGCCATTCATTTTACAGTAGTTCATTTTGAAATATGTAAAACAACATATTTTACTCATTTAGGAGGGAGTAGAAAACTAGCACAAAAGTAATCTGCTGTCATGGTTTGAGCCTTTGAGGTCCCGTGGGAGATCTTAGGCATTGTCATATACTGCCTCAATTAATGACGCCGGCCACCGGAGATTCCACCCCCCCCCCCCCCCCCATTCTCCATGTTGTGGTCAGTGCTTCTACGGTTGGAGACTTCGGAGAAGGCCCTTGAAAAGTGTGATAGTAGGTTCTTCGAGTTCGAGTCCTCGCCGGACCACCTGGCGGGCTTTGATTGTATTGCTTTGTTTAGGCAGCCTAGCTCTAAAGCTTGTCTTCTATGTGTGCTTCTAGGCACTATTTGTTTAGGCTCTAATTCTCATAGCACGAAACTTAGGTTTTGAGTTGTGTTGTGATCTTGTTTAAGTTTAATACTATAAATAAGCTTGGGACCCTCGTGTGTTCAAAAGAAAAAAGTGGTCAATGGTCTTGTGGGCCCCCTCCCGTTTCCCCATGCAACTACCGCGACTACGGGAGATGGGAGACGGCAACGCTTCTCCACCTTGTGGTCAAAGATCTTCCGTGGTGTCCTCCTTTAGGGCATTTCCAGTTGGCCGATCCAAAACGGCTACCCATCATGTCTATTTTAGTCCATTTGGGTCGGCACACGGATAAATTGTGTGTCGTTGTTCGGCCATCATGGACGGTGCACCCAACGGCGCTACCCATTCGGTCCGTTGTTGGACAATTTCGTATATATTGCATATATATATTTGGAGATAAATTTGCTTGAAGCAAATTGGTACAAATAAACTAGAAAGTAATAAAACATAGTAGAAGACTACATTGTCTTCATCTTCCCTCTCTTAGTCATCTTCATCGGTGTGGTAGTGCCGGTGCCACATGATATTGTTGAAGGCCTTGACGGTGAGCATGATGTGGCCGTCGTACTTGAAGACGACGAAGAGTCCGACTTCGATGACGTGCCTGCGGGCGAAGCACCTCCAACCGTTGTCGAGGAATATTTGCCCTTCACCGTCGAACAACACCTCCACGGACCACAGGCCCCGGTGACGTCGCCGGACGTAGTACGACCTCGTGGGGCTCTTGCCCATCGACGATCGACACAAACCTCTGGGGTAGCGCAGCCTATCACAGGTCATGCCCTGGTGGATGGTGATGCCAAACTCGAAGCCGAAGGGGTCAATGGAAATGGGGTCAGGCAAAGATGGTGGGGACGACGATGGTGACGGGGAGGGTGGTGGCCAACTCTGGCCAGTTCCGGGTATGGTTGTCCGGGACTCCGTTGGTGCTTTAATCCGAGCACAAGCACTATGGTACTTGCATGCTGCAAACTCTATGACTATGGAGGTCTTTGCAATTAGAGAGGATGTAGCTCTTGCGATGGAGAGAGGCTATCGAAAAGTCATTGTTGAGAGCGATGCTCAATTAGTAGTGAAACTATGGGAGAATAATGAGGTAGAAAGATCTGAAATTGCTCCTATCTTTCGTGAGATTAGAGATCTTTATGAGATGTTTACTACTCCCTCCGTTCTATTCTAATCGACTCGAATTTAGTATAAAATTGTACTAAATCCGAGTCAATTAAAAGAGAACGGAGGAAGTAGATTTTGTATTACACTAGTAGAAAAAGGGGCTTTAGTCCCGGTTCGCAAGGGCCATTAATCCCAGTTGCGCAACCGGGACTAATTATGCGCGACTAAAGGCCCCCCCTTAGTCCCGGTTGCTTACGAACCGGGACTAAAGGCCCTGTCGTTGCCTATTCGACGGTACTCCAGAGGAAGGATCCTCATGGAGGGGAGAAGAAGTAGGGGCCATAGGACGGAGAGTCCTCGGGACGGTGGTACACGATTTACCCAGCTTCGGACCACCTGCACGATGGCAAGGCCTACTGCTGCTTGTCTGGAATTATCTGGGCGCTTTCGCGTTGTTACAATGAGTTGTGGTTGTGCCTCTAGGGCTCCCGGGATCCGGCTTATATAGGCGCACGGATATAGGGTTTACATGGAGAGTCCTAGCCGGATTACAGATTGCCTAACTACGGTACAATATCTTGCCGTGTACGTCAAGGATCCGCCTTCCATCTATGTCGTACTGGATCCGGGTTCCTCATGGGCCTCCACGGATCCGGCTTCCTCCGAAGGTCGGTTAGGATCCGGCTTACTAATCCTGGGCTGGACTTCATCCTTCATGATCAACATCATCTGGGCCGCCCGATGGGCCACATGCCACATCACCGTCTATGGGCCACCCGGGCTTGCCGGATCTAGGCACTATTGATGGTACACCCATGAAGTATACCCACAACAGTAGCCCCCAAAGTTCTCCCAGATTCACCTCTTGTTTCCGCCTTGCTAAAACCTTATAGCTTCCGTCAATCTTGGTAACATGGGGAAACTTGAAGAACTCCAACTTCATATTTTCTTCTTTTCCAACTCGTAGTCGGAAAATACTTTCATCCCGCGGGACTTCATCCATCGACGTCATTTTACAACGCATCTCCGGATTACTTCCCAGCAGAGACATCGGTCAACAATTTCAAATTCTTACCCGGAACCTCGAAAAGTTCTAACGGTTCCGCCAATCTTGGCGCCATTTTCGGGCGATCTGAGCGGTAACTTATCCTTAGCCATTTTTACCATTAGGGTTTGTGACACATGTCGATCATCCCATAAATCCCAAAATTTGTCTACCTCCTTTCTTTTTCATATATTTTTCTGATCAGGAAAAATAAAAAATTATGTCAGTTATTTTGAAGTTATTCTAATCTCGTACACACAAAAATTTGCAATTATTCATCTACCGCTGGAATTTGGATTTATTTTATCGATGCAAATTAGATTTGGATAGAAGAGTACATTCTTTCTAATATTTTAGATAGAAGAAATGTTTCTTCTATCTAAAATATTAGAAAGAATTTTGCTGATTTATTTATTGCTATATCCAATTTATGGAATTGATACACCATTTAATTGATATCATTTAGCAAAATGAAACACAGCATATGCATCCATCTTTCGGCTCGAGAATTTCCGGCGCGACGCTTGCGTTCCGACCACAGGATGCGGAGCACGAATCTCCTCCCCTCAGCCTATAAATATCCGCCGTTCACCCCGTTCACCCCATTCGCCCCCCCCCCTTTTCACCTCTCTGCAAATCGCCGCCTCCGAGCTCTTCCTCCGCCGCATCGTAGTCACCGAAATTTCGCCGGAGTTTCGCCGGAGCCGTCTCGCCACCGCAGATTGTTCTTCGTGTTCTTAAGTCCGGCGAGCCACCGCAGCAAATCCTCGCCGCCGGCGACCTCAACCACCGCGGAAGCCATTCCGGTAAGCACTCAAGCTTTTCCTTCTCGCCGTAGTTGGTAGGGATGAACTGGGTATTTGTCACATTGGATCCGGCTAAGTATCAGTCTCCTTCGCTCATTGATTTTGTAGATGTCTTCGTCGACTCCGCCTCCCTCCACCGAGCCGATCGCGGCAACACCAATTTCCTCCGCCCCTCCACCATTCATCCCAGTGCAGCTGGAGCCCTCAAAGGATTCCGGCAAAAGCATTGAAGGGACGTCTTCCAACCCGGAAGACACCGCGGGGGCAGAACAAATGGAGAAGAAAGCGGAGGAGGCTGCTGCCAAAAAATCAAAGGCTCGGAAACGAGATGACAAAGCCAAAGGAAAATGGTGGCCCTGCTTCACCACGGAGATCGAGCTCCACAACCTCGAGGCGGAGGGTTTTATAAAATCCGGATCCTGGCGGAGGGTTTCCGGCGAACTGAATCCCGCTCCCAAAGCCGGAGAGTGGGTGGTGACCAAGGCGCTTGTTGAGCGTGGATTCTCTTTCCCGCCCAGCGATTTCTTCTCCGAGATCCTGAAGGCGTACGAGCTCCAGCCTCATCACATTGCTCCGAACAGCATCTTGGCCATCAGCAACCATGTAGCGTTGTGTGAAGGCCACCTCCGGATAACCCCGGATCTTCCTCTCTTCCAGTATTACTTCTCCATGAAAAAGGAGAAAGTTTCTCAGACTTCTACGCTGGCCACCTGCGGCGGCGTCACCTTCAAGCTCCGCCCCGGGCGCACGTACCCGCATACAGATCGACATGAATTTGTGCGGTACTGGTCAGGTAACTTCTTCTACCTGAAGGACGTGTCGAATCCGGCATCTCCAAAGGTGCTGCCAGATTTCAAGGACAGCCCTCCCAGCGAGACTCCGGCCTGGACTCAGTGTCCCCATCTCTCCGAGTCAACTCAACTGACTCGGGCGGTCAGGCGGATCCACAAGCTTACGGACGAGGGCTTGTCGGGGAAGGACCTGACCATGTCCTGGTTTACTAAGCAGATCCAGCCTCTACAACATCGAGACCGCCTGCTATTCCAGTACACGGGACGCGAAGACAATATGCGCGCCTCAAAGCACAACCTCTCCGCCGACGCCTTGGACAAGCTGAAGATCCATGTGTGCAATATGGATATTCACACCAATGGCTCCGGGACCGCGGTATGTTTATATGACTCAACTACTGATTCCTTTTAAGTTTTTGGTGAATTCATCTAAGCGTTTACTGGGTAACTTTAGCTCTGAAGAGAAAGACCTCGGAACTCTCCACCGAGTACCTCAAACGGGCAACACCGACCCGGAGGCCGCGTCCGAGGCGGAGGCTCCCGAGGCTCCGGGTCCCTCTAAAAGGAAAAGGACTTCTTCCTCCGGCCCTGCTGCCAAACGCGCCCGCGAAGTGCTTAGCACCGCGGCTACCCGGAAGGCAGAGGCGGAAAAGAAACGCCTCAAGCTTATTAACACCAGCAATCGAGCTCAGCCCAACATCTAGCAATTTTTTATACCATCTGGGTAAGCGTCTGGTTTCCGTCATAAGATCTTGTTGCTGCTGTGAATCAACATACGCTAACTGTTATGCTTTTTTTATATTTGCAACAAAAGCTCCGGAAGCTAGCCCCCCAAGATCGCCAAGAAGAGAGTGAAGCCCTCTCCGGCTTCTGTGCCCATCACACCAGAAGTTGAGGTTCCGCCCAAGGCCTCCTCAACCGCCAAGCCGGATCCCAAGAATGTCATCAACCTTGATGATCTTCCGGAGGATCCAACTGCCGAGTCCGGCAAAGGCGATTCCGGCAAGGGCGCGTCCTCGCCTGCACCTCCGCCTGAGCAGCCCACTGTTACCTCAACTGAAGCTCCGGCTGACAAGGTTGAGAGAAAGCTAACCTTGAGCGGCGCCACTGGCACGCCCCAGACTCACCCTCACTTCTTTCCGATTCTGCAAAAGGTCCCCCTTTCACAGCGCCACGCGGAGATCTCCGCCATGATGGACCAAGTGTGGGGGCCTGCAAACACGGAAGAGCAGGAACTGACCGAACTTGAAAGCGGTATCAAGGCTTTCTTCGCCAAGCACAAGAATGTGCGTCAGGTAACACCAACCCCCAGGCATTGGTTAATGCATTTTCCGAGTAACATGTATGAGCCAATGTCTTGAACTGTAGATTGTAGCGGAAAATCAAAATTTTCACATGCTAAAGATTTTAACTTCCGTCCAGCCCCCATAAGTTTGAATTTCCGTCTAATCCTTGAACTGCTTTCACAGAACACGCGGAAGCTGCACGAGGACTTGCGCACCCATGTGCTGGAGCAGAAGAAAGAAATTGAACTGCTTCAAACCAGGGACGCGGAAAGTCAGAAGGCCATCGCGCTGCTGGAGACCCGCCTCAAGGGTTATGAAGGTAATAACTCTGACTGAGCCGATCGTCGATGTAACTATATTATCTGAACTAACTGTGTTGTTGTATTTCCGAATTCCAGAAGAAATTACCAAGCGCCCCTCCATCGACACCCTTTCCGCCAAGGTCGAAGTTCTTGAGGCGGAAAATGAATCCCTCAAGAATTTCCTAAAGGAATCCTCCGAGGAGGAAACCAAGAAGAGGAAAGAACTCCTGGAGAAACATGCCCAAGAAGTGTCGGATCTTGCTGAGAAACTCAAGAAGAGCCAGCAGAGGGTCCAGACCTTGGCGTCAAAGAACAAGAGTTACGAGGCGGAGGCGGAGGCTATTGACAAGATGATCTTCCGTAAGGACCTCTTTTTATTTGTTTTTGACTCCGACTTCCTCAGACTTTTGCTTCTGTTCGCGGAAAAAATTGATCATGTTTTTCGCGGCGAGCCTTGGTTTTGAGTGGACAAAGGATGCAACCCTCAAAAGGACTAAAGCGTATGAAGAGGCGCAGAGTTCCATTGATAACCTCTTCGAGGCATGTCGTGGGGTCGCTGTCCCTGAAGAGAGTCGGAACCGCGGTGATTGACACTATGACCAAGCTGATCAAGCAGGTGCCGGAACTCATCAAGGATTGGCATGAGTCTTCCGCCTGCGGAGTCGCTTTCCTCGTGTTGGCGACGTGCAAAGCGCACTTCCCAACCATGAGCTTTGCTGATGTTGCACACGGAGCACCTAAGGGCACCAACATGAGGATCCTTCTCGCAGAGACCCAAGGGTACGACCGGCTATTTGTCGGACGAGTTAACCACTCGTTCTGGTACAACAAGCACGATCTTCCCGATGGATTCACTGACGCGGAGGATGAAGATGAAGAGGACTGTCCCAAAGATTTTGTTGAGGAGGGCTCCGAGTCAAGCGCTGATCATGAGGAGGAAGGCTCCGGCGATGACTCTAGCGATGGCTCCGCCTACATTGCTTCCGATGAGGATCAATCCTCTGAGTAGAACCTGTGAAATAATCAAACTGATGCATCATTTTGGCCACGTGGACGGCTGGCATGCGCCATTGCGAAGGACCTTTAGTCCCGGTTTGTAACACGAACCGGGACTAAAGGCTATTTCGAGTTATTTTTTTTAATTCATGTGGGTTTCTAATTATTTTTCACTCCCTCTTTTTTTCTATTTTTTCAGAATTTCTACTATTTCAGTTATTTGCATAGTTTAGTCTCTATCTCTAACTACACTTATCTCTAGTCAAATTACATACTCGTGGTCAAACTTCCCGCTCGGTCACCCATCCTCCCACTACTCTAGCACTAGCACGCTTAACTTCCGAGTTCCATCCCGTTCCGCATCCAAGTGCTTCGCGCGCATGTATGTGATAGTAGTATCATATCAATCCTATTAACATGTTGATCGATGTCACATTTCTTTATTGTTTGAATTTCAAATAATTCTTTTAATAAACAAAAGTAATGATGTAATAATAATCTTGAATAAATAAATAAACATTAACTTTTTAATCTGTATTATTTTTAATTTTAAGTAATTTTTTTGCCAAACCTAAAACCGAAAAATTTGAAAACCTAAAAATTGGGTAAAAATGATAGTAATCTTTATGCAGGATGCAACTATTAATTTTAGGTTTTAAAAAAAATTAAAAATATATAAAATCCGTAATTTATAGCAAAAACTAAAATCTTCCTGCTTTTGTATTTCCATTTGGAATTTTGAGAATCTAAAAATTGGCTAACCGGGTAAACCCGGGTGAATTCGGATGTAACTTTTTCCTACGATCATTTTGATATATTATACTTTTTTTTCGACGTCATATGCAAAAGTTATTGCAGTTTTACCATTTTTCAAAACTTATTTGCAAAAGAAGTGAAAATTCAAATTTGTTAATTTTCCCTAATACTAGGTTGCATAACATACAAGAATCTGAAAACATTTTATTTTTTTAAATTTTCTATCATTTTATTTTCCAAAAATCAGGAAAAAACCTTTAATCTCGGTTGGGGCCGCAGCCCACCGTAGCCCTTTAGTCCTGGTTGCCCTGAGCATTAGTCTCGTTCATCAGCAGAATCGGGACTAAAGACCCATTAGTCCTGGGTCAAAGTATTTGGGGACTAATGGGTTAGGATGAAAGGCCTTTTTTCTACTAGTGTTAGTTACGATTAGTAGGGACGCTAATAAAGCAGCCCATCTGTGTGGATTAGTAGGGACGCTAATAAGGCAGCCCATCTGTGTGCTAAAAGAGCTTGTGCAGACGATGATGTCTATGAACGAATTATACTTCAGATTTCCTAGCGCCGGTCTTACAACGTGATTGTAATCCTTTTTTTTTTAATTAATGGAAGCTCTTAATTCGCAAGAAAAAAGCCAGTTCAGTGTGTGATCCATATCCAGGCGCGCCGCCACTACCTTGTCTTCCCCCGACCCGATACATGTGCGTCGTTCAGAGCAATGCGCCGAAATGGCATTCTCAGTTTCTCACCCAATCTATCATCCACTCAACCACATACAACTTCGATGCCTTCTCGACAAACTCGAATAAAATTTGAGGCTAGGTCAGGATCGGTAGTTGCTAAAGAAAAGATCATATCAAATGTGAAGGCAATAACAACAGGAAATAAACTGATTTACATTACATATGAGATGGCAAGATAACCTCAACAAAGGGAAAATATATAAATATAACATGTGCAAAAGCTAAATCTAGGAAAAAGTTGCATTTACAAAATGGAAACAAAAAAAGCATAACCGTTAACACATAAAACCGACACTGGACTTCTGTAACTTATTAATAGTGCTAGCACAGTATGGATCAGTACACTAATAAAAACTTCTATTTGGTAAATAAAAATAATAGAGAAGAAAAACAGGAGGGATTAACCCGAAAAAACAAAAAAAATTGTAAATGTAATTAAACAACGTATGCGAGAAAAGAGCACCACATGGATGCAACATGACAATATAATATATAAAAGTAATTTACTACTGCTATAAGCCATTCAACAAGGAAACATAAATCTGGAGAGGCCGCGTCCTAACAAATGTGGTTTATTTATTTTATTACAATTGAAGTAGATGAGCAGGAATGATCCGCAAACAGAACTCATATCAATTAATTTTTGGACATAATGAATGTTACATCAAACAATTTGCACGTACCTGCAAAGACTCCTAAAAATATCCACTTGCTATTAATCCATACAAAATTACCAATATGTATGTAAAAAGAAAACAAAATTGAATTATCAATTAATCTTTGGACATAATGAATGTTACATCAAACAATTTGCACGTACCTGCAAAGACTCTTAAAAATATCCACTTGCTATTAGTCCATACAAAATTACCAATATGTATGTAAAAAGAAAACAAAATTGAATTTACCTTGTAATAAATTATTTATAACTTCCTTTGCAGGTTTTGCCCAATCACAATTTCTAAATGTGTTGCAAAAAAACACCCCTCAACCTTCTTGGAGCTTTAGGAGAAAAATAAATGTGAATTATTATCTATCACTGGAAATGGAAGGAAGAGAAAAGATTCTTTTAGTTATACTGATAGCAAGACTGGCAGTAAGCTATTTTATCCATGATGACTAAATGATCAAAGCAAAAGAATTATTACTATATTTTTATTATTCAGCCACATAAACCAAATAGTTCTTCTATACCATGCACGTCACACATATCATTTGCATTGAAACTGAAACATAAGGGGCCGGTCTATTTGTAACAGTAGGAATAGACAAGGTAGTTCAAAATAAATAAAAATATTGCTTGAGTTGTGAGCTTTGAAGGAGAAAAGCACCAGCGATTCCTCCATGGCATCTCCTCCTTCCGGCGGGAAGAACAACTAATCAACAGTAACAAAATGAGCCCCAATTAATTCTCAATTTCTCCCAGTAGTGCCCAAGAAAGGCTTTCCTCCTAGAACCTCTAATTTTGTTGCCACAAAGTTGCAGGTTTAAACATATTAACTAATTAATTCTTGCAACCTAACATATAACGCATCATCAGATTCTGAAGGATAAAAACAACCTTGGTCAAGAAGAGGCACCAATACCATCGGCTCGAAGAAGCGGTAGTGGTGTAACTTCTGCTCGGACGAAAAGAGGATAGGACTTCCGCTATATTTGAAGCATGAGCTGAATATTTCCACCTATTGTTGCTACAATACATTATAAATCTTCTAATTTTGCAGCCAACACAATCTCTCTTTGCCTCCATTCTTTCTTTCTAGATTTGATAATATATATCTCCATAATCTGTAAACAAAAGTAGGGCAGCAACATTATGCTCAATTTATCAAAGATGATTTGCATTCAAAACAACTCAAGTACTATGAAAAGTAGGGGAAAAGTTCAGTGCAACCTGAGGAGATGTGTTGCCCTGGAAGACGACATACTTGAACGGCGCCCACCGCAAAGGCGGGTCAGCCCTGCAGATCTCGTTTCTATGCATCACCACGTCCTCTCCCTCTCCATGTTTACAACCAGCGCGTTCCTGATAGCACGGACAACTAACAGGCATTAGCGGCACCGCCCGATAGTACACTGTGCAAGAATCGGCAGGTTGGGGAGGAGGAACTCACCGGGCGGGTAGGCGGTGGATGTGTGCCCAGAGCATGTCCTGGGAGGCAGGGAGATCTCCGACATGCCTGCAGCATCAGCTCTTAGGCGGGCAAGGCTGTGGCCCTGATCATCCATCCACCGTCCTCTGCACCGACCTCTGGCAACAGCTGCTATTGAGGCGGCCACGATGGGGAAGCAAATGACGCCAGCGGCGACGCAGAGGAGACATCAAAGCAGGAACCGGTGCAGCCAGGGGATTAGAGGTGCGGGGATGAGAGGAGGTAGACAACGTGGGGTGCGAGGCCGCCGGCGCAGAGAGGAGGGGAGGCGCGAGAGGAGCCCGAGGCGGCGGCAGCACGCAGGAGGAAAAGTGGATAGGGTTTGCTGGGTCGGGATCGGGACCTTTTCTCACCTTGATGTTTTTTTCCTCCCTCTGTTGAGCCAACCAGGTCACGACACGTTCCCCAATCGGTGGAGGTGAAGGGAGACCAGCGCCCAACCTCATCGTTATCGTGGAGCGCTCTGGCATAGGCCAAGCACCCACGCAATTGCTTGTTCTCAATTAGGAGGAGGCAGTGAGCTTGATGAGCACACTGACTACACTAACTTGATGAGCACACTGACTCCAACCATTTTGTTTCCTTTAGTCGATTAATTTAGCACAACAGCAAGCATAGGGAGGAGGAGGAGCATAGGGAGCTCACCCTGAGCAGTAGGTTGGGGAGGTGGACGTGAAGGTCGTCGTGGTGGCGTCAGCGAGATTATCGGCAACAGCAGCCTGGGGAGGTCGTCGCGGAGGTCGTTGTGGTGGCGTCAGCGATGCAGAGTTCGTCGCAAAGGACATCGTGGTGCCGTCGTGCGAGCTCCGGGGGCATGGCGGGGAGGGCTCGAGGCAGAGCACGCAAGCGGCAAAGCGGATCGAGGTCAAGGGGATCAGCGTGGGGGAGAGAACGTGAGGCGGGTGGGAAGGTGAATCGAGGGGGGAGGTGGCCGCCAGCGGGGAGGTGAATCGAGGGGGACATACCTGCACGACGCCGCCGGGTTCTATGGTTGCTCGCGTGAGAAGGGGTGGCGTCGCTCAGGGGAGGGGTGGCGGCCGCCGGTGGGAGGTGGCGAGGGAGAGGGCGATGAGGCAGATCGAGGGAGGTTGCAGAGGTGGGATCTAGTCGGGACGGGGAAGAAGGGGAGAAATTTGGCTAAGTCCCTGACGCCTTAGAAATGGGGCACCTCTCGGGGTGCGCCACTATGAGGCTTAGCAATAGCTCACCTCTAGGGGTGCGCCACTGCCACTTTAGGTTTGGGTCAAAACAAAGACGAACCAGGGTTTGACAGAATCTGATTAGTGCCGCACTGGCTTTGTCCCCTGGTTGGTTTGCCAAACCCTGGGCACCCAGGTTCGAAGCCTGGCAGCCCCAATTTTTTCCCTTTTTTAAAAAATTGATTTAACCATGTGATAAATAGCATAATACACCAAAATTTAAGGCATAAATAATTATAATTATGTAGAATATTTAAAATAATATAGAATCTAGAAAATATCTAAAAATATAAATTATATGTCTATTTTGATCGGTAAAATGTGTAAATTAACAATATGACATCCATTATTCATACAAAAAAATGATACATAATTATCTTTTCACAATTTTCTTGCCCTTCTTTTTCGCGGTTGAATAATTTAGCCCCAGAACTCCTTGACTTCTTCTTTTGAATGGACAGCATTTATTAGGTAGGGTGGTTCTGCTTCTTCTTGTTGTGTATGGTGCTTCATCGTCGTCGTCATCTTCCATCTTCGGGTCGTCGTACTGGTCAAAGTATAGCTCGTTGGCGGCTCCATCTATTTCGATGATGCTCTTTTTGCCTCTCCTCACGACAACAAGGCTTGGCTTTTTCCGGTCGGTAATGAAGAAGCATAGGTCCACTTGGGAAGCTAGTACCCATGGCCCATATTTCGCGGTGACCTTTGCGCCCGCTGTCTTGGATTTGGCTTCGTGTATAACCATGATGGTGAAATGCCGGTCTTCTTTTACGACGCTCTTGGCCCACCCGACACGGAACATCGGCACATTCTCTCCTGCGTAGCTTAGCTCCCAGATCTCCTCGATCTTTCTGTAGTATCTCTGCTTGATGTCACCGGTGTAGGATTCCATCGTTACCCCGGAGTTCTGATAATCGCTCTTCATGTCTTTTTCCTCGGTGTAGAATGTGTAGCCGTTGATATCGTACGCCTGAAATGTCATCAGGTTGTGTTCGGCGCCCTGTGACAAGGCATGAGTTTTTCTTCCGCAGAAAAATCCTCGTCTATAGGGTACGCCAGCATCTCGTCCTTGAACCACCGCGTGAAGGTTGAGTTGTGCTCTTTGATTATATCTTTGTCCATCCTCTATTGGACCTGGTCATTGTACGTCTTTGCGATAAAGGTTTTGTGCTCTACCACCCAAGAATCGACCACGTCTATGTGTTGTAGCACGACTAGGTTTGCTCTTTCAAAGTCGGTGATTCGATCCTTGATGTCGACATGCATTTCACGGCTACCCTCGGCGTGTCCTCCGCCTCATAATCGTCATTGTCATCGTCATCATCATTTGGGCGTCCCGCGTGAAGCTCCTCCCTGATCCCAACTGATAGCAAGTCGTACCTTGCTTTCGGCCCATCTTTGGTCCTCTCTGGCATGTTGAGGTGGGTACCAAGCAGACTCTCGCACACTTTCTTCGTGATGTGCATGACATCAAGGCTGTGAGGCACACAGAGGATCTTCCAGTACAGCAAGTCCCAGAAAAAAGACCTCGTCTTCCATACCTTAAGCAGCGGCTCCGGCGCCTTCCGCTTCTTTCCGGTCTGTGGGCACTCTTTCCAATTTTTCAATAGCTCGTCTATTTGCTTGCCACTTCTCGTACGTGGCCGTCTTCGGGGTTCATCTTCACCATAGAACAAATCCTTGCGTTTCCTCCATGCACTAGTAACATATGGGTCTTCAAAGACGGTATGATACTAACGGTTTGGAAATCCGTCAGTGATTGTCATTTTTCTACGACGATAGGTCGATTTCGCGTCACAGATGGCGATTTGGGCCGCTCGGCCCGGAAAAATAGTGACGGCCGAGGTCTAAACGTCAGCGATTGTGCAGAAATGGCGTCGCAGGTGGTTGGCAGCCCGATTTTCTGAGTCAGCAGTTGACGAGGGATCACCTCGCTAATGCCTACGTATTGTAGACTTGGGTTTCGGGAGAGAGCGACGATGGAGATTCCGGGAGCGAGATTAGGCACACGACGTACCCAGCTTCGGGTCCCCTCGGTGGAGGATCCCTACGTGCTGCTAGCAATCTAGTATATGAGCATAAGTATGTTAACAGGGTGCCGCCATAGGCGGAGCTATGATGTCTATATGTTGGCCCCTTCTCTCGGGTGCCCTGGCTGGCTTTATATATGCAACCAGCCTAGGGTTTTACAAGAGTCCTAGTCGACTACTTCTTCAGGTTGCCTTGTTGGGCCTTCTCCATATTGGGCCGAGCCGAGCCAGGTATACTAATAATGGGAACCCGAAGGGTATACTGATGCGTGTAATTGACACGTCCGTTGGGAACCCCAAGAGGAAGGTGTGATGCGCACAACGGCAAGTTTCCCTCAGTTAGAAACCAAGGTTTAATCGAACCAGTAGGAGTCAAGAAGCACGTTGAAGGTTGATGGCGGCGGGATGTAATGCGGCGCAACACCAGAGATTCCGGCGCCAACGTGGAACCTGCACAACACAACCAAAGTACTTTGCCCCAACGAAACAAGTGAGGTTGTCAATCTCACCGGCTTGCTGTAACAAAGGATTAACCGTATTGTGTGGAAGATGATTGTTTGCGAGAGAAAACAGTAAAACAAGTATTGCAGCAGATTTGTATTTCAAGTATAAAAGAATGGACCGGGGTCCACAGTTCACTAGAGGTGTCTCTCCCATAAGATAAAAGCATGTTGGGTGAACAAATTACAGTCGGGCAATTGACAAATAGAGAGGTCATAAAAATGCACATACATGTCATGATAAGTACAATGAGATTTAATTGGGCATTACGACAAAGTACATAGACCGCCATCCAACTGCATCTATGCCTAAAAAGTCCACCTTCAGGTTATCATCCGAACCCCCTCCAGTATTAAGTTGCTAACAACAGACAATTGCATTAAGTATTGCTCGTAATGTAATCAATAACTACATCCTCGGTCATAGCATCAATGTTTTATCCCTAGTGGCAACAAGCATATCCATAACCTTAGGGGTTTCTGTCACTCCCCGCATTCACGGAGACATGAACCCACTATCGAGCATAAATACTCCCTCTTGGAGTTACTAGCATCAACTTGGCCGAGCCTCTACTAATAACGGAGAGCATGCAAGATCATAAACAACACATAGGTAATAACTTGATAATTAACATAACATGGTATTCTCTATCCATCGGATCCCGACAAACACAACATATAGCATTACAGATAGATGATCTTGATCATGTTAGGCAGCTCACAAGATCCAACAATGAAGCACAATGAGGAGAAGACAATGATGGCGTGTATTTCACACGTTCGTTGGGCAACCCCAAGAGGAAGGTATGATGCGCACAGCAGCAAGTTTTCCCTCAGAAAGAAACCAAGGTTTATCGAACCAGGAGGAGCCAAGAAGCACGTTGAAGGTTGATGGCGGCGGGATGTAGTGCGGCGCAACACCAGGGATTCCGGCGCCAACGTGGAACCTGCACAACACAACCAAAGTACTTTGCCCCAACGAAACAGTGAGGTTTTCAATCTCACCGGCTTGCTGTAACAAAGGATTAACCGAATTGTGTGGAAGATGATTGTTTGCAGAGAAAACAGTAAAACAAGTATTGCAGCAGATTTGTATTTCAGTATTAAAAGAATGGACCGGGGTCCACAGTTCACTAGAGGTGTCTCTCCCATAAGATAAAAGCATGTTGGGTGAACAAATTACAGTCGGGCAATTGACAAATAGAGAGGGCATAACAATGCACATACATGTCATGATAAGTATAGTGAGATTTAATTGGGCATTACGACAAAGTACATAGACCGCCATCCAACCGCATCTATGCCTAAAAAGTCCACCTTCGAGTTATCGTCCGAACCCCCTCCGGTATTAAGTTGCAAAGCAACGAGACAATTGCATTAAGTATGGTGCGTAATGTAATCAATAACTACATCCTTGGACATAGCATCAATATTTTATCCCTAGTGGCAACAACACAACACAACCTTAGAACTTTACGTCACTCGTCCCGGTGTCAATGCGGGCATGAACCCACTATCGAGCATAAATACTCCCTCTTGGAGTTACTAGCATCAACTTGGCCGAGCCTCTACTAATAACGGAGAGCATGCAAGATCATAAACAACACATATGTAATAACTTGATAATTAACATAACATGGTATTCTCTATCCATCGGATCCCGACAAACACAACATAGAGTATTACAGATAGATGATCTTGATCATGTTAGGCAGCTCACAAGATCCAACAATGAAGCACAATGAGGAGAAGACAACCATCTAGCTACTGCTATGGACCCGTAGTCCAGGGGTGAACTACTCACTCATCACTCCGGAGGCGACCATGGCGGTGTAGAGTCCTCCGGGAGATGAATCCCCTCTCCGGCGGGTGCCGGAGGAGATCTCCGGAATCCCCCGAGATGGGATCGGCGGCGGCGGCGTCTCGGTAAGGTTTTCCGTATCGTGGTTTTTCGCATCGGGGGTTTCGCGACGGAGGCTTTAAGTAGGCGGAAGGGCGAGTCGGGGGCCGACGAGGGGCCCACACCACGGGCGGCGCGGGCCCCCTTGGCCGCGCCGCCTTGTGGTTTGGCCACCTCGTGGCCCCACTTCGTATGCTCTCCGGTCTTCCGGAAGGTTCGTGGCGAAATAGGCCCCCGGGTCTTGATTTCGTCCAATTCCGAGAATATTTTGTTACTAGGATTTCGAAACCAAAAACAGCAGAAAACAAAGAATCGGCACTTCGGCATCTTGTTAATAGGTTAGTTCCATAAAATGCACGAATATGACATAAAGTGTGCATAAAACATGTAGGTATCATCAATAATATGGCATAGAACATAAGAAATTATCGATACGTCGGAGACGTATCAAGCATCCCCAAGCTTAGTTCCGCTCGTCCCGAGCGAGGTAAAACGATAACAAAGATAATTTCTGAAGTGACATGCCATCATAATCTTGATCATACTATTTGTAAACATATGTAGTGGATGCAGCGATCAAAACAATGGTAATGACATGAGTAAACAAGTGAATCATAAAGCAAAGACTTTTCATGAATAGTACTTCAAGACAAGCATCAATAAGTCTTGCATAAGAGTTAACTCATAAAGCAATAAATCAAAGTAAAGGTATTGAAGCAACACAAAGGAAGATTAAGTTTCAGCGGTTGCTTTCAACTTGTAACATGTATATCTCATAGATAATTGTCAACATAGAGTAATATAACAAGTGCAATATGCAAGTATGTAGGAATCAATGCACAGTTCACACAAGTGTTTGCTTCTTGAGGTGGAGAGAGATAGGTGAACTGACTCAACATAAAAGTAAAAAGAATGGTCCTTCAAAGAGGAAAGCATCGATTGCTATATTTGTGCTAGAGCTTTTATTTTGAAAACATGAAACAAATTTGTCAACGGTAGTAATAAAGCATATGAGTTATGAAAATTATATCTTACAAGTTGCAAGCCTCATGCATAGTATACTAATAGTGCCCGCACCTTGTCCTAATTAGCTTGGACTACCGGATCTTTGCAATACACATGTTTTAACCAAGTGTCACAATGGGGTACCTCCATGCCGCCTGTACAAAGGTCTAAGGAGAAAGCTCGCATTTTGGATTTCTCGCTTTTGATTATTCTCAACTTAGACATCCATACCGGGACAACATGGACAACGAGATAATGGACTCCTCTTTAATGCATAAGCATGTGGCAACAATTATTATTCTCATATGAGATTGAGGATATATGTCCAAAACTGAAACTTCCACCATGAATCATGGCTTTAGTTAGCGGCCCAATGTTCTTCTCTAACAATATGCATGCTCCAACCATAAAGGTGGTAGATCTCTCTTAGTTCAGACAAGACGGACATGCATAGCAACTCACATGATATTCAACAAAGAATAGTTGATGGCGTCCCCGTAAGCATGGTTATCGCACAACAAGCAACTTAATAAGAGATAAAGTGCATAAGTACATATTCAATACCACAATAGTTTTTAAGCTATTTGTCCCATGAGCTATATATTGCAAAGGTGAATGATGGAATTTTAAAGGTAGCACTCAAGCAATTTACTTTGGAATGGCGGATAAATACCATGTAGTAGGTAGGTATGGTGGACACAAATGGCATAGTGGTTGGCTCAAGTATTTTGGATGCATGAGAAGTATTCCCTCTCGATACAAGGTTTAGGCTAGCAAGGTTATTTGAAACAAACACAAGGATGAACGGTGCAGCAAAATTCACATAAAAGACATATTGTAAACATTATAAGACTCTACACCGTCTTCCTTGTTGTTCAAAAATCAATACTAGATATTATCTAGACTCTAGAGAAACCAAATATGCAAACCAAATTAGCAAGCTGTAAGTGTTTCTTCATTAATGGGTGCAAAGTATATGATGCAAGAGCTTAAACATGAGCACAACAATTGCCAAGTATCAAATTATCCAAGACATTTTAGAGTTACTACATGTAGTATTTTCCAATTCCAACCATATAACAATTTAACGAAGAAGAAACTTCGCCATGAATACTATGAGTAGAGCCTAAGGACATACTTGTCCATATACTACAGCGGAGCGTGTCTCTCTCCCATAAAGTGAATGCTAGGATCCATTTTATTCAAACAAAACAAAAAACAAAAACAAACCGACGCTCCAAGCAAAGTGCATAAGATGTGACGGAATAAAAATATAGTTTCGGGGGAGGAACCCGATAATGTTGTCGATGAAGAAGGGGATGCCTTGGGCATACCCAAGCTTAGACGCTTGAGTCTTCTTAGAATATGCAGGGGTGAACCACCGGGGCATCCCCAAGCTTAGAGCTTTCACTCTCCTTGATCATATTGCATCATACTCCTCTCTTGATCCTTGAAAACTTCCTCCACACCAAACTCGAAACAACTCATTAGAGGGTTAGTGCATAATAAAAATTCACATGTTCAGAGGTGACACAATCATTCTTAACACTTCTGGACATTGCATAAAGCTACTGGACATTAATGGATCAAAGAAATTCATCCAACATAGCAAAAGAGGCAATGCAAAATAAAAGGCAGAATCTGTCAAAACAGAACAGTCCGTAAAGATGGATTTTATTAGGCCACCAGACTTGCTCAAATGAAAATGCTCAAATTGAATGAAAGTTTCGTACATATCTGTGGATCATGCACGTAAATTGGCTTAATTTTCTGAGCTACCTACAGGGAGGTAGACCCAGATTCGTGACAGCAAAGAAATCTGGAACTGCGCAGTAATCCAAATCTAGTACTTACTTTACTATCAAAGACTTTACTTGGCACAACAAAACATAAAACTAAGATAAGGAGAGGTTGCTACAGTAGTAAACAACTTCCAAGACTCAAATATAAAATAAAAATACTGTAGTAAAAACATGGGTTGTCTCCCATAAGCGCTTTTCTTTAACGCCTTTCAGCTAGGCGCAGAAAGTGTATCTCAAGTATTATCGAAGAGCGGTGCATCATCCTTACCTTGGGCTTTACCCTTACCTTTCTTGTTGTTTTTCTTTCTCTTTGATTTAGGAAATGTATGATTCCCCCGGTATAGAGGTGAAATCCAGGATGCCTTCTCCCACATCTATGACTCGCTCCCAATAATTTTAGCGAGGATCTTCCGAGTGTGATTTTTCCCTGTCCCTACACATTCAATAACAAGATAATCAATGGATATTGTTCTTCCAAGAATGGTTGTATGCACACCTGCGGCTATTCCCTTAGGAATTATAACAGAGTTATCAATGAGAGTTATTTCTTCTCCTTCTTCATCAACTCCCCAAAGTTTCAAAGATTTATAAATGCTCTCCGGTATAAGGCAAAATTCAGACATAATATCACAGTTGGCACGAAGAGTTTGATCACCGATAACAATTTTAACAGTAGGATCCCATAATGAAGGTTTAGAGTTCACTAAAACTTGTTCAAGACGATTACGAACATGGTGATAGTTGTCATCCAGGCGAGATGTAGTTATCTCGAGATTGTTTAATCTATTATAAATGCTAATAAGGGCTGAATCAAAGTTATTAGCTGAATCATGTGATGCAACCAACTTCTTTATGGCATTAAAAGCTTGATCCCCATTGCAATGAAGGAAATCTCCTCCCACTAGAGTATCCAAAGAATATCTATAGCGAATCATAAGACCAAAATAAAAATTACTAAGGAGCAAACTTAGAGTCATTTGAGGTTCAGATTTACGATAAGAAGTAAAAATTCTAGACCAAGCGGCCTTAAAACTCTCCTCATCCCCTTGTTTAAAAGTGAAGACTAATTCTTCAGGCGAAGAAGTAACAGGTTCAGAGCTAGACATGGTAACAAAAGTAACTAATTTTTTTGTATTTTTAATATAGAGTGCATAAAGTAAACAAATGCAAGTAAACTAGACATTTGTATTTTTGTATTTTTTTGTATTTTTAATATACAGTAAAATAAAGCAAACTAGATAAAGTAAATGCAAGTAAACTAATTTTTTTGTGTTTTCGATATAGCAAACAAGATAGTAAATAAAGTAAAGCTAGCAACTATTTTTTTTGTGTTTTGATATAATGCAGCAAACAAAGTAGTAAATAAAATAAAGCAAGACAAAAACAAAGTAAAGAGATTGAGAAGTGGAGACTCCCCTTGCAGCGTGTCTTGATCTCCCCGACAACGGCGCCGTAAAATATGCTTGATGGCGTGTATTTCACACGTTCGTTGGGCAACCCCAAGAGGAAGGTATGATGCGCACAGCAGCAAGTTTTCCCTCGGAAAGAAACCAAGGTTTATCGAACCAGGAGGAGCCAAGAAGCACGTTGAAGGTTGATGGCGGCGGGATGTAGTGCGGCGCAACACCGGGGATTCCGGCGCCAACGTGGAACCCGCACAACACAACCAAAGTACTTTGCCCCAACGAAACAAGTGAGGTTGTCAATCTCACCGGCTTGCTGTAACAAAGGATTAACCGAATTGTGTGGAAGATGATTGTTTGCAGAGAAAACAGTAAAACAAGTATTGCAGCATATTTGTATTTCAGTATTAAAAGAATGGACCGGGGTCCACAGTTCACTAGAGCTGTCTCTCCCATAAGATAAAAGCATGTTGGGTGAACAAATTACAGTCGGGCAATTGACAAATAGAGAGGGCATAACAATGCACATACATGTCATGATAAGTATAGTGAGATTTAATTGGGCATTACGACAAAGTACATAGACCGCCATCCAACCGCATCTATGCCTAAAAAGTCCACCTTCAGAGTTATCGTCCGAACCCCTCCAGATATTAAGTTGCAAAGCAACGGACAATTGCATTAAGTATGGTGCGTAATGTAATCAATAACTACATCCTCGGACATAGCATCAATGTTTTATCCCTAGTGGCAACAACGACAACACAACCTTAGAACTTTCTCGTCATCGTCCCGTGTGTCAATGCAGGCATGAACCCACTATCGAGCATAAATACTCCCTCTTGGAGTTACTAGAATCAACTTGGCCGAGCCTCTACTAATAACGGAGAGCATGCAAGATCATAAACAACACATATGTAATAACTTGATAATTAACATAACATGGTATTCTCTATCCATCGGATCCCGACAAACACAACATAGAGTATTACGGATAGATGATCTTGATCATGTTAGGCAGCTCACAAGATCCAACAATGAAGCACAATGAGGAGAAGACAACCATCTAGCTACCGCTATGGACCCATAGTCCAGGGGTGAACTACTCACTCATCACTCCGGAGGCGACCATGGCGGTGAAGAGTCCTCCGGGAGATGAATCCCCTCTCCGGCAGGGTGCCGGAGGAGATCTCCGTAATCCCCCGAGATGGGATCGGCGGCGGCGGCGTCTCGCAAGGTTTTCCGTATCGTGGTTTTTCGCATCGTGGGTTTCGCGACGGAGGCTTTAAGTAGGCGGAAGGGCAGCAGTCGGGGGCCGACGAGGGGCCCACACCACAGGGCGGCGCGGGCCCCCTTGGCCGCGCCGCCTTGTGGTTTGGCCACCTCGTGGCCCCACTTCGTATGCTCTTCGGTCTTCTCGGAAGGTTCGTGGCGAAATAGGCCCCCGGGTCTTGATTTCGTCCAATTCCGAGAATATTTCGTTACTAGGATTTCGAAACCAAAAACAGCAGAAAACAGAGAATCGGCACTTCGGCATCTTGTTAATAGGTTAGTTCCGTAAAATGCACGAATATGACATAAAGTGTGCATAAAACATGTAGGTATCATCAATAATATGGCATAGAACATAAGAAATTATCGATACGTCGGAGACGTATCGTACAACCATCTAGCTACCGCTATGGACCCATAGTCCAGGGGTGAACTACTCACTCATCACTCCGGAGGCGACCATGGCGGTGAAGAGTCCTCCGGGAGATGAATCCCCTCTCCGGCAGGGTGCCGGAGGAGATCTCCAGAATCCCCCGAGATGGGATTGGCGGCGGCGGCGTCTCAGTAAGGTTTTCCATATCGTGGTTCTTCGCATCGGGGGTTTCGCGACGAAGGCTATAAGTAGGCGGAAGGGCAGAGTCGGAGGGCTGACGAGGGGCCCACACCATAGGTCGGCGCGGCCAAGGCCTGGGCCGCGCCGCCCTATGGTGGCGGCCCCTCGTGGCCCCACTTCGACTCCTCTTCGGTCTTCCGGAAGCTTCGTGGCAAAATAGGACCCTGGGTTTTGATTTCGTCCAATAAGCGCTTTTCTTTAACGCCTTTCAGCTAGGCGCAGAAAGTGTGTATCAAGTATTATCAAAGGGTGGTGCGTCTACAGCGGGGTTTGGAGTTTTCTCAACCATGCATAGTATATTGGATACATAAGTTTCAGCGTCTCCCTTTTCATTAGTCTTGGGCTTGCTACTCTCATCGAACAAATTTTCAGGAACAAGCCAAGCATAGTTATTTTCTAGTGCATCATTCATAGCTAGGAGTTTACATGGTATTGGTGCTTTGATCTCCCCACCATCATTAATATTATTAGTGTACCTTATTCTATCCATGTCCATTTTTTCAAGGAGACCAACAAAATTAGTATGAGAACCAAGCATATTAAATTTAGCAAAGACCTTTCTAGCCTCTCTTGCTAGACCACCAAATTCTCTAAGAAGGGTTTCTAAAACAAAATCTTTCTTTCCCCCTCTTCCATATCACCTAGTGTAAGAAACATGTGTTGGATTATAGGATTGAGATTAACAAATTTAGTTTCCAACATGCGGACTAAAGCAGCAGCAGCAATTTCATAAGTAGGAGCAAGTTCTACCAAGTGTCTATCTTCAAAATTTTCAACGGTACTAACATGACTGAAAAATTCTTCTATATTGTTTCTCCCAATGATAGACCCGCGTCCTACCGGTATGTCTTTTGTGGTAAAATTAAAAGGAAACATGTTGAAATAAGTAAATGCAAGTAACTAATTTTTTTTTTGTGTTTTTGATATAGAGTGCAAGACAGTAAATAGAGTAAAGCTAGCAACTAATTTTTTTGTGTTTTGATATAATGCAGCAAACAAAGTAGTAAATAAAATAAAGCAAGACAAAAACAAAGTAAAGAGATTGAGAAGTGGAGACTCCCCTTGCAGCGTGTCTTGATCTCCCCGGCAACGGCGCCGTAAATTTGCTTGATGCGTGTAATTGACACGTCCGTTGGGAACCCCAAGAGGAAGGTGTGATGCGCACAGCGGCAAGTTTCCTCGCTAGAAACCAAGGTTTAATCGAACCAGTAGGGAGTCAAGAAGCACATTGAAGGTTGATGGCGGCGGGATGTAATGCGGCGCAACACCGGAGATTCCGGCGCCAACATGGAACCCGCACAACACAACCAAAGTACTTTGCCCCAACGAAACAGGTGAGGTTGTCAATCTCAACGGCTTGCTGTAACAAAGGATTAACCGTATTGTGTGGAAGATGATTGTTTGCAGAGAAAACAAGTAAAACAAGTATTGCGAGAGATTTGTATTTCAGTATAAAAGAATGGACCGGGGTCCACAGTTCACTAGAGGTGTCTCTCCCATAAGAAAAAAGCATGTTGGGTGAACAAATTACAGTCGGGCAATTGACAAATAGAGAGGGCATAACAATGCACATACATGTCATGATAAGTACAATGAGATTTAATATGGCATTACGACAAAGTACATAGACCGCCATCCAACTGCATCTATGCCTAAAAAGTCCACCTTCGAAGTTATCATCCGAACCCCTCCAGCATTAAGTTGCTAACAACAGACAATTGCATTAAGTATTGCGCGTAATGTAATCAATAACTACATCCTCGGACATAGCATCAATGTTTTATCCCTAGTGGCAACAAGACATCCATAACCTTAGGGGTTTCGTCACTCCCCGCATTCACGGAGACATGAACCCACTATCGAGCATAAATACTCCCTCTTGGAGTTACTAGCATCAACTTGGCCGCAGCCTCTACTAATAACGGAGAGCATGCAAGATCATAAACAACACATAGGTAATAACTTGATAATTAACATAACATGGTATTCTCTATCCATCGGATCCCGACAAACACAACATATAGCATTACGGATAGATGATCTTGATCATGTTAGACAGCTCACAAGATCCAACAATGAAGCACAATGAGGAGAAGACAACCATCTAGCTACCGCTATGGACCCATAGTACAGGGGTGAACTACTCACTCATCACTCCGGAGGCGACCATGGCGGTGAAGAGTCCTCCGGGAGATGAATCCCCTCTCCGGCAGGGTGCCGGAGGAGATCTCCAGAATCCCCCGAGATGGGATTGGCGGCGGCGGCGTCTCAGTAAGGTTTTCCGTATCGTGGTTCTTCGCATCGGGGGTTTCGCGACGGAGGCTATAAGTAGGCGGAAGGGCAGAGTCGGAGGGCTGACGAGGGGCCCACACCATAGGTCGGCGCGGCCAAGGCCTGGGCCGCACCGCCCTATGGTGGCGGCCCCTCGTGGCCCCACTTCGACTCCTCTTCGGTCTTCCGGAAGCTTCGTGGCAAAATAGGACCCTGGGTTTTGATTTCGTCCAAATCCGAGAATATTTCGTTACTAGGATTTCTGAAACCAAAAACAGCGGAAAACAAGAACTGGCTCTTCGGCATCTTGTTAATAGGTTAGTTCCAGAAAATGCACGAATATGACATAAAGTATGCATAAAACATGTAGATATCATCAATAATGTAGCATGGAACATAAGAAATTATCGATACGTTGGAGACGTATCATATACCCATGTCAGTAGCCCCCGAATGTCTAGGGAAGTCGAAGACTTGCGTAGAGACTCCAAGCATAATCATCTCCGAAGTCGAAGAAATACAAGGCGAGGTCCATGTCGAAGATCATGTGTAGCGTACATGATGTCGACGATTCTCGAATTGAATTTTTCTATCGGGTGCGCGGAAGCGCTCCCGATGGGAGTAGCCCCCGAGTCTATGTGTAAGTGCTTGCAGTTGGGCATAGACTCAAGTTGTACTACTCAATGAAGAACTTGACTATATTTCTGGGCGTAGCCCCTCTTTTTATCGACTCCTGTTGGAGGACTTAATGAAATCCAGCGCTCCCGATGGGAGTAGGCTCCACTCGAGTCGCAGAGTCGAGTTGAGTCTACAAACCTTTATATATTTACAGAATCGAATGAAATTTCTATACTTTTTCAAATTCCTCGAGACCAAAGAAACACTATATTTTCTTCGTCAAATATATTGTACAGGGATAACGGTAGTTGGGGCTGGTTCGTCTGACGGATCAGGTACCAGTTAACTGCTCTTGTGGCAATCCGCAAAAACCTACTTCAAGATCACGTCCCTGGACATGATCTCGGGATACTGGCGTAATTCGACATGTGCCGCTTAAGGTCTTACCAGATGCCGACTTCCAGTCATGTTTTATCGGGTACCTAACGCGTCCGTTAGGATTTTTCTTCGTATCTGTTGATACAGAAAAAAGTAGCAAAGCGCCGTCAGAGGCGGTGCCACGCCGCACAGGACGGATCCTGGGGACTTACCTTCGCAAAGTTTTGCGGCATTCAGAAATTAATTCGCGACTGAGGCGCTCTGAGAATATGTTGTCTAGTGCCTTATTCGGCTGATGTAATGACCCATTTTTCGGGCTGCTATCTTTTGCCGAATAGGATCTTGATGCTCCTTCTATATTTCCTTGCTATATTGAATTCTATTTCTTCGGGTGCGCGACCAGCGCTCCCGATGGGAGTAGCCCCCGAGGCTACAGCCGAGTGTTTGCACTTGGGTGTAGGCTCAACTTTCTTTATCGACTTCCTTGAAGTATGTTTTTCCTCGAATATGCAATTGGAATAAATGACGAGTATATGGACTCGAAGATTTTTCCTCCTCCATTTTTTTTGTCGGGTTCCTGCTTGAAGCAAATTTCGTCGGGTTCCTCCTTGGAGAACATTTCGTTGGGTTCCTCCTTCGAGAAGATTTCATCGAGTTCTCTTTTGAAGATAATTTCGTCGGGTCCTCCCTGCAGAAGATTTCGTCGGGTGCGCGGCCAGCGCTCCCGATGGGAGTAGCCCCCGAGGCTATGGTCGGTTGCGCGCATTCGAACATAGGGTCAAGAACTTGCATACTTTGAAATTTGCTTTCTCCTGCACAAATAAACAAACTTTTTCTATCTTTTTCTTGACTATCTTTTTCGCATGCGGTGTCAGATGCTCGGATTCGATGATATGTAAAGTAAATTTATGCCGCACAGCCCCCGAGTGTCGTGTGCGGCAAAAGTAAATGATAATCAGCTTTGTGTAAATTAAAGGAACACTTTGCTTATTGGGCACGACGAAGTCGAAGCGCGATGAAGTCTTCAAGTGCAGAAGAAAAAAAATTCTAGCCGAAGTAAAAAACCACCAAATAGCGAAAATAAATTCCGCCAAATTGTTGATGAAGAAATAACCGAGCCCCCCGAGCGTTACTGGGATGATATCATGATTGTTGCTTAGACGACGTGTTGCAGTTGTGACCCGGGGCGAAGTCGTTGTCGAGCCCCCGAGCGTTGCGGAAAACATTGTGCCGAAGTAGTGGTCGCCTGGAATATTATGTTGTAGCTATGCTCGGGGCGAAGTCGTTTTCGAGCCCCCAAGTATTAGCCGTGATGTCAAAAGAGGTTGACAGAGTCGCGTCATCATATAAGGTGAAGCCATTTAGGATCAAGCCATTGTCAATAATATAATATGAAGCCATTAAGATAAATCCACATTGGAGATTACGCCATTAAATATGAAGCATATGTTGAAGATGAATCCGCCGATATCATAGAGGATGAATCCATTGACCCGAAGAAAATAGTTCCAGTAATAACCATATAAGATGAATCCATTGACCCGGGTAATATTGTATAAGAGTGAACCAATAATAACCCGAAGAAAACCAATCCAGTAAGCCGAAGAAAATAAATCCACTGAGCTGAGGAAGATAAATCCACTAAGTCGAACAAAATAATTCCACTTGAGCCGGAGAAACAAATTCCACTGAGCCGGAGAAGATATATCCAGAGCCGAAGAAAAGAAATTCACCAAGTAACCGAATATATTTGTGGTAACGAAGTGATGGCGTAGCCCCAGTGTTGGGTGAATTTGCTGTAATAATATAATGGCACAGCCCCCAGGTATTCGGGTGTGGCGAAAATAAATAATAATTGACTCTCGGAAGAGGAACACTTAGCTTTTTGTTGGGTGCGACGGAGTCATCGCTGAAGTAGGTTGTGTAGCGACAGTCGATGTAGGCGCGCGGCGTCTGGCTGGAAGTAGTCGATATCGTGCAGCGCCTGGCCGACATGGTTGATGTAGTCGTGCGGCGCCTAACCGGCGTGGTCGATGAAGATAACGCAGTCGAAGTAATTGTGCGGCCAGAAGACGAGATGCATGATGACGGACGGAATCGATATAGCAAAGTAGTCGAAGCTTATTTCTGATCTGCAGTTATATTACGGCACAACAACTGTGCGCAAATAATAGTACAAGCCGAAGAAAATAGTTGGCAAAATAATTTCACGTAATTGAAAATATAGCACCTGATAATCTGTATGTTGGGTGGCGAAGTACGCACTAGCAGGTTCATGCTAGCAAATTTACGACGAACAAGTTCGGGAGAGCCCGTTGTTTGCAAATAAATCTAAAATTTCTTGCAAAAAATTTCAGAGCAAATATTTATCTATATTTTGAATTTTTCTTGCTGGAGATAAGATTCGTGTGTTATTTTCCTTTAGATGAATAGTTACCCAATCAAAGATCAAATACTACAAACCGGAAGTACGAGCGTAAGAAACATTAATAGGAGTACTTAGCTTTTGCTTTCCGGAGAGAATACAACGATCGGTTCTTGAATCTGTCGGTATTGGTAAGTTTGCAACCACATGTGCGTATGGTCTCCCTGGCTCAGTTCCCCGGCCAGCCTACGGTCGGACGTGACAGGCTGCTGTTGCTGCTGTCTCCTCCCTTTTTTTTCCTCACGAACCACGCTGACGAAATTCCGTGGCTGCGCAGTTCGGCTCGTTGATGATGGAAAACGGCTTGTCGACGAAGCTCATCCGGGCACAATTTGTGTCGATGAAACTCTTGCCGATTTCCATCGTCGCTCTTCACAGCACGGATCACTTCGTGATAACAATCTGATCTGCTTGTTTTTTCTCGTCTTCTCCCCTGATGATGTTGATGATGATTTCGACGGATCCCGCCCGGATAACAAAATCCAGTCGTCGCGATTCCCACAGACGGCGCCAATTGACGAGGGATCACCTCGCTAATGCCTACGTATTGTAAACTTGGGTTTCGGGAGAGAGCGACGATGGAGATTCTGGGAGCGAGATTAGGCACACGACGTACCCAGCTTCGGGTCCCCTCGGTGGAGGATCCCTACGTGTTGCTAGCAATCTAGTATATGAGCATAAGTATGTTTACAGGGTGCCGCCATAGGCGGAGCTATGATGTCTATATGTTGGCCCCTTCTCTCGGGTGCCCTGGCTGGCTTTATATATGCAACCAGCCTAGGGTTTTACAAGAGTCCTAGTCGACTACTTCTTCGGGTTGCCTTGTTGGGCCTTCTCCATATTGGGCCGAGCCGAGCCAGGTATACTAATAATGGGTACCCGAAGGGTATACCCATGTCAGCAGTGGGCGGGCGTCACAACAACTGGGCTTCGGGCCGGTGGACACACCTGACCCACACTCTGCACGCTCTTGTTCACGTACTTTTGTGTCTACCCGCACAACAGTCCAAGGCCTGCAGCACTGGGACCTATATTTGTAAGGGGAGACAACCACTGTCTACACACATGTACCTGGCCTGCACCACCCGGGCCCGCATGTCAGGTGGCGACACGACCCACCTGCGTGGGGCCACCCGTTCCGGCAGCCTCCCAGCATGCGAAGTGGACCAGAACTGTCAGTACCACCAACATGGGTTCCACATGTCACTTGCCATGCCAAAAAAAAAATCCACACGTGTCAGCACAAGTGTCTGCCTGCCGTCAATTCTGGATGCATGGCCCCGCAGGTCAGAGCCTGCTGGGACCCTTCTATGAGAGTTTTGGTGGGTCCGGCATGCCAGAGATCTGAGGGGGCCACATGTCAGAGCCTGCTTGGACCCATCTCTGACAGTTTTGGTGGGTCCG
The DNA here is from genome assembly GCF_022539505.1 of Lolium rigidum. Classification (NCBI taxonomy): domain Eukaryota; kingdom Viridiplantae; phylum Streptophyta; class Magnoliopsida; order Poales; family Poaceae; genus Lolium; species Lolium rigidum. The sequence goes on from NC_061510.1 coordinate 411,132,741, forward strand.
GCATGACAGAGATCTGTGGGGGGCGCATGTCAGAGCCTGCTGGGACCCTTCTCTGAGACTTTTGGTGGGTCCGGCATGCCAGAGATCTGTGAGGGCCGCATGTCAGAGCCTGCTAGGACCCATCTCTGAGAGTTTTGGCATGACAGAAATCTATGGGGGCCACATGTCAGAGCCTGGTAGGACCCACGTTTGACAGTTTTGGTGGGTCCGGCATGCTAGAGATCTGTGGGGTCCGCATGTCAGAGCCTGGTGGGTCCCAGCATGCCCGAGCTTGGTGGGCCCAACATGCCAGAGTGTGGACCCAATATGTCAGAACTTGTAGGGGCCGTATGTCAGAGCTTGGTGGGTCCCTGCTCCCAACCCGTTAGGCCCACATGAAGCCGTGGGACCTACTGGATTCACTATGTGTCCCACCTGTCAGCTACGCGTCGTGGTGTTCTTGGGCCAGATTGGCTGACTAAAGGCCCAAGGCCTATTCCTGGAAAGTTATATGCCAGCCCAGATCTATCCAGCTAGATTCAGGTTCTTTTCAGAACGACTCGGCAGGTTTTGGTCTTGTCTAAAAAATAAAACAGTGTTCGTGCCCTGCAAACTGTATTCGTGGGAGGGCTTTCCCCCAAATTTTTGAATTACCAAATTCAGGCGGGCCGGCCGGGGTTGCGCGACCTGCAGCGCCGCCCACAACTACCTAGCAAGCACGGCGACGCAAGGTAGATCCATTGCCACCTGTGTCCCGTACAACTTCGCCATACTCCTCCACGACGTCTGCGGGTCTCCCCTCCGTCCTGTATATTGCCGCCGCCGGCACCCGAGCGGGTCTGCCATGTTTCTTCGATAAAAGTCCCTAGCATATACTATTACTATCTCTGTCCTAAAATAATTGTCTCCGAATAAGTGGGGATGGACCTCTCAGATAGACCGCGGCCCAAAGCTGATGTAGGGAATGCAAACGCACGGTCGATAGATGCACATTTTTTTTACATGAAGATATACTCATCTTAACGATCACAGTATAAGATTTACATAGATCATCAAAGAGGAAGAGTCAACAGTAATAAGCTGCACATAACATAATGTACACGACCATTGTTTTCATCAATGATAGATGCACCTTCGATGACTAGTTGGAGTCTAATTCACACTTTCCACTTAGTTGTCTTTTCTCATATTTCATTGATTTAAAAGACATAATGCAAAATATAATTAACCGGATCTTGCACTGCCAGTAAGATCAGTTCATGGGTCTAGTAAGTCTCAGATACAATTTAAACAAGAACAGTTCACCACAAAAGGACTACCAATTACAATTACACCATCACATCAGAGGATGCTTAAGGGCAGGTGGTTGCGAGCAGTACACACACTTCAGCTTTTGGCATGGCAGTACCTTCTTCAGGATTGGGGTGTCCACTACCTGCAAGATTAGATAGCAACAGAAATAAAAATCTTTTGGCATGGCAGTACCAGCTTAAGGATTGAGGTGTCCACCAGCTGCAATATCAGGTAGCTGCCCATGGGATAACTTCCACTACTGCACAAGTTCGTTCCAATCTGCATTGCTAATTGAACTGACAAGACTTTCTTTTGGCATGGTAGTACCACCTTCAGGGATGAAGGTTCCACGAGTTGCAAGGTCATAGAGAAGCTGGCCATCCTTTGGGTTTAACTTCCAGGCCTTCACAAGTGCCTCCCAATCAACATTGCTTATTGATCTGATAGGAATTTTTGATGGCTTGGTGGCACAAAGAGGAAATTCTATTGGAAACGTATGAGCAATATCACACACAATTCTTCTGTTGCTTGTTGCATGTCCAACACCTGATCTTAATGCTTCTGCAGCTGTCTTGGGCAAGGATACTCCCAGAGGCATCAGGTTAGCCCCTAGGTTAGAATGACAACATGGATCAATCAAAGAGCATGATGACAATTAACTATATATGAGTAAACAATAATGAAATCCAAAACACAGACAAGACATGGTATAAGAGCCCTCTCGAGTCTTTCCTATTGAATATGATCCTAAATCTATTTACCTGTTGTACTATGGAAAGAGTCCTAAAGGACTACGGCGTGTGATACGTCTCCGACGTATCGATAATTTCTTATGTTCTATGCCATATTATTGATGATACCTACATGTTTTATGCACACTTTATGTCATATTCGTGCATTTTCTGGAACTAACCTATTAACAAGATGCCGAAGTGCCGGTTCTCGTTTTCTGCTGTTTTTGGTTTCGAAATCCTAGTAACGAAATATTCTCGGAATTGGACGAAACGAAGACCCGGGGGCCTATTTTGCCACGAACCTTCCGGAAGACCGAAGAGCATACGAAGTGGGGCCACGAGGTGGCCAAACCACATGGCGGCGCGGCCAAGGGGGGCCCGCGCCGCCCGTGGTGTGGGCCCCTCGTCAGCCCCCGACTCTGCCCTTCCGCCTACTTAAAGCCTCCGTCGCGAAACCCCTGAGGCGAAAAAAACACGATACGGAAAACCTTACTGAGACGCCGCCGCCGCCGATCCCATATCGGGGGATTCTGGAGATCTCCTCCGGCACCCTGCCGGAGAGGGGATTCATCTCCCGGAGGACTCTACACCGCCATGGTCGCCTCCGGAGTGATGAGTGAGTAGTTCACCCCTGGACTATGGGTCCATAGCAGTAGCTAGATGGTTGTCTTCTCCTCATTGTGCTTCATTGTTGGATCTTGTGAGCTGCCTAACATGATCAAGATCATCTATCCGTAATACTCTATGTTGTGTTTGTCGGGATCCGATGGATAGAGAATACCATGTTATGTTAATTATCAAGTTATTACATATGTGTTGTTTATGATCTTGCATGCTCTCCGTTATTAGTAGAGGCTCTGGCCAAGTTGATGCTAGTAACTCCAAGAGGGAGTATTTATGCTCGATAGTGGGTTCATGCCTCGCATTGACACCGGGACGATGGATGTAAAGTTCTAAGGTTGTGTTGTGCTCGTTGCCACTAGGGATAAAATATTGATGCTATGTCCAAGGATGTAGTTATTGATTACATTACGCACCATACTTAATGCAATTGTCTCGTTGCTTTGCAACTTAATACCGGAGGGGTTCGGACGATAACCTCGAAGGTGGACTTTTTAGGCATAGATGCAGTTGGATGGCGGTCTATGTACTTTGTCGTAATGCCCAATTAAATCTCACTATACTTATCATGACATGTATGTGCATTGTTATGCCCTCTCTATTTGTCAATTGCCCGACCGTAATTTGTTCACCCAACATGCTTTTATCTTATGGGAGAGACACCTCTAGTGAACTGTGGACCCCGGTCCATTCTTTTAATACTGAAATACAAATCTGCTGCAATACTTGTTTTACTGTTTTCTCTGCAAACAATCATCTTCCACACAATTTGGTTAATTCTTTGGTACAGCAAGCCGGTGAGATTGACAACCTCACTGTTTCGTTGGGGCAAAGTACTTTGGTTGTGTTGTGCAGGTTCCACGTTGGCGCCGGAATCCCTGGTGTTGCGCCGCACTACATCCCGCCGCCATCAACCTTCAACGTGCTTCTTGGCTCCTCCTGGTTCGATAAACCTTGATTTCTTTCCGAGGGAAAACTTGCTGCTGTGCGCATCATACCTTCCTCTTGGGGTTGCCCAACGAACGTGTGAAATACACGCCATCAAGCTCTTTTTCTGGCGCCGTTGCCGGGGAGATCAAGACACGCTGCAAGGGGAGTCTCCACTTCCCAATCTCTTTACTTTGTTTTTGTCTTACTTTATTTTATTTACTACTTTGTTTGCTGCATTATATCAAAACACAAAAAAAATAGTTGCTAGCCTTACTTTATTTACTATCTTGTTTGCTATATCAAAAACACAAAAAAATTAGTTTACTTGCATTTACTTTATCTAGTTTGCTTTATTTACTACTGCTAAAATGGCCAACCCTGAAAATACTAAGTTGTGTGACTTCACTAGCACAAATAATAATGATTTCTTATGCACACCTATTGCTCCACCTGCTACTACAGCAGAATTCTTTGAAATTAAACCTCGCTTTACTTAATCTTGTCATGAGAGAGCAATTTTCTCGGTGTTAGTTCTGATGATGCTGCTGCCCATCTCAATAATTTTGTTGAACTATGTGAAATGCAAAAGTATAAAGATGTAGATGGTGACATTATAAAATTAAAATTGTTTCCTTTCTCATTAAGAGGAAGAGCTAAAGATTGGTTGCTATCTCTGCCTAAGAATAGTATTGATTCCTGGACTAAATGCAAGGATGCTTTTATTGGTAGATATTATACCCCTGCTAAAATTATATCTTTGAGGAGTAGCATAATGAATTTTAAACAATTGGATAATGAACATGTTGCTCAAGCTTGGGAAAGAATGAAATCTCTGGTTAAAAATTGCCCAACCCATGGACTCGACTACTTGGATGATCATCCAAACCTTCTATGCAGGACTAAATTTTTCTTCGCGGAATTTATTGGATTCAGCTGCTGGAGGTACCTTTATGTCCATCACTCTTGGTGAAGCAACAAAGCTTCTTGATAATATGATGATTAATTACTCTGAATGGCACACGGAAAGAGCTCCACAAGGTAAGAAGGTAAATTCTGTTGAAGAATCCTCTTCCTTGAATGATAAGGTTGATACTATTATGTCTATGCTTGCGAATGATAGGACTAATGTTGATCCTAATAATGTTCCATTAGCTTCATTAGTTTCCCAAGAAGAACATGTTGATGTAAACTTCATTAAAAATAATAATTTCAACAACAATGCTTATCGGAACAATTCTAGTAATAACTATAGGCCATATCCTTATAATAATGGTAACGGTTATGCTAATTCTTATGGGAATTCTTACAACAATAATAGGAATACACCCCCTGGACTTGAAGCCATGCTTAAAGAATTTATTAGTACACAAACTGCTTTTAACAAATCTGTTGAGGAAAAGCTCAATAAAATTGATATTCTTGTTTCTAGAGTTGATAGTCTTGCCTCCGATGTTGATCTTTTGAAATCGAAAGTTATGCCTAATAGGGATATTGAAAATAAAATTGTTACTACAGCAAATTCCATCCAAGTTAGAATTAATGAGAATATAAGATTAATGGCTGAACTGCGTGCTAGGTGGGATAGAGAAGAAAATGAAAAACTAGCTAAAAAGGAAAATGTAGCTAAAGTTTGGACTATTACCACCGCTAGCAATGCTAATAATTTACATGTTGCTGCACCTCCTACTATCAATGGTAAAATAATTGGTGTTGGCAATGCTTCTACTCCTAGTGCAAACGCGCAAAATTACCCGAAACCGCTAAAACTGCTGAAACTGCCTGTGATAAAACTGCTGAAATTTTTTCCAACCTTGGGGATGATAATCCCATTGCTTTAGATTGCAATGATTTAGATTTTGATGATTGCCACATCTCTGAAGTTATAAAGTTCTTGCAAAAACTTGCTAAAAGTCCTAATGCTAGTGCTATAAACTTGGCTTTCACAAAACATATTACAAATGCTCTCATAAAAGCTAGAGAAGAGAAACTAAAACTTGAAACTTCTATTCCTAGAAAGCTAGAGGATGGTTGGGAGCCCATCATTAAAATGAGAGTCAAAGATTTTGATTGTAATGCTTTATGTGATCTTGGTGCAAGTATTTCTGTTATGCCTAAAAAAGTCTATGATATGCTTGACTTGCCACCATTGAAAAACTCGTTATCCGGATGTTAATCTCGCTGATAATGCTAAAAAGAAACCTTTGGGGAGAGTTGATAATGTTCATATTATGGTTAACAATAACCTTGTCTCCGTTGATTTTGTTGTCTTGGATATTGAATGCAATGCATCTTGCCCCATTATATTGGGAAGATCTTTTCTTCGAACCGTTGGTGCTACTATTGATATGAAGGAAGGTAATATTAAATATCAATTTCCTCTCAAGAAAGGTATGGAACACTTCCCTAGAAAGAGAATGAAGTTACCTTATGATTCTATTATTAGAACAAATTATGATGTTGATGCTTCATCTCTTGATGTTACTTGATATACACTTTCTGCGCCTAGCTGAAAGGCGTTAAAGAAAAGCGCTTATGGGAGACAACCCATGTTTTTACTACAGTATTTTTGTTTTATATTTGTGTCTTGGAAGTTTTTTACTACTGTATCAACCTCTCCTTATCTTAGTTTCATGTTTTGTTGTGCCAAGTAAAGTCTTTGATAGTAAAGTAAGTACTAGATTTGGATTATTGCGCAGTTACAGATTTCTTTGCTGTCACGAATCTGGGTCTACCTCCCTGTAGGTAGCTCAGAAAATTAAGCCAATTTACGTGCATGATCCTCAGATATGTACGCAACTTTCATTAAATTTGAGCATTTTCGTTTGAGCAAGTCTGGTGGCCTAATAAAATCCATCTTTACGGACTGTTCTGTTTTGACAGATTCTGTCTTTTATTTCGCATTGCCTCTTTCGCTATGTTGGATGAATTTCTTTGATCCATTAATGTCCAGTAGCTTTATGCAATGTCCAGAAGTGTTAAGAATGATTGTATCACCTCTGAACATGTGAATTTTTATTATGCACTAACCCTCTAATGAGTTGTTTCGAGTTTGGTGTGGAGGAAGTTTTCAAGGATCAAGAGAGGAGTATGATGCAATATGATCAAGGAGAGTGAAAGCTCTAAGCTTGGGGATGCCCGGTGGTTCACCCCTGCATATTCTAAGAAGACTCAAGCGTCTAAGCTTGGGGATGCCCAAGGCATCCCCTTCTTCATCGACAACATTATCAGGTTCCTCCCCCGAAACTATATTTTTATTCCGTCACATCTTATGCACTTTGCTTGGAGCGTCGGTTTGTTTTTGTTTTTTGTTTTGTTTGAATAAAATGGATCCTAGCATTCACTTTATGGGAGAGAGACACGCTCCGCTGTAGCATATGGACAAATATGTCCTTAGGCTCTACTCATAGTATTCATGGCGAAGTTTTATCTTCGTTAAATTGTTATATGGTTGGAATTGGAAAATGCTACATGTAGTAACTCTAAAATGTCTTGGATAATTTGATACTTGGCAATTGTTGTGCTCATGTTTAAGCTCTTGCATCATATACTTTGCACCCATTAATGAAGAAATACTTAGAGCTTGCTAATTTGGTTTGCATATTTGGTTTCTCTAGAGTCTAGATAACATCTAGTATTGAGTTTTGAACAACAAGGAAGACGGTATGGAGTCTTATAATGTTTACAATATGTCTTTTATGTGAGTTTTGCTGTACCGTTCATACTTGTGTTTGTTTCAAATAACCTTGCTAGCCTAAACCTTGTATCGAGAGGGAATACTTCTCATGCATCCAAAATACTTGAGCCAACCACTATGCCATTTGTGTCCACCATACCTACCTACTACATGGTATTTATCCGCCATTCCAAAGTAAATTGCTTGAGTGCTACCTTTAAAATTACATCATTCACCTTAGCAATATATAGCTCATGGGACAAATAGCTTAAAAACTATTGTGGTATTGAATATGTACTTATGCACTTTATCTCTTATTAAGTTGCTTGTTATGCGATAACCATGTTTCTGGGGACGCCATCAACTATTCCTTGTTGAATATCATGTGAGTTGCTATGCATGTCCGTCTTGTCTGAAGTAAGAGAGATCTACCACCTTAATGGTTGGAGCATGCATATTGTTAGAGAAGAACATTGGGCCGCTAACTAAAGCCATGAATCATGGTGGAAGTTTCAGTCTTGGACATATATCCTCAATCTCATATGAGAATAATAATTGTTGCCACATGCTTATGCATTAAAGAGGAGTCCATTATCTCGTTGTCCATGTTGTCCCGGTATGGATGTCTAAGTTGAGAATAATCAAAAGCGAGAAATCCAAAATGCGAGCTTTCTCCTTAGACCTTTGTACGAGCGGCATGGAGGTACCCCATTGTGACACTTGGTTAAAACATGTGCATTGCAAAGATCCGGTAGTCCAAGCTAATTAGGACAAGGTGCGGGCACTATTAGTATACTATGCATGAGACTTGCAACTTGTAAGATATAATTTACATAACTCATATGCTTTATTACTACCGTTGACAAAATTGTTTCATGTTTTCAAAATAAAAGCTCTAGCACAAATATAGCAATCGATGCTTTCCTCTTTGAAGGACCATTCTTTTTACTTTTATGTTGAGTCAGTTCACCTATCTCTCTCCACCTCAAGAAGCAAACACTTGTGTGAACTGTGCATTGATTCCTACATACTTGCATATTGTACTTGTTATATTACTCTATGTTGACAATTATCCATGAGATATACATGTTACAAGTTGAAAGCAACCGCCGAAACTTAATCTTCCTTTGTGTTGCTTCAATGCCTTTACTTTGATTTATTGCTTTATGAGTTAACTCTTATGCAAGACTTATTAATGCTTGTCTTGAAGTACTATTCATGAAAAGTCTTTGCTTTATGATTCACTTGTTTACTCATGTCATTACCATTGTTTTGATCGCTGCATCCACTACATATGTTTACAAATAGTATGATCAAGGTTATGATGGCATGTCACTTCAGAAATTATCTTTGTTATCGTTTTACCCGCTCGGGACGAGCGGAACTAAGCTTGGGGATGCTTGATACGTCTCCGACGTATCGATAATTTCTTATGTTCTATGCCATATTATTGATGATACCTACATGTTTTATGCACACTTTATGTCATATTCGTGCATTTTCCGGAACTAACCTATTAACAAGATGCCGAAGTGCCGGTTCCGTTTTCTGCTGTTTTTGGTTTCGTAAATCCTAGTAACGAAATATTCTCGGAATTGGACGAAACGAAGACCCGTGGGCCTATTTTTCCACGAACCTTCCGGAAGACCGAAGAGCATACGAAGTGGGGCCACGAGGTGGCCAAACCACATGGCGGCGCGGCCAAGGGGGGCCCGCGCCGCCCGTGGTGTGGGCCCCTCGTCGGCCCCCGACTCGCCCTTCCGCCTACTTAAAGCCTCCGTCGCGAAACCCCCGAGGCGAAAAACCACGATACGGAAAACCTTACCGAGACGCCGCCGCCGCCGATCCCATCTCGGGGGATTCTCGGAGATCTCCTCCGGCACCCCGCCGGAGAGGGGATTCATCTCCCGGAGGACTCTACACCGCCATGGTCGCCTCCGGAGTGATGAGTGAGTAGTTCACCCCTGGACTATGGGTCCATAGCAGTAGCTAGATGGTTGTCTTCTCCTCATTGTGCTTCATTGTTGGATCTTGTGAGCTGCCTAACATGATCAAGATCATCTATCCGTAATACTCTATGTTGTGTTTGTCGGGATCCGATGGATAGAGAATACCATGTTATGTTAATTATCAAGTTATTACATATGTGTTGTTTATGATCTTGCATGCTCTCCGTTACTAGTAGAGGCTCTGGCCAAGTTTTTGCTTTTAACTCCAAGAGGGAGTATTTATGCTCGATAGTGGGTTCATGCCCGCATTGACACCTGGGACAAGTGACGAAAGTTCTAAGGTTGTGTTGTGTCTGTTGCCACTAGGGATAAAACATTGGCGCTATGTCCGAGGATGTAGTTGTTGATTACATTACGCACCATACTTAATGCAATTGTCTCGTTGCTTTGCAACTTAATACCGGAAGGGGTTCGGACGATAACTCTGAAGGTGGACTTTTTAGGCATAGATGCGATTGGATGGCGGTCTATGTACTTTGTCGTAATGCCCAATTAAATCTCACTATACTTATCATGCCATGTATGTGCATTGTTATGCCCTCTCTATTTGTCAATTGCCCGACTGTAATTTGTTCATCCAACATGCTTTTATCTTATGGGAGAGACACCTCTAGTGAACTGTGGACCCCGGTCCATTCTTTAATACTGAAATACAAATCTGCTGCAATACTTGTTTTACTGTTTTCTCTGCAAATAATCATCTTCCACACAATTCGGTTAATCCTTTGTTACAGCAAGCCGGTGAGATTGACAACCTCACTGTTTCGTTGGGGCAAAGTACTTTGGTTGTGTTGTGCAGGTTCCATGTTGGCGCCGGAATCCCTGGTGTTGCGCCGCACTACATCCCGCCGCCATCAACCTTCAACGTGCTTCTTGGCTCCTCCTGGTTCGATAAACCTTGGTTTCTTTCTGAGGGAAAACTTGCTGCTGTGCGCATCATACCTTCCTCTTGGGGTTGCCCAACGAACGTGTGAAATACACGCCATCAGCGTGCGAACCGTGCTAGACGTAGCACATCTACAACTCTATTTCGTGTCCGCCAAGAAAGAGTTGTTTGCCCCTATATATAGTCCCAGGTAGTCATAGAACAGATGAGAGGGAGATAAAACATATTGATAGCACGTAGAGGGTTTGTCCTCTCGTGTATTGTAATACTCCTCCCAATTATAGTGATACGCCGCCGTGTGTTCTGTGATTTTTTCCCGTTTGGGTTTTCCACATAAAAATCTGTGTTCTTGTTCTTCGTTTGATCTACTTTTATTATCACGGTGTTGTAACAAGTGGTATCAGAGCACAAGGTTTCAAGATCGATCCACTGCCCCCGGAGCATTATACTCTTTGCTCTCCAGAGTTTTTTGCTGTTATGCATGTGAAGGTTTTGCTTTGTTACTCAAGTTCGTTCGTGATGAGGATTAATTAAGGTGCAAGGAGATTGTTTTTCTGCTAGATACTACAACATTTAGTACTGTAAGTTTCAGTGAAATTCAGTTGTCTATACTCTTAATATGGAAGAGATGGGCGAACTAGCAACTTGCAACTAGTTTCTTCAAAGATCTATACAAGGTATATACAAAACACAAATGTGCAGCCTGAGATCATTGTCAATATCATTGAGCCGTAGATCAATCAACTGGGCTTTGCAAATATATGGATTAAATGGGTGATGGTTTGTGTTAAATCAGTGATTAAATGGATTTCAGACCTTCAAGAGGTTTACGGAAGGGGACCCCTAATCCCCGTATCTTTTCCTTTTTATACTCGTGTAACTATGAACAGGCAACAGGACAATTGTTAAGCCTAGAGAAATATTATATGCTCCTAGGGAACAAATGTACATAGGAGATGGGTCAACAAGTGATGGTGATCCTAGATGTTGAAGAGGCAAGCTTAATTTGAAGAAAAATACCTAGGGCTAGCAGTTCCTGACGTAAGGATGAAAGATGGCAGATTCAACCAGTTAAAGAAAAGTAAAAGAAAAGAATGAATGACTAGTCTAAAAAGTATCTTGCAGGCAATCACGACAAGATATTGTGCCGGGACTTTTCCTATCACGACATATCCTATCAGTGTTTTCAAATTTTCGGCGGGTTTATGCGATGATCTTATGCAAATGATTAAGAACTTCTGGTGGGATGACGAAAATGAGAGGAGACGTATTCACTCGGACTAGCGAGGAAGGTGTAAGTAAGATAGAAACCAATAGACACATTTAATGGGAAATGTCCCTTCAATACTCTCTTGTGATAAGAATGAAATACATAACACGGACAAGATATTGTGCCGGGACTTTTCTTAGTTCTGTGTGACTTTGCTTCTCACCGTCAGAGGAGCCGGTTCCAGAAATCACTCCCCAGATCGAACTAAACAAGTATCCGAAGTACCGGGTCTAGGCCCAATAAAAGTGCACCTCAACGTATTACAGAAATGCAGGGGCTGTACACTAACACCTCTACACTAGGCAACTTTCTAACCGTACTAATGATCTAAACAGTTTATCTTACGGAGTAAC